>NC_057794.1:256261433-256569108 GCF_018294505.1 Triticum aestivum
CATTGAGATGGCAAGGGCAGACCCCTTATCTAAAAGCGCAAACCCTCCCGCTTATCCATTTCCTTATAGTTTTTTTTTAAGGAATTGAACGTTTCTTCACCTGGCGGATCACATAAAATTTAGTCCCTTCGAAATTTTATTTTGCCAATTATTTCAAACCGTTTGCTCAAACAATTGAAACAAATTCATCACATTTTAAAACAAACATACACAATTCAACACCACACCATAATTCAACGACGAACATAAATAAAATTCATCGGATCCCTCAAACAACTAAAAATAATCATAATTTATGCCAAAAGGCACTGAATGAACAAGTTCATTCAAAAACACATGGTGGACCAAAAACCATTGTAGTTCACATGGGCCTCACGCACTTGGTCGTCACCATCGGCACCATCATTAACGCCGCCGTCACCATTCCCGCCAAAAATTCTCCTTTATTTGGTCGGCCCGGCGTGGCATCCAGAGAGACATTGACCCAAGCTTCACAAAAAAGCTTTGTCTTCCTGGTCTTGTAGTTGCACGACCAACTGCTCTTTTTTTATGTTTGGGTATCCTTGACCCTTCCGCCCCCTTGACCTCCTCCACCCCTCGGCATTTCTCATCATCTCTTGGGTATATGACATTGACATGGCAATGTCATCAAGGCCGAGTGTGTGGCTTACATTCAATTGTTCCATGAAATCGGCCGCATCATCATTCATTTGCTCACTACAAAAGCAATAAGTAACCTAGCAATCAATATCACATCATGCATCATCATTCATTTGCTCACTACAAAAGCAATAACTTACCTAGCAATCAATATCACATCATGCATCACTCTCTTGAGCAATTGCAAAACAAAACGGAAAACATGGAAAACTTTTACCTTGCGAGCATATCCTCGAGCATGTCGGCCTCGCTCCTAGTTCCGTCTGAATTCGTGCCTTCGTCGGCCGCCGGAGGTGGAGGGGGTGGCAGCGTGGCTGCAGGAGGCCAAGGGCAATGGCAGCCTTCTTCGTCCTGGCCGTCAGGTTGTTCGCCTTCGTCGATGGTCGACAGTCCCATTTGCCGGTCGGCACCGACAAGGGTGGTAGGGTAGTGGCGGCGGAGCGAATGACAACCACCATCGGCGACTGAGAGCTCTTGATAATGTTCTTCCCTTTGCGCCGCCGTTTTGGTCCTTGCGGCGCCCAATTTTCGGTCGGCGGTGGGTCTCTAGCGGAGTTGGGGCTTTCTTCATCGATCATCGAGGCCGGGATGGACGGCGGCAGGGCGAGCGACGGCGGGGGAAGCTGTGGGCGAGCGGGAAGCAGCAGGGTTCGGCCTTATTTTTCCTGAGAACAGTCGTTGCAGGACTAAATTTGAGCAAGTGAGGGGAAGTCTTAGGGAAAAGGTCATACTTGAGGAACTAAACTTTATAAGGTATCTGCTAGATGATGATTAATCTCCTAAACGAAAATTTCCCCCTCAAATATAACTTTTAAGAGATATCTTAGAGATGCCCTATGCTTTACTGAACTTCGCTCAACTTGTGTCTTTTCAGGTGGCCAACGATGAAATAGGAGGAACTGTTATTTTGGAACTCAAGGAAGCTGGGATTGACGTGTCACATGTTATAGTAAGCCTTGAATTACGACTAAACTATTTCATCATGTGCATGCAAGTAATGATATGGTCAGAGCATCTCTAGCCGTTCGGCCCCCAGGGGTTTGAAATAGTGCCGCTTGGGGGCCAACCGGCGGTAAATTCGGCATGGGGGGGCTCGGGTTCCCAGCCGACTCCCCAAGTTCGCCCCCCGGCCGCCGATTTCGGCCCAAATTCGGCGCAAATTAGGCCCAGATTCGGTGTGCTTCAACACAAATTCAACAAAAACTATTTTTTATCACATAGTTCATCACAGAAATCAATACAAATCAAATAGTTCAACGAAGCGAACTCATAATTCAAACACAAATTAAAACTCCTAGTTCAACGAAGCAAACTCATAGTTCATCACACATCGAAGTAGGCGTTGCCCTTGAGCCTCCATAGGTGCTCCACCAGATCGTGCTGCAGTTCTTGATGCACCTGTGGGTTTTGGATCTCCTGACGCATATTGAGGAAGGCAACCCATGATGCCGGTACCTGGTGATCAACTTGGGCAAGAGGACCCTGCCTATAATATGGTTCATTGTCAAACACTGACTCTTCCTGCTTGCTCTCAATGATCATGTTGTGCAAGATGACACAACAAGTCATCACTTCCCACATTTGATCTTTCGAGTAGGTTAGAGCGGGGTACCGGACAACAGCAAATCGAGATTGGAGCACACCAAATGCCCGCTCGACATCCTTCCTGCAAGCCTCCTGACACTTGGCAAAGTAGGAGTTCTTGCCTCCTGACACAGGGTTTGAGATAGTCTTCATAAATGTGGACCATCTCGGATAGGTGCCATCTGCTAGGTAGTATCCCTTGTTGTAGTGGCGCCCATTGACCTCGAAATTCACCGGAGGAGCATGACCTTCAACAAGCTTGGCAAAGACATTCAAGCACTGCAGTACGTTGATGTCATTGTGAGTTCCTGGCATACCAAAGGAGTGCCAAATCCAGAGGTCCTATGTGGCCACTGCCTCAAGTACCACACTGCAAGCTCCTTTGGCGCATTTGTACATCCCCTGCCAAGCAAATGGACAGTTTTTCCATGCCCAATGCATGCAGTCGATGCTTCCAAGCAACCCCAGGAAATCCTCTTGCTGCATTCTGTGCTAGGATCCGATCAGTGTCTTTAGAATTGGGTGATCGCAAGTATTGTGGTCCAAACACTGCCACCACTACCCTGTAGCACTTGTACAAACACTCAATGGTGGTGGACTCGGCCATGCGTCCATAGTCTTCCAGTATATCACCGGGAGCTCCGTATGCAAGCATCCTCATATCTCTCGTGCACTTCTGGAGTGAGGAGAATCCAACTGTGCTGGTGCAATCCTTCTTGCAAATGAAGTAATTGTCGAACTCCCGGATGGCATTCACAATCCTGAGGAAGAGCCTTCGGCTCATCCGATAACAGTGCCGAAATACTTTCTCGCTGTGCAGTGGAGCATCGGTGAAGTAGTCGGCGTAGAGCAAGCAGTAGCCCTCCAGTCGATGCCTCTGCTTGCTCTTACGGCGGCCTGGCGCCGAACCACCTCACCGCGGCTTTGCATTGTTCGCGAACAGGCCGGCCAGAGCGGCGAGGATCATGAGGTACTCTTCGTCCTGGGTGTCGGCCTCGGCTTCCTCCTCCATCAGCGCTGCGAACACCTCCTTGTCGTCGGAGACCATTGTCGAACAGGCAAATCGCCGAACACCTGGCGGGCGTGGTGGGTGCGCAGCCGCCGGTATCCCCCGCCTGCGTGGCCGGAGCCCTGGAAAGCTCGCCCAGGAGCGGGATGGAGGCTGCCGCGGCGAAACCCTTTCTTTCCGACGGCGAAATGGCCTTCCTAGCGGTGGAGCAGTGGATGTGGCAGGTGGGCGGCGCCGAGATCGGCACGGCGGCGAAAGGGGAAGTGGCGTCCTACGGCGCGCGGGGTCGAATCAGGGCGGGGAAAAGGCGTTTCTCACCTGACAGTGATGGCCCACGCGCCACTTTTCCTTCCGCCGGAGCCCCCAAGTGCCCCCCGGTGCGCTGGGTTCGGCCTAGATCGGCGGGCCAAAAAATGGGCCTGTCCGGGAGGGGGGGGGGGCTGGGTTTTTTTTTTCAGCACCGGCGGAAAAAATGGCGTCCTGGGGGGCCTGTTGGGGGGGGGGGGGGCGAGTGGAAATGCTCTCATAGGCAAGACACAACACTTCCTAACTGTTTCCCTAAAGTAGACATTCAGATTTGTAGCATTCTGTTTTCGGGGCTCATATATTTGTTTCTGCCACCAGGAGGATAGCAGCATCCCTTTCAGACAGTACCACTGAAATTATGGCCACTACCCAAGAATAAATAATACTCTTTTCTAGCGGATATGTCTAATACTTAAGGTGGATGGTACTAATTCTCTAGAAAAAGAAGTTACACGACCACACAATTTGTTGTGTTCAAGAAATAAAAATACATGTCGTCAATTAAACCACCCATTTTGACCATGATATGTCTTCTACAGAGTCAAAGCATTAATAGATGAGAGATGCATGTGAAATCTACATTGAAATATCAGACTGGACTTCCCTTCGATTTTTTATGTCTCATATTCTCTGTCATTCTGCTTTGCAGATCTCTGATGGTGGAAACACAACATTTGTTTATGTCATTATTGATAAGAAAACGTGAGAATATATCTTTTCTTCATCATCATTATTTAAAGGCAGCTAGTGTTTAGTTTCATGTAGTCATAACTAGGTGAGTGAAGCAGTCAACACAGCTGAATGTAGATTTGCTGGTCATCTTGTCCACTCTGCCAGTACATGTAGATAAATTTCCCAAAATAAAGTTTCCTATTTATCTGAATGCAATCTGCAGACCTTGTCATATGAACATCTTTTCCGAATATTCCTTTCTTGTTACTTCGACATGAATTCTTTTGACAACATAACATAAAATCGCTACTAAAAGGCCTCCACGGTGTTCATTCTGGATATTGCACGTTAGATCTGATATACAATTTAGAACAAACATAGGAACAAAGGACAATTATTTTTCTACACATAACCATTTTGTCATTTGCTGTCCACTTTCGTTGTTTTACTGGTTCCTGAATCAGTTTCTACATGACTGAAACTGTTAACCTTGTTTAAGAATAGGATTATGGTACACTGCTCTTATTCAACTTTTGCACTTTACTTTTATGGCATCATAAACGAATTATCATACGTATACTTATAAAACTCTTTGCATTTGTAGGAAAACCCGAACATGTATAATCACGTCAGGTTACCCTCCAATGGTTCCTGGTGACATATCAATGTCAAATTTGTCAGCTGCACTACAAGATGTAAACTTGCTATACCTAGACGGATATTCACATGAAATGGCACTATCTGTTGGTAAGCAGGTAGGTTTATTTTTTCGAGTTGTTGCAGTATTAATTCACTGATACGTACATCATATATGTTTTTGTTTTCCCACTTTGTATGTGTTGTTCAATCTTCAAAAGTCCAGGTGTATCCTTAGTGGCAAACTAATTCTTTTCCTTCTTGTTATTTAGAAGATTTAAATATAATTTCTGTATATAACTAGTATACTACAGTGACACTAGATAAAACCTGCAAGATAAATATATCCCAGTTGAGTGTGTTGCATGATGCACAGGCTGATCTGATGAAGATTCCAATACTGGTTGATGCGGAGCCAGAAAGAACAAAGACAGAACTGGAGCATCTGCTCGGCCTATCGAGTTACATTGTCTGCTCGGGTAAATTTCCAGAGGTATCGTGAGGCCATGACACATTTTAGCAGAAGTGAATATTCCTTGTATGGTACACCTTTCATTACTTCATTCACACACTAATTTCAGTGACGTCTTCTTTTTAAAGAAATGGACATCAATTTCATGCATTCCCTCAGCACTACTAGAGATCCTTGTGCAATATCCCCGTGCGAGATTCGTCATTGCAACCCTTGGAGAAAACGGGTGCATGATGCTTGAGAGGATCGAAGGTGATCAGTTTCAAAACTTTTGGTCTTGTCCTGATAAGAATAGCACCAGCAAGGATCAACATGATGTGTAATTGTGGCCTTCCATTTTATTTTATTTTCTGGTCATCCGGTACCTTCCTGAACAGATGATTCTGGAATAGATGCGGTAGATATTGGGAATGTTGCTGAGTCCTTAAGGCTTAAAGTGCATAAAGATGACAGTCTGCCAACTTGTGTATCATCCAAGGTATGAAAAAATTGACAATGTTTCTGGTCCTCACAACCATTTAATCATGTCGGGTCACCGAAATTACTGAAGAAACTGACATCTGTAAGGATTTTACCGTTTTGAAATTTATCATTCTAGTTCATGAGACTCTCTGGAAGAGGGCATGGGACTATACACGGAAGATTGCTCATAGGAACAGCAGAAAAAATCCCCGCTCCAGAGCTTGTTGACACCACCGGTTGTGGCGATGCGTTCATAGGAGCAGTGCTCTACGGTGAGGCATATCAACTTCTTCCTTCCTTATTCATGATATTATCTTTCGCATATAGGAAGAAGATTGCTATGAATAAGCCAGTAGGCGTACTGATTTCTCGCTGGCATAAGTTGAGGCCAGTTATTTTTGCTTTCAAATAGATAGATGGTGATTGTCGAAATTTCCCCCTGTTGATTCTACACAGGGCTGTGCACAGAGATGGCTCCGGAAAAGATGCTGCCTTTTGCCTGTCAAGTGGTAAAACAGTGCTCAATCTGCTAATGCCACGAAAGAAGTGGCTTTATTCCGACTGAGATGTACACTGAGAGCCTGCTTGGTTTGGTTTGGTTTGCTGTTGGTGTGGCAGGCAGGCATCAAATGCAGAGCGATCGGCGCGCGCACCGGCCTACCGTGGCGATCTGATGCCCGCTTGTCCAAGTACTTGCGTTAGGCACCCTGAAAGAATTGTGTGGAGAAAAAGGAACGGCTTGGAGAGGATGCACCATGGGAGTGGACTGAAACATGCATGCTATATGGTGCGGTACAAGTGTCATCGTAAAGAGCTCGCGTGTCGATGCCATATATGTGTGTTTGGTTGAATAAAATCCGTCCGTGATGTGGGAATTTCCTGATTTGTTAGTTCAAACAAGGCCCAAAATTTATGCAGCACATATGTGAAATTCTTGTGTTCTAGCCAAGAATTTGGCCACTTTCTGACACGACTTCATAGATACCCAGTAATCCTCACCCCTGCTTTCAGTCCTCGGTTTCACACCAACAATTCCACCTTGTCCCTTCTGTAAAAAAAAAGTCGAGAGAATTTGGCCACTATATATCCTAAAACTTTCATTTTCATAGAAGAGAAGCAGGGTATCAATTACAAGAATTCATTTTCATAGAAGAGAAGCAGGGTATCAATTACAAGAATTCATTTTCATAGAAGAGAAGCAGGGTATCAATTACAAGAATCGTACGCAAACATGCGAACAATAGCACCGCAATTCACCCACACCTACACCACGCTAAGTAGGCTAACCCCTCACAAATCGGTCACCACCTGAAGCTCCAGCATGTTCCCAGTCGTCCCAACCCGGGACAGATCGTTACATGTTGAGGTTAGCCAACACTCGCGTTTCTCTGTTTCCACAGTTCAAACCCTTGACGATCAGTAGGCATCGTATAACAGACTAGTGAATTTTTAGCACTAGTTATTCTGCACCTAGTTAAGAACCAGGAACACAATAACCAGGGAATCAAACCCTCTCCCTAGTAGCTGGAGAGTAGTCCCTAGTGATTTTTTACAGAATAACTAGTGAATAACCAGTCTAGGGAATACTCTACAGCTAAGAATCTTCATGAGGCACTCTTTTCTCCTAATAATACTATCAAGCATGCATAATCAAATGCCTCACAATGCCAGCAGGCAATCAACATGTACCACAAACAGGCGTTTTTGGCGCTAGAATAGTATATGGCCCATAGAAATATGAGCAATAGCTAGGTAGTGGAAATTTTGCTCTTCTATTACAGTGACAAAGATTACTAGCATCTAAGGCCTCCTAATAAAAAGGCCCGTATGACTGACAGGTTAAACACCAACCCATCTAAGAAAATATCTCCACCACACAACCTAGTTAATTACTGTACAAGGAACATCTTCACCTCTCGTGTCAAGGAAACCCTACGGACCAGCTACTAGTAACATAAACGGTTTTATTGTCCACGAAGCCCACCAATGCTAAAGACGGGACAGCCTCTGACTCTGAGAGTGCTGCTTAAGCCCAGTCGTCGAGTTCAAAGTCAAATATAAGGCCTGTAGAATCCAATCCGGAAGAGTCCCTCTGATGAGCAGCTTCTAACAATAATTCATCTGCAGGGGGGCTTAGAAAACCATCAAGATGAGCTTCATCTGGACTAAGATTGCCACCATAATTCAGAGGATGCAAAGTTTGCTTAGGAGCATTTGTCTGGGTACCACCACCTGTTGTATGAATGGGCAAGCCATGCCCACTAGAAGTCATCAGGTTTACGGCTGACGCAACAGACTTGGTGTGAAGGCCCTCCTCCCCTTGGTTTGCACCGGCATCCAGAGGTTGGGGGGAAGTCCTCACAGGCTGCTGGGACCGTGAAGTACTGGTACTGTAAGCAGAATCGTCTAATACTCCCAGATCCGATGCCACACTAGCAAGTATGTCTTGCCAGCTTTGTGTGGAAACATCGATTACTGGTTCTGGCAGGAATTGTCTGCTCTCATTCATAAGCGAGGTGCACCGGGAAAGTTGAGATCCTACGCCATGCACTACATTTGAGGCAGCCTGTGAAGATGGTGGCAGCTGACCTTGTTGCCCCTGAGATGCTATTGGCGCACTGAGAGATCTCTGAGGGGCACTTTTCTTGACAGTACCACTGAAAGGATTGGTTCTTTGTATAGGTTGAACTTGCTGAGATACATGGGTAGTATTAGTTCCTGGTATAGCTTGAACTGGCTGTGATACATGTGGCAATGCATTGTTCATAAGGGACGGGGTACTGATTGGAGCACTAGAACCAAATTGGTCAGCATTTCGGATTGTGTGACCTGGAGAAGCTGTCCCTACTCTTTTGAAGTTTCCACGTGAATGAATGTTTTGAGCAGTGTGGACATTGTTTGTACTTCTCCCCGCTTTTGTCGCAAGGGATGCTCTTGGTGTACTGATAGTCCGTCCTACATTCAGTGAGACTCTAACTGAAGTGTGTCTTTGTTTGTTTTGGCTCATAACATGCAGAAGAGGACTTCTGTTTGCAAAAGACGAGACTTGACACTGTATATCCTTCTTAATGGATGGTGCCATTGTTGGGTAGATGACATTCTGGCATTGTTCTGGACGAGATGCTGGAAGACTTTTAGACTTGAATGCTTGCCGCAGCTGTTTCCACTTTGATTCCTTATCCGTAGCATGACAATGATCATTAAGCTGGATACCTTTACCCCAATAATTACATGGAGCTGGGGCATCGCATACAAAACAGTGACACTGCATTTAAGAAGTAACAATGAAATGGCATAAAAAATGTACATTCTCTAATGATACTCAACTAGTGTTCACCAACAGCATCATGTAGTTAACACTTGTTACTTACCATGCTACAATGCTTCACGTGAGAAGTAGCGCTGAAGGGCAAGTTAGAACATAGATGGCGTGAATGAGGGAAGTCCCTGCACGCTACCTGCAAAAAAATGAGAACTTGTTAAGGTTAAACATCAAAGGAATGCTACTGAAGCCTGCCTACAGGTAAACTGTAGCTTCTATGGAAAGCCCTAAATTATCTTTTGTTCAATTTAACATGAATTAAAAACCACAAATATATTCATAAGCAATAAAGTCAGGTAGACATGAATTTAATATGTGTCATTAACCACATTCATAGTATTTGAAATTACTAAATTAATGCAAGCTCTCTAAACAATATCCGTGACTCGATCCAAAGTCACAGATATACATCCAACGAAATCAGCACAAGATGGTCATGCATAGTAGTACAAAGCATTTCATCTCCATACACAGTGTCAAACATAACAAGGTACTGCTTATATGGTATGAACAAAATGCATTGCTGTGGATGAAATGGAAGGAAACAAATACCGGTCCTTTCTCCCCGACTATCTGCAATTCATCGGAGCTGCTATCTCCCACACTCCCCTTGTCCTCCCCGATGGTAATTGCCTTCTCAGGGTCACCATCTAGAACCACACAATCATCGTCATCCTCATCATCACCACCACCAGGGTTGGCCTTCTTCTGTGGCGGCGAGAACTCACCCATCACCACGAGATCAAAGAAATCGTCCCCATTTGGCCCATCATCATTCAAAAGCTTCCCAACCCAGTCGTCAACTGGCTTCCTGGGCATGGGAACGTCCTCCTCGTCGGAGCTGATCTCCACAAAATCCACGACCGACCCCATCCAGCCCCCCGAACCCTAACACGGCCGCGCCCCGGGGTTGGGGCCAGATTGCCCAGATTGGCAAGAACTTGGAGGACCTCCGAGGAACCAAGAAACCCTCGCGAAGACAATGATACTAGGCGGGGAAAGGGGAGCCCAAGATGTCGTCGGCCAGCATGGATCCGGAACCAAATATGGCTCCCAAGAAACGCCTCTAGGAGAAGGTCTAGCTCGCCAGAAGGAAATCTATGGATTCTTGGCTCGGTCGGCGGTCGCCGCCGCCGCACTCAACGGTTCTGCCGCTGGAAAAGGTCCGGAATTTCGGCCGCGACTGGGGGTGAGGAAAGCGCCTGGAAGAAGGAGAACCTGGAGATAAAGCGCAGAAAATTAGAGCAGGGAAGATCGGGAGAGCATGCCCGGCCAAGAACTAGAAATGGTTCGATGGGTCGACTAGCGTAGCAGAAACACGCAGGAAATAAAAGGGGAAGGAGGGGAGAGAGGGGTGCGCAACCTGAAGCAGTCCTCCCCTGGATGGAGAAGAGAAGAGAGGAAGAAGAGGGCAGGGCAGGGCAGAGCAGGCCAAGCTTAACTGCTTCTTGTATAGGAAATCTCCCGAGGGATTTCGCTTTTATTTCCGCGCTATGTTTTTCCCTTTCATTTATAACATAACAAACATCGTATTGTCGATATTCCTATGTGCCGAAGCTTTCGCAAAAAGGGTGGGCGATGAGGTCATGTCGTGGGAGGGCGACTTAACGGGTTAATGGTTGTATTGTACAGCTCACCGGGTTGGCAACGACTTGGCTTGACTTGATGCATATCGAACGACCCGCTGCTGGTCCAAGGGCCGGTTAATTTTTCAGGATTCTAAAAACTTCTCACATGATTTGCTTACCATAGAATCTGCCATCCAGTTTTTTTTTAAGATTGTAGTTTTAGATTGTGGGTTGAGTTGTGTGCTTAAATGTTTGTACTGCCCTTAGGCAGAAATTGTTTGCCGAATTGCTAACATTTTGTTGTTTTGAACAGTTTCTTGTTGAATATGAACACAATAGCGATTTACGAATATCATAAAGTGCTAAAATATTACAACTAGAATGGTTTTAAAGTTTTGTTCATTACAAAATAGCCTCACGTGTTGAAGTCATGGTACTACAAATAGAAGGAATAATCTCAAGATACGAGATTAGGAGCAATAGCCTCACGTATTGCCGTCATGATACCATCATTTTCTGATGGTAGAGCGTTGGCTCCTTTAAGCGATAATGGAGGAGATGCGTATGTGCAACTTGCTATAACGAATTCAATTGTGAAGACACTTGCATGCAATGACAATCATCTTTTGGATCTCCAGTTTATACTGTGGTATGCCTATGAGAATTCACCATTTCATCTTCGGAACACCAAATGTGTTTCTGATGACATTTTACAAAGAAGAATGAAGATGATTGAATGTCTCATGTCTCACCACCGAAGGATGTTGTTGAAAATCTGATACATGGTATATTGTCCTTTGTATGTTGCTACCTGTTTGGGTATCCGGAGTCCATAAAGTAATATTTATCTGCAGTAGGAGACATTAAAAGACATAAAAAATTTACAACATACCACTTTACATAAAAGATACTACCCTGGGGGGCTGTGAAAAAATATATAGCGAACTATAGCATCGCTCCACACACGTGTGTCATGAACAAATCAGGGCCATTCAGAAACAACAAACGTGAACACCATATCGAAATCACGCACAGCCATAACATTTACACTTGTGTAACTTTTTCTATTCCTGTGTTGGGGCTCCAACTCCTTGGGCACAACCACTTCAACGCATGTTTCAGCTATGGCTGCAATAGCATGTTGAAAATGAGACCAAAACTTTGTTTTATTAAATATTGTGTGAGGTTCAAAGAAAGTTGGATCAATTGGTCTAATGTAATCACGGTCACGCGGTCTACACTCTCCAAAATCTTATGGAATTTTTTGTTACTGACATAACGACTATATGCAAACTCAACTGCGACATTATCAGTGATGTGACATGTACCCGCGGTCTAAAAAACTGTATTAGTGCTTATTTGGATGACATGTTGCAAGTTAACTTAAGCCAACACTTCTCAACTAACAGATAATGCTATGTGTGAAACACCTGCCTTCTCATTTTGAACATAGCGTAAAAACATTTTTGGATCTTGCTCGTTCTCTTCTACATATTGGAGGCATATACCAAGGTGTAACTTTCTTGGTGCATACGACAATCTCATACTTAACGACGCCACATCCATAGCAAAATGCAACCATGGTCTTCCATAGGGATGGATTTGTAGACATGATCAAGAATATTTGGGAGAGGCCCGCTGTTGGTCGTACACATATTCAGAGATGGAACTTTAAAATAAGGGCCATGAGGCAACACCTCTCTGGATGAGCAAAACATACCAACGGGATTTATAAAAAAGAAAAACAACGGCTCTCTACCATTATTGATGACCTCGACAAAATTGCAGAGACGCGCATCTTATCTCAACAAGAGATTGAATTAAAAAATCATAATGAGAAGATTGCCCGTCTTCTGCGAGAAGAGGAGATCAAATACTACCAGAGATCCAAAGCCGATTTCATTTCGATGGGTGATAGTAATACAAGATACTTCCAATTGGTCGCTAATGGGCGGCATAGGAAGAAATGTATTTATAGTCTCCAACAAGATGAGGGGCGGATCGAAGGTCAAGAGGAGCTCAAAAAGTATATCACCAAATACTACAAATCTCTGTTCGGAGCGCCGGCTGAAGGGAATTTCATCCTCGACGAGACCCGAACAGATGACATTCCACAAGTCACGGCAGAAGAAAACGATATCCTGACGGCACCATTCTCGGAAGAGGAGGTGAAAGCTGCGGTGTTCCAAATGGAACATAACAAAGCTCCAGGCCCAGATGGTTTCCCCGCATAATTCTATCAGAATTTCTAGGATATCATCAAGGCTGACCTTATGGAGTTGTTCAATTGTCTTCATGTCGACCGACTTGAGCTATTTAGGCTTAATTTTGGCGAGATTGTTTGTTGCCAAAGATTAAGGAGGCTGAATGGATCCAGCAGTTCAGACCCATATGCCTCCTTAATGTCAGTTTCAAGATTTTCACCAAAGTGGCTACGAATCGGCTTAACTCGGTAGCTAACAATGTTGTTCGACCATCTCAAACGACTTTCATGCAAGGAAGGAATATACTTGATGGCGTAGTAATCCTGCATGAGACCGTCCACGAGATGCATCGAAAAAACCTAAGTGGAGTAGTATTCAAAATTGACTTTGAAAAAGCCTATGACAAGGTCAAATGGTCTTTTCTCCAACAAGCCCTAAGGATGAAAGGTTTCTCTGAAAAATGGTGCCAATGGATCCAAAATTTTGTAACTGGAGGTAGTGTGGCCATCAAAGTCAATGATGATGTAGGTCATTACTTCCAGACAAAAAAAGGACTACAGCAGGGTGACCCCATGTCCCCAATGTTATTTAACATTGTGGCTGACATGTTGGCTATTCTGATTGAGCGCGCCAAGCAAGACGGGCAAATTGCTGGGGTAGTGCCACACCTTGTGGATGGTGGCCTCTCTGTTCTGCAATATGCTGATGACACAATACTTTTTATGGAACATGACCTGGACAAGGATTGAAACATGAAACTCCTGTTGTCAGCGTTTGAGCAAATGTCAGGTCTTAAAATTAACTTCCATAAAAGCGAAGTGTTCTACTTTGGAGAAGCCGTGGAGGCAGCGGCCGATTATGCGGACCTGTTTGGTTGCGCACTTGGCCAATTCCCGATCAAATATCTGGGAATACCTATTCATTATCGACGTCTCACCATTGCGGAGTGGAAGCATGTAGAGGAGCGGCTAGAGAAACGGTTGAGCAGTTGGAAAGGCAAGTTGCTCTCAGTTGGAGGACGACTGGTTTTGATAAACTCTGTCCTCACAAATATGGTTCTCTATATGCTTTCTTTCTTCCAACTCCCAAAAGGGGTCTTGCAAAGATTGGACTATTCTAGGTCTAAATTCTTTTGGCAAGGAGATGGTGAAAATAAAAAATACCGGCTAACCAAATGGAGCGTGGTTTGTAGGCCGAAAGACCAAGGTGGCCTTGGAATTCATGACCTGCAGGTCAAGAATGAGGCCCCACTTAGTAAATGGTTGTTCAAACTTCTTATTGAGGATGGTGTTTGGCAAACCATGCTGCGCAACAAGTATCTAGGCCAAAAGGCGGTGTCTCAGGCATATTGGAAACCTGGCGACTCACACTTTTGGGCTGGCCTAATGGCGGCAAAGAAACAACTCTTTCGCTTTGGGTCTTTTGCGATAAAGGACGGGTCAGAGATTTATTTCTGGGAAGACATCTGGCTAGGCAATGCCAGTCTCCGAGAACAATATCCAGCCTTGTACAACATTGCTCGCGATAAGAACAATACTATTGCGCAGGTGCTCAGCTCATCCCTGCCGAATATTTCATTCAGGCGGGATTTGGTTGGCGCCCGACTTATGTCATGGCATAATCTCTTATCCCTTCTGGATATGATTAACCTGACGCAAGGCCGTGATGTGTTTCGCTGGAACCTTACTACATCAGGGTCTTTCACGGTAGGCTCTATGTATCGTGCACTCACGCATTCTAAGGTACCGGAGAGCAATAACAAGAAAATCTGGAAGGCAAAGATTCCACTAAAAGTTAAAATATTCATGTGGTATCTTCGTAGAGGTGTTGTGCTAACCAAAGACAACCTTGCACGATACAACTGGCCAGGAAGTAAGAAGTGTTGTTTTTGTACTCTTGAGGAGACAATCAAACACCTCTTTTTTCAATGCAAGTTTGCACGTTCTACGTGGTCAGTCATCCAAATAGCGTCAAATTTGTATCCGCCCACAAGTGTTGCCAATATTTTTGGTCATTGGTTGGACGGTATTTTAAATAGATTCAAAATGCTAATAAGGGTGGGAGCGTACGCCTTACTATGGTCGCTTTGGCTATGTAGAAACGATTTGGTTTTTAATGACAAAATTGCTTCTCCTCTGCAGGTTATTTTCCGTTGTACGCACTCGCTTCGTATGTGGTCTATGCTACAACGTGCGGAGTACCAACCGCTATTCCAGGCGGTGTGTACGCGATTGGGGCAGGTGGCTATGGAGGTTTTTACCCAACATGGGTGATAGCATAATCTCTGGATCGGTCCACCAACCGTTTCGACATAGGCATAGTGTCGGTCTATAGGACTCTACTGTTGCCGAATTCTCGGGTTTTTTTTCTTGTCAGATTTTTGATGTTTGGTTGTGTGCATCCTAGTTATGCAGAGGCCGGGTGGTACTCTAAGTGCTCTGTATCGCTTGATGCTACATTTTGAGATAATAAAATCGCCCTTTATCGAAACAAAACTCCTTTTCTTCTTGTTTTTTTAAATATCCATCTCCCACAACAACATAACACATGAGATGGGTAAGAAGATACAACACAATTCATAGCAAATACTTCAACAACATAACATAGTTCACAACATTACAATATGAGAACAAATAGCTTGTTCAAAGCAAACAACATAGTTCACAACAGTACAAGTTGAAAGCAAATAGTTTGGTTCATAGCATTTAGAACATATGTGTTCTACTTATTGTTGAGCTCACATCATATTTAGCCATCCAAGCCTCGCATGAGGTTCATGAGCCGTGAAGGAGGAGAAAACATCATGATAGTTCTTTTTTAGGAAAATATTTACAGCATAGAAATGCTCATCACTTCTTGGTTTGGCACCATCCACATCCACTGTGGCCATCATGTCTTGAATCTATTGTGTTTTTAGATCCACAATCTCTTTTGTACTCTCCTATGCGTCCCCTCTCGTCCTTTGCATCAAAGGTGGGCATCATGCGCACAAAAGAGTCTCATTTTTTTAGCATTTTCACTTGCCCACTTTTCATTCATCTTAGGATTTGGTGAATAAGGGCATGCCTTCTTCTTACCACTCCTTGCTCGATTGACAAGAGGGGTAACTTGGTCTTCCTAACTTTCACAACAAGAATTCACCTCCGGATTAATTCGAGAGGGATTACCTTGATATGTGGGAGTTTGCATCCTTGCGAGCTCATTTGTGACACAATTTAGATACATTAAAACTGAGCACCCTCCCAGCCCTCTCAGGCCATCAGCATTTCTATCCGTTGGATCATCTCTTTTAGACTTTTCTGGCCGTTCGATTCGCTCTTAATCGTGCCCAAATCACACGTACAGGCTTCTTGATGAACGCTAACCTTCTCGGGCCGCTGCTCCGGCGGTTTTTTGGGTGCCTGAGATTCAATTGGGCCTACTGGGCCTGCTCGCGAGCCTGGTCTCTTTCGCTCGCATGGCGGCTCTTCCCATGGACGACCGAGCTAGGTCGCGAACGATGCGGGAGCGACGACCATGGCGATCCTGGTGGCTGGGCATGAATCCTACAGCCTACTGCGACGCAACCTTCCCTGCATCATCGCCTATCACAGCCTCAAGCAATGGTGCACCTCCCTCTTTCTTGATCTCTAGCAGACTAGCAGCAATGTCCACCGCTAAGCGCTAGCTTTCCAGGTAGCAGCACCCCCCCGGTCGTTTTGCTTACCACGACAACACGTCCCCCGTCTACCTGAGTGCTCAGATCCGGAATGTGCAACGCCACCGCCGCTATCATCCAGGGCCGTATGTTGCCGCCACTGGCCTTGTGGCTCTGGATCAAGGGGATTTGGGCTGGATCAAGAGGATTAGAGTTGGGCGTTTATCTATGCATCATGACACCCTCCTCCTCTAGACGTTGCCGTCAAATCCCCTCCTCCCAAGGTAACCAGTCAATCACCTTCATACAACTTTGCAAACTTTTTTATCTCTGTCTTCCACTCACCCCCGTACGATATTTCATCCAATCTGCGATTTCTCTCTGTTCTGGTGGAGCCAGTTGTAGGTTAAAACGTTGTGCTATGAGGAGGTAAAGGAAATATTTATGGAGGAACTTAATGTTCAGGTATTGGTAGTTCTTTCTAATAATTTTTCTATGGTGTCATTTGATTAATATAGGTAATTGGTTGTTGCAAAATATAATTACGGTTTGCTCTTTTCAACTTTAGTGATATCATGCCATCATCCTCATAGGTGTGTTCTGCACGTCATGTTCTTTGTAGCTTTCTTGTGTGGAAACAACCAACTAGAAAAGGCAGGAAGTGTGTCTTAGTGATCATGTTTCAGTACTGCACACAAGAAGTTACCCGCTCCGAGTTTTGTTTTATGAAGAAGACTTGAATATTTGCTCCAAGTGGAAGAGACTATTACTGTCAGACAGTATTGGTTGCTGTTGCAGGATTACAGTAATAATTTATTAGCTAGGATTTTTGTCAGCTGAGCATTTTCCTCTAGACGTGTGTGCCATTTGGAATCCCTTCGGTCCAAATCAATTTCTTATCTATGTTCACTCTATGGCGATCCCATATTTTTTATACTATGTGATTCCTTCATGCTTCTTTCATTGGTTCATATTTTACGATGATTAATTACACGACAAGGAAGGTTTATATTTATCATATTTTTGGTAGAATCGGTTCTATGTGTGTTTGTTCCTTTTCGTTCCATCGAGTTAGGCATGAAATAAGTTCAAGTTCAATTGTTGTTTACTTCAGCAAAGTCATGCCTTGTTGTATCGGTGTGTCGGTAGACCTCATCTCCCACTATGCATGTGAGTTGCTTTGAGAACCATGGCAAAACAGATTACAATGTAGTTTTGCTAGATTCTTAATGACTTCACTTTGTTTGCATGTGGATAAACTAATAGGCGAGCCCTCTAACTGCAGTTTAACTTATCTACTTTAAGAGTAGGCCTAAGCGAGCATGGACAAAACTTTTGAATCATCTACCTGACAAATCATAAATTTGTTACATGTAAATATTTTGATGTTCTAATCTAAATGCAATCAATTGTTTTATATTGTTATTCTAAATATCAAGGTAACAGATTACTTTGTGTAATTCTAATATCTAATGCAACAATTCCTTCCATCTTATAAATCAAACAACTTCTGCGTATACCATCTATTGAGTTTCAGATGGATGCTAAGATAGCAATGGAACACAAACTTGGTTCCACCGTTAGTACGTGATTCTGAAGTTTCTCAGTTGGAAATATTTAGTACTTACCACTTGCTCTTCCTACAGTTTCCCCCTCTTCTACAGATTAGCCGATTAAGTGCCTGAAACGAAACCAAAGGCTATATATGCTGGAGCAAGCAAATTATCAAGTACAGTATACTAGAGTCTATGAGCATCTTGAATTTTGTTGCAATATATGTCAACATCCAAAATTTATTTTTCACCTCGTTGAGTTATGAGTAGCAGTAATACTACATGAAGATTATAAATTAGGTAAGTTTTTTTTGCTCTCTAGAGTACAGACTCAATATGTATAATATTTGATAAACTGGCCTCAAGAACACAAAGGTCTGTTCCATACTTCCATTTCATTTTCCCACTCCTCATAAATACTCATGTTGCTTATTACAGATCGAAGGTATGCCAAAAATTTAAGCAGAAGGCAATGTTTGCTACAGATTCCTTTAAATGTCTATTTCTTTAGTACGTCTCCCCTTAGTATATAATTCATAGAGATAAATTCCGAATAGCTCTAGCCGGGTATAAATTTAGGACCTTTTCTGTATTGTCGAACAAGGTTTCACTGCAATGGGAGCCATAGCTCAAACTTGGGATAACTCTGTGTCAGATGAAATATAGTTACGCAAGAAGCGAGCTTGCCAATCAGGCTAGACTATTCTCAAACTTTTTTAACAAAATTGCAGAAAGCTTGGTTGTTTCCAGTTGAACAAATGTTATGTTGTCAAAGAGGATTCAAGTTTCATTTTTTCTGTAGGTAGTACTCATTCAACAAAATTTGATCGACTCTTTGCTGAAATTTATTTCAGTACTAATGCATAACCAAGCCATGATATCTAGCTTGAGCAGCTCAAGAAGGAGGTACTAAAAGCATGTAGGTGCACTGGCATTTTACGCATGTTCACATTTATTTCTATTATAACTTTTATTCCAATACGGTTTGTCTTTCTTCTTACGCATGATATTACTTCCTATATTAGTTATGTTGTCTGTACCGGGAGTTCTACTTTTCTGTCTGTGATGCAGGTGGTTCCTGATTGGTTAACATTTCAGTTTGGACCTTATTTAATTCGTGCGAGTCTAACGACACCCCTTTCAATGCTGGTTCATTTTGGTAATGCTTTTCATGTATCAAATGGAATTGATGGTCTGCCACGTTGTTACATACAACTTTCAGTATGGTTATTCTCTAACAAAACAAGAAAACAAAAATAAAATATATGATTACTATATATCTCCACGTTGCCTGTATGTTAGTCTGTAGAATACCGTTAATTGATATTTCAAAATTATAATCTTTGACAACACTTTTGTCCCATAAATGTGATGCGCTCCACAAGAAATGACCAAGTGCATTAGGGTCACCTATATCTTCTTTGTTTCCAAACATGGCGGCCCTTCGTAGAGGCATGTGAAGATGTCATTTATGCACCATATATACAATCTAATGATTATTTCTTAGTATTTGTCTTGGCGGTATCGATTAGTTCTATTTACTATCTAAATAGTTTTGCATGTTTTTATACAAGCCAATTTGTATGTGTGAACCTTTCTTTTACCGTTCTTGATATTACTGAATAATGTACAATTATATTTATGCAATTTAGTATGTTTCATGTGATCTTATATTTATAGAAAATCCTCACACTTCATTATACAAATAGATGGGCGCAGCAACGCGCGCCATCAATGATCTAGTAAGTATAAAAACCCTTGACATTTTTCCTCCTCTGCTAGTGGAGCATATCGGAATTTGGCAGTTTGTCGACGTGCATGTAATCATGTAGCACCACATGTAGCTAAAAAAGCAATATTAGTATATTACTCACTATGTAAAAAATGACATGACAACAACAACACCTTTATCTCCAATGCCTTTGAATGCTCAACATAGCCTTACGTGCTATATGACCTTGGTTGCAGCACACGATGGCTGAGAAGCCGTGGTGAGATTTCAACATCTAGGTGCCCGCACAATCACTGGCGATCTTTAATGCCACCACTAGATTCATCATTAGGGACGATAGTAATACTCTCTTTTGTATTGATCGGTGGCTACTAGAATGTCACATCCGCAACACCGCACCATACCTATTCGCCTCCGCTCAAACTAGGGAGCTCGACCGCCCACAGTGAGAGAAGGGGTGTGAGGTGTTGGAACACGCGGTACGCTACTCTAGCGCCAAAACAATTTTCCTACCACGCAACCAAGATCATGTTGGTGTGGACATATCACGGGATTGGGTTTACCACAAGACGCGCAGTCACCGCAGCAGAAGTAGAGTTGGTGATGCGTGTAGCCAATCAGCAGAGTCATCTCCTCCTCGTGTAGCCGATCTCCCATGAACAGTTCCTTGTGGATCCCTTAAACGACTCCTTGCAGTTCCCTCGAACGGGTCGTCCTAGCACCGCAGATGCGATGTCTCTAAGGTATCCACACGTACGGGGAGCAGTGTCGGGCAGACTGCTAGGTCCGGTCGCGCGATATGGGGGTGTGGGTATTGGGAATATGCCCTAGAGGCAATAATATTTGTATTATTATATTTTGATAACCCACAAGTATAGGGGATCAGTTGTAGCCTCTTTCGATAAGTAAGAGTGTTGAACCCAATGAGAAGCTAAAAGTAGAACAAATATTCCCTCAAGTTCTATCGACCACCGATACAACTCTACGCACGCTTAACGTTCGCTTTACCTAGAACAAGTATGAAACTAGAAGTACTTTGTAGGTGTTGTAGGATAGGTTTGCAAGATAATAAAGAGCACGTAAACAAAAGCTAGGGGCTGTTTAGATAAAGAAACAACTAACTTAGTTTTAGTAGAGAGCTTTTTGTCACAAGAAAGTTATTTGTTCCTAGGCAATCGATAACTAGATCGGTGATCATTATTGCAATTTTATATGAGGGAGAGGCATAAGCTAACATACTTTCTGTTCTTGGATCATATGCACTTATGATTGGAACTTTAGCAAACATTCGTAACTACTAAAGACCATTAAGGTAAAACCCAACCATAGCATTAAAGTATCAAGTCCTCTTTACTCCCATACACAAACAACCTACTTACTCGGGTATGTGCTTCTGTCACTCACACCACCCACACAAGAAAATCATGAACATATTGCAAACCCTATAGCGGGGATCCCTCACGCTTGCGTGACACGGAGAGCACCATAGGAGAACACCAATAATAAAACATGCAACCAAACCAATCACGATCATCAATCAACCCATCGAACAAAATAGATCTACTCAAACATCATAGGATAGCCACACATCATTGGGAAATAACATATAGCATTGAGAACCATGTTTAAGTAGAGATTACAGCGGGGATAAGGGGTGTTACACCGCTGCATAGTGGGGGAGAGAGTTGGTGATGACGGTGGCAAAGTTGTTGGTGTAGATCGCCGTCACGATGATGGCCCCGACGGCATTCCGGCGCCACCGGGAGAGAGGGGGAGAGAGCCCCCCTCCTCCTTCTTCTTCCTTGACCTTCTCCCTAGATGGGAGAAGGGTTTCCCCTCTGGTCCATGGCCTCCATGGCGGTGCAGGGGTGAGAGCCCCTCCGAGATTGGATCTCTCTCTCTCTGTTTCCTTCTTTTTCCGCGCTTCTTGTTTCTGACCTTTCACCGTTTCTTAAATTCCAGGAGATCCGTAACTCCGATTGGGCTAAAATTTTAACACAATTTTTATCCAGATATTAGCTTTCTTGCGCTAGAAGAAGGGCACAAACCGCCTTATGGGGTGACAACAAAGGGCCCAGGGCGCGCCCTACCCCTGGGGCGCACCCCTCACCCTTGTGGGCCCCTCAGGCATCATCTCGTGTTGATTCCACTTCCCAAAATTTCACATATATTCCAAAGAAATCTCTGTAAGTTTTTATCCCATTTAGACTCTGTTTGATATGGATTTTCCACGAAACAAAAAACATGCAACAAACAGGAACTGGCACTGGGCACTGGATCAATATGTCACTCCAAGAAAATCATATAAATTGTTGCCAAAAGTATGTAAAAGTTGTAGAATATTGGCATGGAACAATAAAAAATTATAGATATACGGAGACGTATTAGCATCCCCAAGCTTAATTCCCGCTCGTTCTCGAGTAGGTAAATGATAAAAATGATATTTTTTTATGTGGAATGCTACCTAGCATAATCTTGATCATATAATCAAATCATGGCATGAATATTAAGACATGAGTGATTCAAAGCAATATTCACTATTGCTGGATGCTGCTAACGCGACATTATGATCAGAGACCCTTTTCACGAAATTGTGTGCAATGCACTAATCGCAAACGGGGATGTAAAAACCCGTCAAAAAGGTGCAAAACGTTTGCGATGGAGGATGCATCAAACACGGTTCAGATTTTAGTTGCGTGTGCGATGCAGGGCATACGGTTCAGTTCAGTGAACTGTTTGTGATGATGAGGAACAGAATAAACGGACAACGAGATGAAGGTGTGTGCGATATACAGCATACGGTTCACTCGGATGAACTGTTTGTGATTAGGAAACACAAAAGAAACGGTCAGCCAGATGAAGGTGTGTGCGATATACGGCATGTGGTTCACTCGGATGAACTGTTTGCTTTGAGCCAAGAGAACAGAAACGGTTCAATATAACAAGATGTGTGTGATACGCGGCAAATAGGTCTATAATCAGAAATGTGTGCGAGGATAGATAATAACACACACGATTGCTGCTAATAAGCCGTGTGTGTTGTGGGCAACCGCTTGGTGGTATACAATTGTCAGCGATTGATGAAATCATCACCGATGGGTTCCCCAGTAGGGTCCGTGTGCGTTGTCATTGCACACAGAACAACATCATATGTACTTATAACTTATAAGGACTTGATTCCATAAGCAGATTGAATATTGAATTACATATGTGGCTAGTACACACATGACCTTTGCACACACGAAAGTACGTTCCAAAATGCCCAGGAAACTCAAATAATGTATAAAAGGCAAAACAACCCGTGAATAATTTCATATTTTTAGGACGACACTACTATATATAGTTGCATGTTGCCTTTGTAAAATAAATCAAGGCGTGAAGAGACAACGTATGTCGTTTCGCACACATAGGTGACAAGGTCCCTCTCGGAACCACGAGTCTTTTTGAGAGAAGCTCCGGTTTGTAAGAAGTTTGTACCAAAACTTGTCCCAAATTGGACTAATTTTTTACCAGAACATGTTGCTGCTATGTCATAATACCATGCTAAGTTTCATGATTTTGAGGCGAGTTTTGGATTTATAGTAATTTAAAAATAGGTTTCTCAATGTTTGTTGTCGAGTCGGCACCTCCCTAGATAGGCTTTTTACTCGTGGGTCCCAAATGACAAATCCAAATCTGTCACTACCATGCTACTTTTATTATTAAGAATTACAACCCATTTGGTGTGCTAGCTGAAAATAAGTTTGTGGGTGCTAAGAACTTGCGGGTTCTGTAATGAACAAAGATCTCAAGGATCCTGCGAGAGTGATGTTCTTTCCCTATGTTGTGAATGCTTATAATATTTATGTCTTAATGAAAGAAATGGCAAGCCATTGGCCCAGTATGAAAGAAAATATGGGTCAAAACTGATTTGAAAAGGGAAAAAATATCTAACTCCAGCTTATAAACAGTACAAAAGAACGAGGATTAATTGCTCATCAGGTTTAGACAAAATCCAGATTGAACAGGACAATGACATCTAGCTCAACCAAAGTTTTCGGCAGTCACAATCAAATGGATCGGTCTGATCCATAAAATCAAGATCCCCGGCCAGAAATTCTACTGGTACATGATGACAAGCTGTTGTAAATAGAAGCCGAGCACGATCAGAAGCCCTTAGGTCCACCCGAAACTTCTTTTTATGTTGTTCAACACTTGCAGCGGTAAGAAATTTCTTGTCAAAAAACTTAATCCTCACAGACAATAGTGCTCTCGCATTCAACATGAAGAATGTGACAAAGCTAGGGCGTGTTTGGTTGCCCGCATTAGGCCCAACCTGGTCTGTGCGGGAATAAAGTGGCCCGTTTGGTTGCTTGCTTTCACTGTGCGGCCCGCATCGCACGGTTAAAGCACGTACAGGCCAGGCCCAGGGGAAATGCCCCGAACTGGCAGTAGCTCGCGAGCCTGGCTCATGCGAGGCAGGGAGGGCGACGCGCTTCTCCCCTCGTGCGAGCAGGGGAGATGGCGTGAGCTCGCCCGCGTCGCCAAAAAATCGGCAGGAGGATTTTGGCTCACCTCCCGCCGAGTCCACCCCTATTTAGCCCCTTCCTCACCGCCCCAACTCCCGCCACCATTCACCCTCCGTTCGGGCTTTCCCGCCATCGCGCATCGGCATCGACGACCAGGTAAGCAGCGCACCTTCATTGGCCGGCGGTCTACGGCGTCGACGCTCCTTCACTGGTCGGCGTTGATCTTCCACGACCGTCCCCCCTCGTCCTCAAGCTACAGCCATGGCCTCTGTGAGTTCAATCCCCTTTCTCTCTGTTCCTTCTAGCTAGATCTGAGTTGCGGCTAGGGTTTGATCTAGATGCATGGTTGATTAGTGGTCTGATCTGTGAGCTGATATGGTTGATTGCTATGCTGCGGTTGCAATTTGTGGTAGGGCTAGATGTTCAAGCATGTGCTAGGCTAGATTAGTAGTAGAGTTTGAAGTTGAACCTTGTGCTTGTGTCGAATCATGCTTAGATCTGTGATTTGTAGCTATTGGTTTTCCATTTGTAGCATGCTATTTGTTGTAGTTGTATGTTCCTGCTCATAGATTGTCCCGTCTGCTTGGTAGGGTAGCGATGAAGCGTGTGCTTACTATGATAGTGATGAACCATGTACATGTATGCTTCTGCTTTCATGGATTGTCCGGTATGTTGTGTGCTATGCTTACTGTCAATGCGTGCTACGATTGTAGGACATGACCACGTAGACGTAAGATCTTAGTCAGGCCCTTGTCTTGTCCGACAGCCAGTTTGCTCCATCGTTTGTCGAGGACTCGCAACCTATGTCCCAGATGGCACCTGATTCAGAGGTGTTTGCCTCTGATTCCCTCTATGTGCCAGTAGTGCTCGTTGAGCCAACTGCTGCTGCTGCTACCGCTGCACTCAAGCTAGCAGCAGCAAAGGCAAAGAAGGATGGTAGGTCGAACAACATGAAGTGGCAGCCGTTCATGTCCATGTTCATGCTGAACAAGATGTGTGAGCTCATCTCTAGTGGAGTTAGGACTGACAAGGGCTTCAAGGAGGTGCACTCGAACACCATTGCGAAGCAGGTGTTTGAGTTCTATGGGCAAGAGGTGTCTGCCACCCAGGTGTACAACCACCTGAGGAAGTGGAGAAGTCGATGGATCCAAGTGTCCAGGCTGAGAGACCTTAGCGGTGCCTCATGGGATGAGAACACTTGCTCCATAGTTCTGAAGGCAGAGCACTACGCCTTCCATGTCGCGGTTAGCTCACATCCCTCTTCCTTTTCATACTGTCCACCATTGCCTACTCCTAATCGCAACTAACAACACTTGTGTTTCATTCTTAGGACCACCCAAGGGACGCTGAGTTCCTCAACACACCCATACAGAACTACAACCAGATGCATCACATCTTCTCCTTCAGGCTGGCAACTGGGAAGCATGCCATGGGCTCGGGGGAGCCTCTTGGTTCTCCCATGCCAGACTTCCCTAGGACCCCGGACGTCGAGGTCCTCGATGGCCCTGACAAGCCCGCTGCGAAGCCCTTCGACAAGCCATTTGACCCCGTCCATGATAGGAAGAGGAAGAGAGGAGGCCTGATGGAGGAGGAGATCAATGTCTTCTACAGCATGACTGAGGTGGTGAAGGAGGTGGCAACAACCATCAGGGAGTGCAAGCCCCTCGACGTCCACCCTGACCTATATGGCGCTGTCATGACCCAGGGTGGCTTCAGCGACGAGGCTCTCATGGCAGCTCTCATCCACCTGCTTGACAACAAGGCTCAGGGTGTCGGGTTCGTTGCCATGGCCGACGCTCATAGGGTGCTGTCGCTCAGGAGTTGGCTGGGCAAGCACTACTACTAGAGTAGTGCTGCCTATCAGCGTGCATGATCCCCGACGGAGATGGCGGTGGCGAAAACGACGACGACGACGATGACGACGTACATTTTGTGTAGCTAGGGCTCAAAAACTATTTCATGGTCTGTATATTTTGGTGAGGTGGTATATACTATCCCCACACGCTGATGGTGAACTTGCGGTGGTAAGACGACACCCTCTTTTGGATGTGGTGGTAGGTTAACACCAAGGTAGTGCTAGGAAGAACTTGCTATGCCGTATGATCATGCATGCTTTACTTCTCTTATGCTCCATTGTTGTTTGTGTGCTACTTTACTGCTACTTGTGTGCTCCATTGATTTGCTGCTTCAACTCTTGCTCTTGTGCATTGCTAGGTCAAGTGGTATGCCGTGTTCGTCGGTAAGGTCCCGGAGGTTTATAGTTCATGGGAAGAGGCTAGTGCACAAGTGGCATCTTATAGCAACGGCACCCATAGAGGGTTCAAGACTAGGCAGGCAGCAAAACAAGCTTACTCCGACTGGGTGCAAATGCACGGCAGCAGTGTTGACAGTCGCAAGGTTGGAGGTGTCAAGGTGGATCGTCAGTTTGGGCTGAAGCTAAAGAACTTCATCATCTTCGCACAGTTCATCGCCATTGATGTGTTGTGGCATTGGTGTGCTAGGTGTGGGCAAGCTCACCAACTAGGGTACAAGGTAAGCACAACATGTACGCCGTATGCAACCAAACGCTGTGTTCATGCGCCGCTCGGGTCAATGCAGGCAACCAAACAAAGTGCACTTGGGTATTACCTAATGCAGGGACACTAGATGCAGGCAACCAAACAACTGGCAGATGGTGTATTAGGGTCTGCTTTTGCTCAACCAGGCTGGTTTGGGAAGTGTATGCGATGTAGGCCCTGTAGCAAACGGCAACCAAACACGCCCCTAGTGTTTGCATTGTTGGATGCATATCCTTCTAGTGTTACTGTCTTGAAACGAATGTCATGAGATTTGAGAAAATCCTGGTGCTTCTTGAACCATCGATTGGTTATACCTTTTTCTCCATGTGTTAGTGCCTAAATAGAGATGAAGATTGAAAACAGTTAATATCTACAAAGATTATGTTGAAAGAGTGATAGCTCAACGATTAATTATAGTACATTACATATGGGCTTTCAATGTGCGTGAAATCATCACCTTTATATACAAATTCTCCAGACATGGAAAGCATTGCAGCAAGCCAATAATCGTGTTTAGATCAAAACACCACATACTGATATGTAAGGTCTTGACAGAATCCACCACCACTGATAGGATGGACAAGCTCTTCATTGAGTATAGAACATAATATTAGTGCCAAAAGTGTACTCCAAGATGATACTGAACTTATGCGCACAAATGAAAAAGGCATATTACAAAAGTTTACGTGAATAATATATAGTACCTCAATAGGTGTGGAGCCAAACACCATTTTGAACCATCTAAAAGGATCATGAATTGCACCCAAGGTCTCCAGTTTAGGCGCAAAGACTATAGTTATTTGTGAAGGTACTATACCAGAATCAAGGAGCAACCTTTGAAGTGAAGGGGCATCTTCGATGATGAGACCATGTCCAAAAAAAACAAATTCCCATGCTTACAAGGTGGGGCGACTTTATTTTGAGACAACAGTTATGAATTCCCATTGCAAAAACAAGCAGCAAGCGCTCCAGGGCAGGGCAGCTGGAGTGGATGATGCTGTGCAATGTGGTCTCCGACAAATCAACCACCACAAGCACAAGTTTTTTTTAGCAGTGGGAGTCGAAGCATTTGTACCAGATTGTCTGCTAGATGGCACCGGGCAAAGGTGGCGGCGTGGAGAGAGGAGGAAACCACGTGATGGACGTCGGTGGTGAGGGCATAGCTACATCGGTTCGTGGTATGTTACATACATAGCCATGGTAGAACTCAAGCTGCTGGAGTTTATCGAATTGATGGGATGTCAGCAGGCGGCCACCATGTAGGGTATGTCCGGTAGGTAGCATGCCGGGATGCAGATGCGTTGAACGGAGCCCCTGTGGGAGGAGATGATGGCTCCGAGGAGTTTAGAATCATCATTGACAGATAGCTGACGACAGTCGAGATTAAGAGGCGTGGTGCACCACAGAGTGCGCCACTGATATGCGAGGACTTGTGTGCAACAACCATCCTTGGTGGGGAGAAGGGAGATCCCCAAGGATTCCGTCCGGGAGATCACTGAGGCGGTCCGCCGGAGATTCTACTGGTTCCTCAGGTCCAGGGGCGCTTTTGACCACACAGCTGGGTCCAAGATCTACATCCAGCAGCGGCGCTGGTCGGAGCCTCATCTGTGTACATACCAATCTGAAAGAAAAAAGTGGCATAACATGTAGGACATTCGAAATCAATTCTCAAGATCAGGAAGAAAAAAGGCACAAACATATATGTAGGATATTCAAAATCAATTCTCAAGATCTGGCCATGAATTATTAGCACGCAAGCTGACCCTAGTTGGATTATTAGCAAAAATCATTTTGTATAGAACAAACAATTAATCACTAACTCTATACGGGTAACATCCAAACAATCAATACACTACGTGCATCTGGATCTTAATTACTCTGATTCATGGACTGAGAGAACATAACCATAGGATTGGTATTCCAGAAAAATTATAGAAGAGTGGGGTGGGGGGGGGATTAACCAAAGAAAACACTTGATATGTTTGCCGCACAAATGGGTATATAGATGACTAACCGGTTTTCCGTCGAAGTCGCAGTTGTTGCCAGAGTTGTTGTTGACCTCCAGCTCCGACTGGGGGGGGGGGCACGACGGCACCGAAGAATTCAAGGTCGTGCTGCTACCCGCGCGAGACCTCATCGGCGGCAACGGAAAACTATGTGGCCAGCTTCACGCGTTGTGCAGGTGCTTCACCAGCCCTGGCGTCGCCACTCCCTCCGATGGTGCGCTTCAGCGGCATTGTCATACACTCCGGAGTCGAGACGTCGGTGACCACTGTGGACCGGGGGTTCGGCCGCCTATTATGGCCGGAGGCTCGGACGCGCAATTAATACGGACCAGTGGGAGCGAGGCAGGCTGCGGTCAAAAGTTGTCTTGCCTCCCGGTGAGCCTGCGCGGCGGACGTCTGCCATTCCTACCATCATTTCACACAGCTACTCACACGCTTCCCTGTCAATTCACACACCTGCACACATGCCTCCCCGTCAATTCCCACACTTGCACGCACGCCTCCCCATCTTCCTGCGCGGCGGACTGCCCGCATGCGTCCCGTCAACTCACGCCTACTCGCACGGCACACATGCGTGTGGCAGCACGTATATTTTTTGGTTTATTTTCTGCCGCTTTACTGTCTCACTGAACCGTTTGCGTTGAAGAGATGCAGAAATCCAGCATTGAACATCTCGCACGCTTCCTGATGAACCTGCGCACCAGGCGAGTTTTTGATTTACTAGAATTTAAAAATCATGCATCTCAACGTTTTGCCGGCAATCAACGGTGCCCTGGTGTTTGAAATTCATTCCCATTTCTTGCATGGGACCTAAGCATGCACCCAAGTACACAAATTTGATTTTCAACCAATTTATATGCACTGGAGCATGTGCATGTAGTTCAAATTTGAATTATGCACATAAATGCATTGAAAACTCAGTTAATGCATAAAAATGCCCAAACGAACCCCAAAAAATCACAAAAACTGAAACAATACTCCTGTTGTTCTATGTTGACACGAGAAAAAATTTGGAAGCAATAAGAGGCAATGGATATCATTTTGACCCCAAAGGTGGGATGTTCTCTACCGAAACCATCATGCTTGTTGTGAGAAGCTCTGGTTTGTGAAAAGCATATAACCAAACCTGCCCCAAATGGGACAAAAATTTTACCATGACATGTTGATGCCGCTCCATGCTAGCATGCCAAGTTTCATGAATTTCAGACGAGTTTTGGATTTACTAGAATTTGAAAACCAAGCATCTCAACGTTTTGCCGACAATCAACGGTGCCCTGGTGTTTGAAATTCATTCCCATTTCTTGCATGGGACCTAAGCATGCACTCAAGGACACATATTTGATTTGTCAACCAATTTATATGCACTGGAGCATGTGCATGTAGTTCAAATTTGAATTATGCACATAAATGCATTGAAAACTCAGTTAATGCATAAAAAATATCCAAACGAACCCCGAAAAATCACAAAAATTGACACAACACTCCTGTTGTTCTATGTTGACACGAGAAAAAATTTGGAAGCAATAAGAGGCAATGGATATTGTTTCGTCCCCAAAGGCGGGACGTTCCCTACCGAAACCATCATGCTTGTTGTGAGAAGCTCTGGTTTGTGAAAAGCATATACCCAAACCTGCCCCAAATGGGACAAATTTTTTACCACGACATGTTGATGCTGCTCCATGATAGCATGCCAAGTGTCATGAATTTCAGACGAGTTTTGGATTTACTATAATTTAAAAACCAGGCATCTCAATGTTTTGCCGGCAATCAACGGTGCCCTGGTGTTTGAAATTCATCCCCATTTCTTGCATGGGACCTAAGCATGCACCCAAGGACACAGATTTGATTTTTCAACCAATTTATATGCACTGGAGCATGTGCATGTAGTTCAAATTTGAATTATGCACATAAATGCATTAAAAACTCACCTAATGCATAAAAATGTCCAAACGAACCCCGAAAAATCACAAAAAATAACACAACACTCCTGTTGTTCTATGTTGACACGAGAAAAAATTTGAAAGCAATAAGAGGCAATGGATATCGTTTCATCCCCAAAGTTGGGGCGTTCCCTACCGAAACCATCATTCTTGTTGTGAGAAGCTCTGGTTTGTGATAAGCCTATACCCAAACCCGCCCCAAATGGGACAAAACAAATTACCGTGCCATGTTGATGCCGCTCCATGATAGCATGCCAAGTTTCATGAATTTCAGGCGAGTTTTGGATTTACTAGAATTTAAAAACCAGGTATCTCAATGGTTGCGGCCGAGTGACAGTGGCAAGGTGTTTGACATTCATTCCCATTTCTTGCATGGGACCTAAGCATGCACCCAAGGACAAAGATTTGATTTTTCAACCAATTTATATGCACCAGAGCATGTGCATGTAGTTCAAATTTTAATTATGCACATAAATGCATTGAAAACTCACTTAATGCATAAAATATGTCCAAAGGAACCCTAAATAATTCCAATTCTTTTATGATCACTTCAGATAAAAGGTCTAGCAATTCAAACACCGTCCATAGCCACTGTGACCCCATTATGTAATTCAAATCAAGACAAAAATCAAGTAGATCCCACACAGTTTATTATAACCAACCATGTGAGATGCAGCACAAAATATCTTGGAGCACCGTCGGAGTATAGTACGCATACAACTTACATGATAAGGTGCGACCGCTACAGTCCACAACCCGCTCTAAATAAGGGACTGTGTCTGATGACACTTTGCGTGCCAGTTTTTTGGCTGAAGCGATTCCAAATTTTTGGCTTCCGTGGAAATATCTACCTCCCCGCCCCCTCCCCCTTACCACAAGCCACATTTCCCCTGTTTCCGCCTTCCTTTCCAAGTTGAAACCTTCACTCCTTGCTTGCAGCGCTGCCGCCTTCTCGTTGGCGACCCTCCTTCACGCTGCTCGGCCTCGCCTATCCAGGCAGGTAATCCACACCCGACCCCCATCCTCCTCCTCCTTCCACATCCCACATGCCCCGACCGTCGGTGCGAGCGCGACACCTTCCACCCACATCACTGACCCGTCCACCAAATAAGCGCCGGCCTAAGCCATGGTGCACGCAGTATAGCCAGGACCTCAAGGAGCATTTGGCAGTGGAGAAGCAAATCGTGGCCGCACGCGCGGATGAGGTCGCGATGGCTGCCATTCTTGCCGACCCCCAAATCTTGGAGGAGCACCTCACCATCGAGGCCACTGTTGACGCCTCGCGCGGCGACGCCGTGACGTGGTTGGCTACTTTAAATGACAGTTTGTGGCATTTTCTCGAGGCCACCGTCGGTGCCTTTGATGAAGACTACGATGTGTTTTCTCAGCGTGCACGTGCTTACCTCATCTCGAGAGCCAGCAGGTTGGTGCCCGGAGTGGCTCAGGCAACTCACCACTCCAACAAGGGCACCCATGATGTGGAGGCCTCGCCCTCTTCCATGTCCAAGGAGCCAATCGTCATCAATATCTCCGACAATCAGGAGTAGCTTGTCTTATTAGCTCACTATAAGGACCCATGTTCAGTTTGCTAGCTACTGCCTTTCCTTAACAAATTCTAGTGACTTGTGCTATCTACTTTTACCATGCAATCTTCTGCTATAGTGTATATGTTCTATATGTCATGCAATGTGGTGTTCAATTAACTGCTTGGTTCAATTCTGCAAATGTGATGTTCAATTCTTCAGGGTGCAATATTTCCAAGTTGTTAAGCATGCTTGGTTTGGTTAACTGTCTGATCTTCTATTAGGAGTATGTTATATTGTTCAATTGGTGTTTAGTTAACTGCTTGGTTCATTTGTTGTGGCTTGGTTCACTTGTTGTGGTGTTTAGTTAACTGCTTGGTTCAATTCTACAATGCGATGTTCAATTGTTGTGGCGGCATTCTGTTATTGTATACCATGTGAGGAATAAATCGAATTTGGTTGTACTAAATACACGAGAAACAAATACAATTGCTATATTTCCAAGTTGTTAAGCATGCTTTGTTTGGTTAACTGTCTGATCTTCTATTAGGAGTATGTTATATTGTGTAATGTGGTGCTCAGTTAACGTTTGGTTCATTTGTTGTGGTGTTTAGTTAACTACTTGGTTCAATTCTGCAATGCGATGTTCAATTGATGTGGCTACATTCTCTTATTGTATACCATGTGAGAAATAAATCAAATTTCGCTGCACTTAATACATGAGAAACATATACAAGTTGTAGGATCGAAAGTATGTCTAGAGGGGGGAGGGTGATTAGACTACTTGACCAATTAAAAATCTATCCTTTTCCCAATTTTAGTCTTTGGCAGATTTTAGCTATCTTAGCACAAGTCAAGCAATCTTAACACAATTCAAGCAAGCATGCAAAGAGTCTATGAGCAGCGAAAAGTAAAGCATGCAACTTGCCAGAATGTAAAGGGAAGGGTTTGGAGAATTAAATGCAATTGGAGACACGGATGTTTTTGTTGTGGTTCCGATAGGTGGTGCTATCGTACATCCACGTTGATGGAGACTTCAACCCACGAAGGGTAACGGTTGCGCGAGTCCACGGAGGGCTCCACCCACGAAGGGTCCACGAAGAAGCAACCTTGTCTATCCCATCATGGACATCGCCCACGAAGGACTTGCCTCACTAGCGATAGATCTTCACGAAGTAGGCGATCTCCTTGCCCTTACAAACTCCTTGGTTTAACTCCACAATCTTGTCAGAGGCTCCCAAGTGACACCTAGCCAATCTAGGAGACACCACTCTCCAAGAAGTAACAAATGGTGTGTTGATGATGAACTCCTTGCTCTTGTGCTTCAAATGATAGTCTCCCCAACACTCAACTCTCTCTCACAGGATATGGATTTGGTGGAAAGAAGATTTGAGTGGAAAGCAACTTGGGGAAGTCTAGAGATCAAGATTCATATGGTGGGAATGGAATATCTTGGCCTCAACACATGAGTAGGTGGTTCTCTCTCAGAAAATGTGTATTGGAAGTGTAGGTATGTTCTGATGGTTCTCTCGACGAATGAAGAGTGGGTAGAGGGGTATATATAGCCTCCACACAAAAACTAACCGTTACACACAATTTACCAATCTCGGTGAGACCGAATTTAGAAACTCAGTCGGACCGATTTAGCAAACCTAGTGACCATTAGGATTTTTGGTGGGACTGAGATGCAACTCGATAGGACCGATATGGTTAGGGTTAGGGCATAACGTAATCTCGGTGTGAACGATTACACAAACTCAGTGGGACCGATTTTTGTAATAAGCTAACCAGAGAGTTGGTCAGGTAAACTCGGTGGGACCGATTTGCTCATTTCGGTGGGACCGAAATGTTTACAAAAGGGAAACAGAGAGTTTACATTGCAATCTCGATGGGACCGACCGCTCATCCCGGTAGGACCGAAACATTACGAAGGGAAACAGAGAGATTACAACCCCATCTCGGTGTGACCGAGATCCCTATCGGTGAGACCGATTTGCCTAGGGTTTGTGGCAGTGGCTATGACATCTGAACTCGGTGGCGCCGGATAGAAAGAATCAGTGGGGCCGAGTTTGACTTTTGGTTTAGGTCATATGTGGATGTGGGAAGGTAATTGAGGGTTTTGGAGCATATCACTAAGCACTATGAAGCCAGAATCTCATCAAGCAACACCTCATCCCTCCTTGATAGTATTGGCTTTTCCTATAGACTCAATGTGATCTTGGATCACTAAAATATAAAATGTAGAGTCTTGAGCTTTGAGCTTGAGCCAATCTTTTTGTCCTTAGTATTTTGAGGGGTCCACTTTCCTCATCCATGCCATGCCATTCATTGAGCTTTTCCTGAAATATTAATCTTGGAATAATGTTAGCTCAATGAGCTATATGTTGTTAGGAATTACCAAAACCACCCAGGGATAGTTGCACTTTCACAAGTGCTATATTTCCTAGTTCTTAATCATGCTTGGTTTGGATAAATGGGTTTTCCATGTGGCTTGAATTAATCTGATGAATCTGCAATGTGCTTATTTTTCATCAACATATTTTACTGATAGCATGCGAACCCTTACTTAACCTGATGACTAACTACCTTATATGTGTTGCAGGGAAACAATGGGAAGCACTAAGATTTACAAGATGGTACTAACTATTATACCTTGCCTTTTTGTATTCCTTTACCCCATTTCCAATATAGAGAAGATATTTATGCACATCCTTGTTTTCAGGCTTCACTGATGATTACCTCTCAAACCAACTCTATGGTCAGGAGGCGAGGATAGTTTTCATACAACACCCACGGTTCAATATTGAAGTGTTCCTGAAGAGGTCGAAGGATGGACGGTCAATCATCCACAGGCACTGGCCTAAAGTTGCAAAGACCTTCAACATGAATGAAGGCTCAATATTCGCCTTCCACTTTAGCAATTTTCCACATGAGATGCATCTCTCTATGTATCGTCTATGATGCTAATTTTGAAAGGTTCTAGATGTTGCATGTGAAACTTGCTGTTGGTGTAGTTGTGTAATGGGGTGGCTGAGTGCTGAAGCTATATCATGCTGTACTACAATGTATTTCAATTATGAAATCCTGCTTCCTTAATATGGAAATGGAATATATTATGTGCTTAATATGAATGTCAATTATATTAGTAAATAGATTATTAATAATAGAGCAATCAGCCCGCTAATTGGCTAATTAGCGTGCTAATTGGGTTTTCCTATTGCAAACGGTTAATGAGAAAACACCGTGGGCGATGACCTCAGGCAACGGACATAGTTTATAGGAATAAACCGTGTTGGATCAATGAACAATCACACACGACATTCTCTTGAAAACTATTTGCGTTACGCCACCTTGCGCAAACGTTTTCCTTGGAGTGACTGTGTGGGATGTATATACGAACGAAAACGTTTAGCGGTGATTGACTGTGTGGGATGTACTTATGACCGGAAATGATTTCACATGTATAATTGTATTTTTTGGGCACTAATGTACGTATTTCTGTATTTGAGTGCTCGCCAGTCGCACACGATCTCATTTTGCCGAGCGTGTGTGCAAGGACAGCATATCCCCGACGGTTTCTGGGTCGTGTGGGAAGGACCCCCCCTATCGCCCACACTCATTTGGTGACGGTTCTGAATGTCATCACGGAAAGGGGTTAAAAACCGTTTGTTTAGGACCAACGCATACCAGTGAGTCTATCATTTGACATAAAGACAATAATACTTCAAGCATACTAATAAAGAAATTATGTCTTTCTCAAAATAACATGGCCAAAGAAAGTTATCCCTACAAAATCATATAGCCTAGCTATGCCCCATCTTCATCACACAAAGTATTTCTGAAGGAAATATGCCCTAGAGGCAATAAGAAAGTTGTTATTTATATTTCCTTATATCATGATAAGTGTTAATTATTCATGCTAGAATTGTATTAACCGGAAACTTGATACATGTGTGAATACATAGACAAAACAAAGTGTCCCTAGTATGCCTCTACTTGACTAGCTCATTAATCAAAGATGGTTAAGTTTCCTGATCATGGACATGTCTTGTCATTTGATGAATGGGATCACATCATTAGGAAAATGATGTGATGGACAAGACCCACCCGTTAGCTTAGCATAATGATCGTTAAGTTTTTATTGCTATTGCTTTCTTCATGACTTATACATATTCCTTCGACTATGAGATTATGCAACTCCCGCATACCGGAAGAACACCTTGTGTGCTATCAAACATCACAACATAACTGGGTGATTATAAAGATGCTCTACAGGTGTCTCCGAAGGTGTTTGTTGGGTTGGCATAGATCAAGATTAGGATTTGTCACTCCGAGTATCGGAGAGGTATCTCTGGGCCCTCTTGGTAATGCACATCATGATAAGCCTTGCAAGTAAAGTGACTAATGAGTTAGTTGCGGGATGATGCATTACGGAACGAGTAAAAGAGACTTGCCGGTAATGAGATTGAACTAGGTATGAAGATACCGACGATCGAATCTCAGGCAAGTAACATACCGATGACAAAGGGAATGACGTATGTTGTCATTGCGGTTTGACCGATAAAGATCTTTGTAGAATACGTAGGAACCAATATGATCATCCAGGTTCTGTTGTTGGTTATTGATCGGAGATGTGTCTCGGTCATGTCTACATAGTTCTCGAACCCGTAGGGTCCGCACGCTTAACGTTCGATGACGATTTGTATTGTGAGTTATGTGTTTTGGTGATCGAAGATTGTTCGGAGTCCCAGATGAGATCACAGAGATGATGAGCAGTCTCGAAATGGTCGAGAGGTAAAGATTGATATATTGGACGAGAGTATTCGGACACCGGAATGGTTCCAATGTGTTTCGGGTTTTTATCGGAGTACCGGGGGGTTACCGGAACCTCCGGGGGAAAGATATGGGCCATATTGGCCATAGAGGTGAGGGGAGTCATCCCACAATGGGTGGCGCGCCCCCCCCCACGGGGAGTCCGAATTGGACAAGGGGAGGGGGCACGGCCCCCCTTTCCTTCTCCTTCTCCTACTCCTTCCCCATTTCCCCTTCCGGTAAAAGGAAAGGGGACGGCCGAATTGGACTAGGGGTCCAAGTGGGACTCCTCCCACTTGGCGCGCCCTAGGACGGCCTCCGCCCCTCTCCCTCCTTTATATACGGGGGCAGGGGCACCTCTAAGCACATCAATTGTTTCTTAGCTGTGTGCGGTGCCTCCCTCCACCGTTTACTCCTCCGGTCATATTGTCGTAGTGCTTAGGCGAAGCCCTGCGTGGATCACATCACCATCACCGTCTCCACGCCATTGTGCTGATGAAACTCTCCCTTGACACTTTGCTGGATCAAGAGTTCGAGGGACGTCATCGAGCTGGACGTGTGCAGAACCCGGAGGTGCCATACATTTGGTGCTTGATCAGTTGAATCGAGAAGACGTTCGACTACATCAACCGCGTTAAGCTAACGCTCCCGCTTTCGGTCTATGAGGGTACGTGGACACACTCTCCCCCTCTCGTTGCTATGCACGAGTAGAACACAAAGAGTTGTGGGCAATCATAGTCATACTGCTTACCACCAACGTCTTATTTTGATTCGGCGGTATTGTTGGATGAAGCGGCCCGGACTAACCTTACATGACCACGTTCATGAGACCGGTTCCACCGAAAGACATGCAACTTGTTTTGCATAAAGGTGGTTGGCGGGTGTCTGTTTCTCCAACTTTAGTTGAATCGAATTTGACTATGGCCGATCCTTGTTGAAGGTTAAAACAACAAACTTGATGAAACATCGTTGTGGTTTTGATGCGTAGGTAAGAATGGTTCTTACTAGAAGCCCGTTGCATCCACATAAAACTTGCAACAACAAAGTAGAGGACATCTAACTTGTTTTTGCAGGGCATGTTGTGATGTGATATGGTCAAGACATGATGTGATATACGATGTTGTATGAGATGATCATGTTTTGTAAAAGTTATGGGCAACTGGCCTTATGGTTGTTGCTTTATTGTTTGAAATGCAATCGCCATGCAATTGCTTCACTTTATCACTATGAGTTAGCGATAGTTGTAGAAGTAATAGTTGGCGAGACGACAATGACACTACGATGGAGATCAAGGTGTCAAGTCGGTGACGATGGAGATCATGATGGTGCTTTGGAGATGGAGATCAAAGGCACAAGATGATGATGGCCATATCATGTCACATATTTTGATTGCATGTGATGTTTATCTTTTATGCATCTTATTTTGCTTAGTACGGTAGTAGAATTATAAGATGATCCCTCACTAAATTTCAAGGTATAAGTGTTATCCCTGAGTATGCACCATTGCGACAGTTCGTCATGCCGAGACACCACGTGATGATCGGGTGTGATAAGCTCTACGTTCACATACAATGGGTGCAAGACAGTTTTGCACGTGCAGAATACTCAGGTTAAACTTGACGAGCCTAGCATGTACAGACATGGCCTCAGAACACTGAGACCGAAAGGTCGAACATGAATCATATAGTAGATATGATCAACATAGGGATGTTCACCATTGAAAACTACTCCATCTCACGTGATGTTCGGACATGGTTAAGTTGATATGGATCACGTGATCATTTAGATGACTCGAGGGATGTCTATCTAAGTGTGAGTTCAAAGTAATATGATTAATTGAACTCAATTTATCATGAACTTAGTCCTGATAGTTTTTGCATATCTATGTTGTAGATCTATGGCCCGTGCTACCGTTCCCTTGAATTTTAATGCGTTCCTAGAGAAAGCTAGGTTGAAATATGATGGTAGCAAGTACACGGACTAGGTCCGTAACTTGAGGATTATCCTCATTGCTGCATAGAAGAATTATGTCCTTAATGCACCACTAGGTACAAGGCCTGCTGTAGGAGAAATTGCTGACGTTATGAACGTCTGGCAAGCTAAATCTGATGACTACTCGATAGTTCAGTGTGCCATGCTTTACGGCTTAGAATCAAGACTTCAAAGACGTTTTGAACGTCATGGAGCATATGAGATGTTCCAGGAGTTGAAGTTAATATTTCAAGCAAATGCCCGAGTTGAGAGATATGAAGTCTCCAACAAGTTCTATAGCTGCAAGATGGAGGAGAACAGTTCTGTCAGTGAACACATTCTCAGAATGTCTGGGTACCATAACCACTTGACTCAGCTAGGAGTTAATCTTTCGGATGATAGTGTCGTTGACAGAGTTCTTCAATCACTACCACAAAGCTATAAAGGCTTTGTGATGAACTATAATATGCAAGGGATGAACAATACGATTCCCGAGCTCTTCGCAATGCTCAAGGCTGCGGTGGTAGAAATCAAGAAGGAGCATCAAGTGTTGATGGTTAACAAGACCACTAGTTTCAAGAAAAAGGACAAAGGAAAGAAGGGGAACTTCAAGAAGAATAGAAGCAAGTTGCTACTCCCGGGAAGAAGCCCAAGTCTAGACCTAAGCTTGAAACTGAGTGCTTCTACTGCAAAGGGACTGGTCACTGGAAGCGGAACTGCCTCAAGTATTTGGCGGATAAGAAGGATGGCAAAGTGAAAGGTATATTTGATATACATGTTATTGATGTGTACCTTACTAATGCTCGTAGTAGCGCCTGGGTATTTGATACTGGTTCTGTTGCTCATATTTGCAACTCGAAACAGGGGCTATGGATTAAACGAAGGTTGGCTAAGGACGAGGTGACGATGTGCATTAGAAATGGTTCCAAGGTCGATCTGATCGCCGTCGGCACGCTACCACTACATCTACCTTCGGGATTAGTTTTAGACCTGAATAATTGTTATTTGGTGCCAACGTTGAGCATGAACATTATATCTGGATCTTGTTTGATGCGAGACGGTTATTCATTTAAATCAGAGAATAATGGTTGTTCTATTTATATGAGTAATATCTTTTATGGTCATGCACCCTTGATGAGTGGTCTATTTTTGTTGAATCTCGATCGTGGTGATACACATATTCATAATATTGATGCCAAAAGATGCAAAGGTAATAATGAGAATGCAACATATTTGTGGCACTGCTATTTAGGTCATATTGGTGTAAAGTGCATGAAGAAACTCCATGCAGATGGGCTTTTGGAATCACTTGATGCTTGCAAACCATGCCTCCTCGGCAAGATGACTAAGACTCCGTTCTCCGGAACAATGGAGCGAGCCACTGACTTATTGGAAATAATACGTACTGATGTATATAGTCCGATGAGTGTTGAGGCTCATGGCGGGTATCGTTATTTTCTGACCTTCACAGATGATTTGAGCAGATATGGGTATATCTACTTGATGAAACACAAGTCTGAGACATTTGAAAGGTTCAAAGAATTCTAGAGTGAAGTGGAAAATCATCTTAACAAGAAAATAAAGTTTCTATGATCTGATCGCGGAGGCGAATATTTGAGTTAAGAGTTTGGTCTTCATTTAAAACAATGAGGAATAGTTTCGCAACTCACGCCACCTCGAACACCACAGCGTATTGGTGTGTCCGAACATCGTAACCATACTTTATTAGATATGGTGCGATCTATGATGTCTCTTACCGATTTACCACTATCATTTTGGGGTTATGCATTAGAGACAGCTACATTCATGTTAAATAGGGCACCGTCTAAAACCGTTGGGACGACACCATATGAACTGTGGTTTGGCAAGAAACCTAAGCTGTCATTTCTTAAAGTTTGGGGTTGCGATGCTTATGTGAAAAAGCTTCAGCCTGATAAGCTCGAACCCAAATTGGAGAAGTGCGTCTTCATAGGATATCCAAAAGAAACTGTTGGGTACACCATCTATCACATATCTGAAGGCAAGATATTTGTTGCTAAGAATGGATCCTTTCTAGAGAAGGAGATTCTCTCAAAAGAAGTGAGTGGGAGGAAAGTAGAACTTGATGAGGTAATTGTACCTTCTCTTGAATTGGAAAGTAGTTCATCACAAAAAACTATTCCCGCAATGCCTACACCAATTAGTGAGGAAGCTAATGATGATGATCATGAAACTTCAGATCAAGTTACTTCCAAACCTGGTAGGTCAACCAGAGTACGTTGTGCACCAGAGTGGTATGGTAATCCTGTTCTGGAAGTCATGTTACTAGACCATGACGAACCTATGAACTATGAGGAAGCAATGATGAGCCCAGATTCCACGAAATGGCTTGAGGCCATGAAATCTGAGATGGGATCCTTGTATGAGAACAAAGTATGGACTTTGGTTGATTTGCCCGATGATCGGCAAGCCATAGAGAATAAATGGATCTTCAAGAAGAAGACTGACGCTGATGGTAATGTTACTGTCTACAAAGCTCAACTTGTTGAGAAAGGCTTTTGACAAGTTCAAGGAGTTGACTACGATGAGACCTTCTCACGCGTAGCGATGCTTAAGTCTGTCGAATCATGTTAGCAATTGCCGCATTTTATGCTTATGAAATTTGGCAAATGGGCGTCAAAACTACATTCCTTAGTGGATTTCTTAAAGAAGAATTGTATATGATGCAACCAGAAGGTTTTGTCGATCCTAAAGGTGCTAACGAAGTGTGCAATCTCCAGCGATCCATTTATGGACTGGTGCAAGCATCTTGGAGTTGGAATATACGCTTTGATAGTGTGATCAAAGCATATGGTTTTATACAGACTTTCAGAGAAGCCTGTATTTACAAGAAAGTGAGTGGGAGCTCTGTAGCATTTCTAATATTATATGTGGATGACATATTGTTGATTGTAAATGATATAGAATTTCTGGATAGCATAAAAGGATACTTGAATAAGAATTTTTCAATGAAAGACCTCGGTGAAGCTGCTTATATATTGGGCATCAGGATCTATAGAGATAGATCAAGACGCTTAATTAGAATTTCACAAAGCACATACCTTGATAAAGTTTTGAAGAAGTTCAAAATGGATAAGTCAAAGAAAGGGTTCTTGCCTATGTTACAAGGTGTGAAGTTGAGTCTGACTCAATGCCCGACCATTGCAGAAGATAGAGAGAAAATGGAAATCATTCCCTATGCCTCAGCCATAGGTTCTATCATGTATGCAATGCTATGTACCAGACCTGATGTGTGCCTTGCTATAATTTTAGCAGGGAGGTACCAAAGTAATCACGGAGTGGATCACTGGACAGCGGTCAAGAACATCCTGAAGTACCTGAAAAGGACTAAGGATATGTTTCTCGTTTATGGGGGGTGACAAAGAGCTCATCGTAAATGGTTACGTCGATGCTAGCTTTGACACTAGTCCGGATGACTCTAAGTCACAAACCGGATACGTATTTATATTGAATGGTGGAGCTGTCAGTTGGTGCAGTTCCAAGCAAAGCACCATGGCAGGATTTACGAGTGAAGTGGAGTACATAGCTGCTTCGGAAGCAGCAAATGAAGGAGTTCATATCCGATCTAGGTGTAATACCTAGTGCATCGGGTCCAATGAAAATCTTTTGTGACAATACTGGAGCAATTGCCTTATCGAAGGAGTCCAGATTTCACAAGAGAACCAAACACATCAAGAGATGCTTTAACTCCATCCGTGATCAAGTCAAGGAGGGAGACATAGAGATTTGCAAAATTCATATGGATTTGAATGTTGCAGACCTGTTGACTAAGCCTCTTCCACAAGCAAAACATGATCAATACCAAGACTCCATGGGTGTTAGAATCATTACAATGTAATCTAGATTATTAACTCTAGTGCAAGTGGGAGACTGAAGGAAGTATGCCTTAGAGGAAATAGTAAAGTTGTTATTTATATTTCCTTATATCATGATAAATGTTTACTATTCATGCTAGAATTGTATTTGCCGGAACCTTGATACATGTGTGAATAAATAGACAAAACAAAGTGTCCCTAGTATGCCTCTACTTGACTAGCTCGTTAATCAAAGATGGTTAAGTTTCCTGGCCATAGACAGGTGTTGTCATTTGATGAACGGGATCACATCATTAGGAGAATGATGTGATGGACAAGACCCACTCGTTAGCTTAGCATAATGATCGTTAAGTTTTTATTGCTATTGCTTTCTTCATGACTTATACATATTCCTTTGACTATGAGATTATGCAACTCCTGAATACCAGAGGAACACCCTGTGTGCTATCAAACGTCAGAACGTAACTGGGTGATTATAAAGATGCTCTACAAATGTCTTCGAGGTGTTTGTTGGGTTGGCATATATCGAGATTAGGATTTGTCACTCCGAGTATCGGAGAGGTATCTCTGGGCCCTCTGGGTAATGCACATCACGATAAGCCTTGCAAGCAATGTGACTAATGAGTTAGTTGCAGGATGATGCATTATGGAACGAGTAAAAGAGACTTGCCGGTAACGAGATTGAACTAGGTATGAAGATACTGACGATCGAATCTCGGGCAAGTAACATACCGATGACAAAGGGAATGACGTATGTTGTCATTGCGGTTTGACCGATAAAGATCTTCATAGAATATGTAGGAACCAATATGAGAATCCAGGTTCCACTGTTGGTTATTGATCGAAGATGTGTCTCGGTCATGTCTACAAAGTTCTCAAACCCGTAGGGTCCGCACGCTTAACGTTCGATGACGATTTGTATTATGAGTTATGTGTTTTGGTGACCGAAGATTGTTTGGAGTCTCGGATGAGATCACAGACATGATGAGGAGTCTCGAAATGGTCAAGAGGTAAAGATTGATATATTGGACGATAGTATTCAGGCACCGGAATGGTTCCGAAGTGTTTCAGGTTTTTATCAGAGTACGGGGGGGGGGGGAGAGATATGGGCCATAGAGAGGAGGGGAGGCAGCCCACAAGGGGTGGCACCCCCATGGGGAGTCCGAATTGGACAAGGGGAGGGGGCGCGGCCCCCTTTCCTTCTCATCCTCCTCCTCCTTCCCCCTTTCCCCTTCGGTGAAAGGAAGGGGGGATTGGACTAGGGGTCCAAGTGGGACTCCTCCCACTTGGCGCTCCCTAGGCCGGCCTCCTCCCCTCTCCCTCCTTTATATACAGGGGAAGGGGGCACCTCTAAGCACATCAATTGTTTCTTAGCCATGTGCGGTGCCCCCTCCACCGTTTACTCCTCTGGTCATATTGTCGTAGTGCTTAGGCGAAGCCCTGCGCGGATCACATCACCATCACCGTCACCATGCCATCATGTTGACGAAACTCTCCTCACCATGTTGCTAGATCAAGAGTTCGAGGGACGTCATCGAGCTGAGCGTGTGCAAAACTCAGAGGTGTCGTACGTTCGGTGCATGATCGGTTGAATCGAGAAGACGTTCGACTACATCAACCGCGTTAAGCTAATGCTTCCGCTTTCGGTCTACGAGGGTACATGGACACACTCTCCCGCTCTCTTTGCTATGCATCTCCTAGACAGATCTTGCATGCTCGTAGATTTTTTTTGAAACTGCATGCTACATTCCCGAACAATTTCATCATGCACAACCTCGATGACAAGCCAAGCAATTGTTTCATACTTTTAATGTTCTCAAGCCTTTCCAACTTCCATGCAATACATGAGTGTGATCCATGGATATATCACTATAGGTGGAATAGAATATGATGGAGGAGGTTGTGTGGAGAAGACAAAAAAGGAGAAAGTCTCACATCGACACGGCTAATCAATGGGTTATGGAGATGCCCATCATTCGATGTCAATGCGAGGAGTAGGGATTGCCATGCAACTGATGCACTAAGAGCTATAAGTGTATGAAAGCTCAAACTAAAAACTAAGTGGGTGTGCATCCAACTTGCTTGCTCATGAAGACCTCGGGCATTTGAGGAAGCCCATCATTGGAATATACATGCCAAGTTCTATAATGAAAATTCCCACTAGCATATGAAAGTGATAACTCAAGAGACTCTCTATATGAAGAACATGGTGCCACTCTGAAGCACAAGTGTGGTAAAAGGATAGTAGCATTGCCCCTTCTCTGTTTTCTCTCATTTATTTATTTATTTATTGTTTTTTGGTGGGCTTCTTTGGCCTCTCTTTTTTTGTGGGCTTCTTTGGCCTCTTTTTTTGTAAAGTCCGGAGACTCATCCCAACTTGTGAGGGAATCATAGATTCCATCATCCTTTCCTAACATGGGACGGTGCTCTAATAGTGATGATCATCACACTTTTATTTACTTACAACTCGATATCTAGAACAATATGACTCAAAATGAATGCCTCTAGAAGTGTACCAGGATGTGCAATGATCTAGCATAGCAAATATATCAAAAAATAGACAGGCCATGAAAATATCATGCTAGCTATCTTACGATCATGCAAAGCAATGTGACAATTAATGCTCAAGTCATGTATATGATGATGATGGAAGTTGCATGGCAATATATCTTGTAATGGCTATGGAAATGCCATAATAGGTAGGTATGGTGGCTGTTTTGAGGAAGATATACGGAGGCTTATGTGTGACAGAGCGTATCATATCACGGGGTTTGGATGCACCGGTGAAGTTTGCACCAACTCTCGAGATGATAAAGGGCAATGCATGGTACCGAAGAGGCTAGCAATGATGGAAGGGTGAGAGTGCGTATAATCCATGGACTCAACATTAGTCATAAAGAACTCACATACTTATTGCAATATTAGCTATCAAAACAAAGTACTACACACATGCCCCTAGGGGGATTGACTGGTAGGAAAAGACCATCACTCGTCTCCGACTGCCACTCATAAGGAAGACAATCAAAAATAAATCATGTTCCGACTTCATCACATAACGGTTCACCATACGTGCATGCTTCGGGAATCACAAACCTTAACACAAGTATTTCTACCAATCAACAATTACTCACTAGCATGACTCTAATATCACCATCTTTATATCGCAAAGCTATTGCAAGGAATCAAACATATCATATTCAGTGATCTACAAGTTTTATGTAGGATTTTATTACTAACCATGTGAATGACCAATTCCTGTTAACTCTCTAAATAGATATAAGTGAAGCAAGAGAGTTTAATTCTTTCTACAAAATATATTCCCACGCTCTAACAAATATAAGTGAAGCAAAGGACCATTCTACAAATGGTGGTTTTCTATGTGTAGAGAAACAGGCAATCCAAACTTCAAATGATATAAGTGAAGCACATGAAGCATTCTACAAAGCCATACTCACAAGATATAAGTGAAGCGCAAAGAGCATTCTATAAATCAACCAAGGACTATCTCATACCAGCATGGTTCATTATTAAAATAAAAATAAAAAGCACACAACGCTCCAAGATTTGTGCATATCATGTGACGAATAAAAATATAGCTCCAAGTAAAATTACCGATGATTGTTAGAAGAAAGAGGGGATGCCTTCCAGGGCATCCCCAAGCTTAGTTGCTTGGGAGTCCTTGAATATTACCTTGGGGTGCCTCGGGCATCCCCAAGCTTAGGCTCTTGCCACTCCTTATTGCTTCATCCATCATGATCTCACCCAAAACTTGAAAACTTCAATCAAAACTTAACAAAACCCTCATGAGATCCATTAGTATAATAAAACAAATCACCACTTTAAGTACTATTGTAAACCCATTCATATTTTATTTTGCATTGTAGCTACTGTATTATAACTTCTCCATGTCTTATACCACCGATAAAATCGATAGTTTCATCAAAACTAGCAAAACAATGCATAAAAACAGAATATGTCTTAAATAGGACAATTTGTAGCAATCTGAACATCTAGCATACTCCTGTAACTCCAAAAATTCTGAAAAATTAGGACAAAATAAAAAAATGTATAGAAGTACGTTGCAAAAAGTTTCAGAAACATTCAACGTTCCAGTAAAAAACGAAAATTCATGCACTACAGCCAAAGTTTCTATTTTTGCACTGCACAAGCCAAACTGTCGCGGGATGTCTGCGGCCACCTATGGGACCGGGCGGCCCCTTGCTGGTTCGGCAGTGGGGCGTCACGTTGCACAAAGAGCAGACCATTGTACGACAGCACGGCGGAGAGCACACAAGCAATTTACCCAGGTTCGGGCCGCCGCGAGGCGTAAGACCCTACTCCTGCTTTGGTGGATTGACGCTGGAGTGAATGTGGTGATGCATAGTACACTTGCCCGGCAGGGTTCGCCTCGGGGCTGCAGCGACTACGCGCATATGGTGGCTTGGGTTCGTCAACTTTCCAACCTCCTAACCCCTCCTATGGGTGCCATGGGTCTCCCTTTATAGATTAAGGGGTCACCACAGTGGCAAAGTAGTCATTATCCATTGATATGATAGCGAACAGTGCTATCATACCTAACTCTGCGGGCTGATAGGGTGCATTAAATGCACCACTTGGTGTCACATCACTGGTCGCCCGGCAAGGCTTGCCGGGCTATCTTGCCAGCTCCACGCTTGTTTCCTTGACACGTCACAGGATGGGTGCCATCTGTAGGCTTCTTCTATAGAAAGTGGCTGTCATGTGGCGAACGGCTGCCACTTAATCATCTTGCGGCTTGAAACCACATTGATTGAAGACATGGGTCATGCTTGAGTGGTTGGTGGGATGGGTCTGCCCCCGCGAGCCCCCGACAGGCCTTGCCGGGGTGCCTTGGTTGCCTGCTCCTTCCGGTGGCCTTGCCTCTTGTCGGGCTCGCCTGCCCGGCAAGGGAGGCCCTTCTCTTGCCGATATCTTGCTCTTCTGGCTCGATCTTGGTCTTTCCGGACTGCATGTTGGTTCCTCAAATCTCTTGGTCCTTCAATCTCTGACTTGGGTTGGTGCTTCAATCTTGACCTCGTGTCTGTGCACAGTCTGGGCAATAAACTGAGAGTTTGTTGCACCGACAAAAGCCCCCGGGCCTGCCCCGAACGCGCTGCTGAGCGTCATCGTGGTAGGGCCTAATAAGTGCACACGCAAGGTTGCTGAAGGGGCTGGACCCTTGAGTTTTCCGTTGCTGCTTCATCAGCCTTGATTCCGGGCCAGTTTCTGGTTTCCCCGTGCATGCTGTAAAGCCAATAGTGGTGGGGCTGCTCTAGTGATGGCACGTGAATGACTTTAACGCATGGGGTAGAGACTGCCAATTTACTCTTCCCACAACGCGCCCTTATCCTTAGCCATGTATGCAGTATGCATCGCGCGGGGTAGGTAACGGAGGCGCGTGGTGTGGGAGAGTACCCTGGAAAGGGTCCGGCCGCCTTGAATTGGCGGAGGAGGGCGGTGGTCACCCATTGATGGAGCAATTGCCCTTCCCCACCCGACCTATAAAAGGGAGTGGCGGAGGAGGGCAGAGTCATCCGTCTTTGCATCCCCCCTCTTCTTCCCTTGTTCTCCGCTTCTACCGGCGATGCTGAAGAGAAGAGCCTGGGGCCAGCCCCCGGGCTCCTGCTTGGGATCTCCCTTGGATATGAGAGGAAGATTCGGGCAGCGCGGCACTGATGCCTGGAGTGGCAACCCCGGCGTGCTTGCCTCCGGGTCGCCCGTGTCCTCGACTTCAGTGGGAGGGGATGTGACCAACACCACGTCGCGGCTCGAGATGGGCACGACGTGTGGTAGTCGACCGCTCACCATTCTTCTTCCTTTTGCGGCATCGGGGAGGAGCCGTAGAAGAGATTCACCGCTAATGGGGGGTGAATCTGCTCCTCCTGGGCGTGGTTTTCTTGTCGGACAGGAAGGCTTCTTGCTTTCTCACACGTCTTCAGGACATGCGGTGACTTCTAACATCAGGGCTCCCGGGGACGACCATGCTCTATGTGGAAGGACTTAGAGAGCATGGTGTCCGGCGTGGTGGTTGCGCCGAGGTCTTCGGGTGCTAGTGATGCAGACGGCAACGGCAACTCACGACGCGTCAAGAACGGGGACGGCCATTCCGATGAGTCATGTTTGCCGGTGACTCCGTGCCTCCCATATGGTCCTCCGGCAGCGTCACCATCCATGCCTGCCCTCTGGTTTCTTCCTCCATGCTGGGGAGCGGCACCGTCCTGATCCTAGGGAGGCGCCGAATCCCATCTGTGCGCGCCTCCGGCCCCTTCGACCTCTTCCTGTAGGAGATGGACAAGGGCAAAGGCGTAATGGGGCACTTATCTTTTTTCAATCTTAAATTTGTAGGCAATCGCCAAATTTTAATTCAAATAATGTATTCTCTCGAGTCCAACTTTTGTTCTGTAATGCTTGTACTTGTATTTGTATGTCAATGAAAAAGATAAACCTTGTCGGGAACCCGTGCATGTATATGTCCATGCAGAGGTGGAGTGCCTCTTTACTATAATTGAACGAGCTTTCCCCAGTAGGATATCCTGCTGACACCCTTTTCGTCTGTCGGAGAACCATGTCTGCCGGGGAACAGACCGAGGTGCCAGCCCCCCGCCTGCTCGCTCTTTACCAATGGCCACTACGACTATCCAGGCCGAAGCAGCGTTCGAGCCAAGGATGGGAGCACCCTAGTTCCAAGAGAGCGGCGAGGTTTCTCTATGCACAAGTTATAGCTTACAGAATACTAATGGACAAGAGGTAAACTTATCTATTTGGCTTGTCGGGGATCACTGTGCCGTGCAATCTTCTCATCCTTTATCGAAGTCAAGTTCATGGCAGGAACCTGCAACTTCATGTAGATGAGAATGAATGCAGGATGCAATCCTATCTATATGCATATGCAAATGCTCATGAAATGCTTGTGCAGTGATCTGGGTGTGTTCGTGCATGCATGCGATCTTGACCGCCCCCCACAACACTTCTTTATTTTCTCTTGCACGAGGTCATCGCCCGGGCTTTGTACAAGGGGTTACATGCAACTGAGGCAAGGCCTGTAGAAAAGGGTGGCTATCGGGCAGTGCCTGGCAGCCTCGCACCTTATGGGTAGTACTTACGGAGATGCTCAATATTCCATGAGTTTTGCAACTGTGTGCCATTCCCGGTCTCCAGACAGACTGCGCCAGGTCTGGTGACTCGTACCACCCGGTAAGGGCCTCCCCACTCCAGTGACAGCTTATTTGTACCCTTGGCGGACTGGACGCGCCTAAGGACAAGGTCACCTTCCTCAAAACACCGGGCATGAACCCTGTGGCTATGATAGCAACGCAGGGCTTGCTGGTAGCGTGCAACACGTGTAGCAACCCGGAGATTGTTTTCCTCGAGTAGCACAGCGTCGTCACGCCGGTGCTGATCTTGCGCTACTTCATCATAGGGAAGCACTCGAGGGGACCCGTAAATGAGTTCCATGGGGATAACTACTTCTGCCCCGTAGACCAGGGAGAAGGGAGTCTGCCCGGTAGCTCGGTTAGGTGTCGTTCTGAGGGACCAGAGAACTACCAACAGCTCCTCGATCCATCGCCTACCATGCTTCCGTGGCGTATCAAAAGTTCGTGTCTTGAGTCCACGAAGCACTTCAACGTTCGCCCACTCAGCTTGTCCATTGCTCTGGGGGTGTGCCACAGAAGCGAATGAGATTTTGCATCTGAGGGTATGACATATTGCATGAAGGCGTGGCTCATGATCTATGTGCCGTTGTCAATGATGATCCTTGCTGGAACTCCGAAACGACACACCAATTCTTTCAAGAACTTGATAGCTAACTGAGCAGTCACCTTTCTCACGGCAGTCACTTCCGGCCACTTTGTAAACTTGTCGATGGCAACGAATAAGAATTCAAAGCCCCTGATTGCTCGGGGGAAGGGGCCGAGGATATCGAGCCCCCAGACCAAAAATGGCCATGATAGAGGGATTGTGTGAAGATCTTGGGCATGCAGGTGTATTTTATTGGAATGGAACCGGCAGGCTTCACATTTTGTGACTAACTCAACCGCATCTTGGAGGGCTGTTGGCCAATAGAATCCTTGCCAAAATGCTTTCCCAACTAATTCCCTTGATCCAATGTGGGAGCCGCACATTCCTCTGTGAATCTCAGCCAACAGTTCCTTTCCATCCTCTTGGCAAACACACTTCAGTTTCACACCATTGGGCCTTCTTCTGTATAGAGTGTCATCGAGAAACTGATACATACTGGCCCTCTGGGCTACTCTTTCAGCTTCATCTTGGTTGCCAGGGAGTTCTTTGGTGTGGAGGAAGTGGACAATGTGCCTTGCCCAAGTTGGAGCCTGGGGCTTGGCAACGAGGACTAGCGGCACCTCCTCTGCTGCGTGAGCACCAGCCTCGTTCGCGGGGTCCATAGGCCCGGCTGGAGGGGTGGTCCGGCAGGTTGTGATGAGTTGTTTCCGACAGGGTCTCTGCCGGGAGCGGATGGCTCTACCGAGAGAGGCTTACCGTAGGCCAACTTTCTCCTCTTCGGGCCATTGTGGCTGGTGATACGGAGGGTTGAGAGAGATGGAGAACAAAAGTTCCTGGTTCCAGAAGAAGCTTCTACACAACACACTTTGACAGGTGATTAGCTATGCCGTTTTCCGCACGTAGTACGTGCTCTGTTTGCAACCCGTCAAAGTGCTCCTCCAATCTCCTTACTTCCTCGACGTATGCTTCCATCAATGGGCTTTGGTAATCCTTGTTGACTTGTCTCACCACAAGCTGTGAATCTCCTCGAGTGATCGGCTTCTTAATTCCCAATTCTGCTGCAATCCTGAGCACGGCAAGGAGCCCTTCATATTCTGATGTATTGTTGGTGGCTTCTTCCCGAGCAAAGAGCATCTGGAGGACGTACTTCAAATGCTCCCCGGAGGGGGCAACAAGAAGCACACCAGCCCTTGCACCTTGTAGGGAAAACACCATCAAAATATATGATCCATTCTTGGGGTGATTCCTTGCCGGGGATGGATGTCTCTGTCCTTTCCTCATCAGGGGTTGGCATCCATTCTGCAATAAACTCTGCCAATGCCCTGCTCTGAATAGTTGAAGTGCCCTCAAACTTCAAACCAAAGTTGGATAACTCCAAAGCCCATTCCACTATTCTACCAGTTGACTCAGGGTTTTGGAGTATCCTTTGTAATGAAAAACGAGTAACAACCATGATCTCATGGGCTTGAAAGTAGTGGCGCAGTTTCCTTGAGGCCATAATGAGACCAAAGATCAAATTTTGCACACCAGCACTACAAAAGAAGACACATCCGTGACATTTTGGGCCGAACGAATTTTTTTCCTGTCATACTTATGACACTTCTATGACGATAATTGTGACAAAAACCGGTATCATCATAGATGTGGTGGGGTCCTACTTCTACGAAAAAAATCATGACAGAAAATGGGCTTTTTGTCCTGGGCAGGCTGGAGACGCAGCTGCATGACATTCTTTGGGTCGTCCATGACGGAAAAAACCGTGGTAGAAGCGAGGGCGAGGAAAATATCAGGGAGTTCCCGGTTACGGGGGGTGGTCGGGGGCCGAGCAATGCGCGTTTCTCTCGTACGTACGCGCGTGTGTGTGAGGCGTTGGGCTCTAACTGAACCCGAGCGATGGCACTGCAGGCTACACGTTACTGAACCCGAGCGATCGATCAATGGCTGTTAACTGAACCCGATCGAACGATTCCTTCGCTAATGCTGCTAACTGAAGCCGATCGATGCTGCCTCTGGATGAGCAGTGAGCATTGTTGGGAGGTTTGGATGAATAGTTCCCTATGGGGGTTGGATGAACAGGAACCCATGGTAGTAGAGGTCCTTGCCGCTAGATGAACATGACCCCGATCGATCGAGCCGGTGGATGAATAGGACCCCGGGGAGGGCTGGATGAACAGGACCCTGTGGAGGGCTGGTTGAACATTAGCCTGTGGAGAGTTGGTTGAACAGTAGCCGGTGGAAGGCTGGATGAATAGTAGCCCTTGGAGGGGTGGTTGAACAGGACCCCGTGGAGAGGGCTGGTTGAACAGTAGCCGGTGGAGGCTGGATGAATAGGAGCCCATGGATGAACAGTCGCAGGTGGAGGCTGGAGGAGGTCGATGGTGGATGAACAGTAGCCCGTGGAGGCTGGAGGAGGTCGACGGTGGAGATGAACAGTATCCTGTGGAGTCCCGTTTTGCGGTACGCCACACCCCTCCTGATGAACAGGACCCCCGTTTCGACCGTAGCGCTCCAACACAAGTCTGCTTCCTCCGTTTTGCGGTACGCCACACCCCTCCTGATCAACAGGACCCCGTTTCCACCGTAGGAGGTCCGTTTCCTCCATTTTGTGGTACGCCAGACCCCTACCGATGAACAGGATCCCATTTCCACCGTGGCCCTTCAAACACAAGGCCGTTTCCTCCGTTCCGCGGTACGCCAGGCCTCGTTTCCATCGGCTGTTCCATCCAAGCCGGTTGGCTCCCGATGAACAGCACGAGTTCCGTTGCCTCCCAATGAACACGACGCATTCTGTTGCCTCCCCATGAACACGACGACGACGCAATTTCTCCTTTCCGACCCAGCCATGTACATGAGCCCTGGCCGTATGTATGCGTGAGTAGGCGTTTGAGACCCCGCCCATATGTACGTACATGGCTGTATTTACTTTCTTGCACCCTGGCCGCTGTACGTACATGTACATGCTACGTGCGTGCCTCTACTATGACATGTGCGCGCCTCTACTACGACACGTTCCCTTCCTTGCACGACCACGGTTCATCGCTGCAACCTGCAGACAGACCGATCGTATGTATGTACACGTTCGCGACCAGAATGACAACGCTACGTACGCTTCGACCGGATGGGTCCCAACTGTCAGGCACTTCCTTGCGTGCGAAGATGTATCTCATGGGTCCCAGCAGTCAGGGGGGAAACATTTTTTTCGTGAAATACGGTGGCCCATCCGGTGGGTCCCTGCTGTCAGGTGGAGGAATCATTATTTTGCGCATAATAAGGAGGCACTTCCTTGCTACGGCCATGGACCCAGCTGTCAGCCTCTCCAAGTACAGTACTCTTCCGATGGAAGTCGTTTGTTGACCACATTGACCACACCGTGCCGAGAGCACCAAGGCGGTGGATGACGGCGAGGCCTAGGAAGGGGACGACGTGGAGCCGGGGAAGACACGGCAGTGGATGCCCACGCGGAGAGGAGTACGAGGGTTCACTGGTTCGGCTGTGGTGTGAGGTTGCCGTCGCCGCAGGGCCTGGCCAGCGGTGGGAGTAGTAGGGGGCGGTGAGGCCTCCACGGCAGCACAGCCGACCACGGGAGGCAGGAGCAGGCGACACGACCGGCGCTGCTTTGGGCGGCTGGAGCAAGAAGACCAGAGGTTGAAGAAGCACTACTGCCGTTGGATGGACATCGTACGGTCACTGGAGCTAGAATCATTCATATTGACTAAGTTGACAAAGCCCTCCGTCCCCATCAACTTAGTAGGCCCACATGTCAGCCTCCCACTATGCTGGGTCCCAACTCGCAGGGGGGTATTCATTTTTTTGTGCGTAATAAGGAGGCACTTCCTTGCGTGCGAAGATATAGCTGGTGGGTTCGACCTGTCAGTGGGGGAAATGTTTTTTTCGTGAAATACAGAGGCCCTTCTGGTGGGCCCCAGTTGTCAGGTGGAGGAATCATTATTTTGTGCATAATAAGGAGGCATTTCCTTATGTGCGGCTGTGGACCCAACTGTCAGCCTCTCCACGTATAGTCCATGTCTGATGGATGTTGTTCGTTGACCATGTTGACAACGGCGCACCAAGAGCACCAGGGCAGTGGACGACGGCGAGGCCTAGGAAGGGAACGGGACGGAGCCAGGGAAGACTCGACAGTGGTTGCCTACGCGGTGGGGAGTATGAGGGTTTACTGGTCCGGCTGCCATCGCCGGAAAATAACAAGAGGTGTGGGTGAGTAGTGGAATGGCATGGCCAGCAATGGAGTAGGGTGGGGCGGTGCGGCCTATGCAGCAGCACATCCGGCCATGGGAGGCAGGAGCAGGCAGTCCCATCAGCGCTGGTTTGGGCGGCTGGAGCAAGAGGATCAGATATTGAAGAAGCAGCACGGCCGTTGGATTAACATCCAATGGTCACTGCTGCTAGAATCGTTTGTGGACTAAGTTGACAAAGCCTTTCGTACACGTCAACCTAGTAGACCCACAAATCAGCCTCCAAACCTGTCCCAAACAACATATAGCCCGAAATTTGTAGCCAGATTCAAATTACTTTTAAAACTAAACATACCTTAATTTCAATCCAATGAAATTTTACCCGCACAAAAACAATGAAATTTAAAATATCAAAATCCGAAAGAAAAAAGTATTTTGGAACTAATTGCCTGTTTGTTGTATTTTTTCATTTTACAGCCCATTTAATATTACTTATAGCCCATTTTTTATTACTTATAGCCCATTTTCTGGGCAAAATGCATCCCTCCTCGTCTTGAAAGATTTTCGGCCCAGCAGGGCGTAGAAAAACAAGCAGGCCTATGTTGGTTATTCTGCAAAAAACAAAATAGCCGGGCTAGCCATTTTCAGAAAGGAAAAAAACAAATTGGGATGGTTATGTGCTAGACGGGCCACAGCTCCCGAACAACCCAGTTGATACCCTTCTCCGTCCCGAAAAAACAAAATTATTGCGCGCGTTGCTGGGTCCCTACTGTCGTCCTCACCATGTACAGTCATTGATACGTCTCCAACGTATCTATAATTTTTGATTGTTCCATGCTATTATATTATCAACCTTGGATGTTTTATATGCTATTTTATATGATTTTTGGGACTAACCTTTAACCTAGAGCCCAGTGCCAGTTTCTGTTTTTTTCCTTGTTTTAGAGTATCAAAGAAAAGGAAAATCAAACGGAGTCCAATTGACCTGAAACTTCACAGAACTTATTTTTGGACCAGAAGAAGCCCACAGAGTATCGGAGATGGACCAGGAGAGTCCCGGGCTGCCCATGAGGGTGGGGGGCGCGCCCACCCCCTAGGCGCGCCCCCTGCCTCCTGGACAACCCGGAGATCCACCGACGTACTTCTTCCTCCTATATATATCCATATACCCTAAAAACTTCGAGGAGCACAATAGATCGGGAGTTCCGCCGCCAGAAGCCTCCGTAGCCACCGAAAACCAGTCTAGACCCATTCCGGCACCCTGCCGGAGGGAGAACCTCTCACTGGTGGCCATCTTCATCATCCCGACGCTCTCCATGACGAGGAGGGAGTAGTCCACCCTCGGGGCTGAGGGTATGTACCAGTAGCTATGTGTTTGATCTCTCTCTCTCTCTCTCTCTCTCGTGTTCTTGAGGTGATACAATCTTAATGTATCGGGAGCTTTTCTATTATAGTTTGATCTTATGATGTTTCTCCCCCTCTACTCTCTTGTAATGGATTGAGTTTTCCCTTTGAAGTTATCTTATCGGATTGAGTCTTTAAGGATTTGAGAACACTTGATGTATGTCTTGCGTGGTATACCCGTGGTGACAATGGGGTATTCTATTGATCCACTTGATGTATGTTTTGGTGATCAACTTGCGGGTTCCGCCCATGAACCTATGCATAGGGGTTGGCACACGTTTTGTCTGGACTCTCCGATAGAAACTTTGGGGCACTCTTTGAAGTACTTTGTGTTGGTTTGAATAGATGAATCTGAGATTGTGTGATGCATATCGTATAATCATACCCACGGATACTTGAGGTGACATTGGAGTATCTAGGTGACATTAGGGTTTTGGTTGATTTGTGTCTTAAGGTGTTATTCTAGTATGAACTCTATGATAGATTGAACGGAAAGAATAGCTTGATGTTATTTTACTATGGACTCTTGAATAGATCGATCAGAAAGGATAACTTTGAGGTGGTTTCATACCCTACCATAATCTCATCGTTTGTTCTCCGCTATTAGTGACTCTTTGTTGCATGTTGAGGGATAGTTATATGATCCAATTATGTTATTATTGTTGAGAGAACTTGCACTAGTGAAAGTATGAACCCTAGGCCTTGTTTCCTAGCATTGCAATACCGTTTGTGCTCACTTTTACCATTAGTTACCTTGCTGTTTTTATATTTTCAGATTACAAAAACTTTATCTACCATCCATATACCACTTGTATCACCCTCTCTTCGCCGAACTAGTGCACCTATACAATTTACCATTGTATTAGGTGTGTTGGGGACACAAGAGACTCTTTGTTATTTGGTTGTAGGGTTGCTTGAGAGAGACCATCTTCATCCTACGCCTCCTATGAATTGATAAACCTTAGGTCATCCACTTGAGGAAAATTTGCTACTGTCCTACAAACCTCTGCACTTGGAGGCCCAACAATGTCTACAAGAAGAAGGTTGTGTAGAAGACATCAAGCTCTTTTCTGGCGCCGTTGCCGGGGAGGTTAGCGCTTGAAGTTATATATTTAGATCTTGCAATCGAATCTTTTTGTTTCTTATTTTAGCACTAGTTTAGTTTATAAAAGAAAACTACAAAAAAATATGGAATTGAGTTTGCCTCATACGCTTCATCTTTTTAATATCTTTCGTGAGTATGATGGAAAGGAAAATTGTGCCAAAGTGTTAGAAGAAGAATGCATTAAAATGTTTGGCACTAAATCTTTGAATGATGAGCATGCTTGCAATGTTATTAGTATGAACTCTTTGAATATCCATAGTACTAATGATGATTGCACTAGTTATGATGAAAATGTCTCCTATAAACATGTCAATTTTTGTGGAGTGCATTGGGTTTGCAAGTACACACCAAATATGGAAGATAGATATTACAAGAGGCATAAGCATTTAGAAACTAAATGGTTGCAAGAAAGGCTAAATGTTAGTGCTGATAATTTAAAATTTCTTAGCCATACTTGTGAACTTTGCAATGAATATGGTCATTTAAATATCAAATGCAAATTGTTTCATGATCGAATCTTGTCCAAAAATTGTGATGACTTGATTTCCCTTGCACATTATAATGAACTTAGTTTGCTTCTGGGTTATGAATAAATGAAACGTCAAACTTAGATTATTCCAGAATATAACCTCGAGAAATTCCTCGATACTGATCTAGAAGAAATTTATATGTATTTTGCGGTGAATTGCATTGAAAATCCTTATATTGCCAATTATATAAAGAGAAGAAAACAAATATAAGATGAAGAGAATACTAACGAAAGGGAAGAGACTTCCCAACATCCTCCTATTATTTCTTATGATGAATCAGGTAACGAGGAGGAGCCTTCTATTCAACCAATCTCATTAATAAGGAGCTCCAAAAAGAGGATTGAACCCACACATGATGTGGTGAAGAAGAATAAAACAAAAAGGAAGAGAGGTAAAAAGATATCTCTCCCAAATAATGCTGCTCCTATTACTGTTGTGCCTCATGAAAATATAATTGTGGAAGATGATGCACTTGATGATGATCTCGTTATGCCTATTGCTTGTTCTGATGATTATGATTGGGAAGATAATGATACTTCTTATGATCTTGAAAATCTTTTTGGCACTTGCTTGGAAGAATATGATAATTAATATACTATTGGTGTTATCCATACTATTGATGATGAGAGTGATTATGCTTATGATATGAAAAGGCCCAAGCTTGGGGATGCTATGTTTGAAGAAGATGATGTTTTTGAGAATATACTTGCTGCAATTAATGTTTGTCCCAAGATTGGGGATGCTATGTTTAATGAAGATGATATTTTAGCCTCCCAAGTTTTGATATGCAAATTTGTTATGATGATAGCATGCCTCCTACTTATGATGATTATATTGATGAAAGTGGGTTTGGAAGATTGTCAACTTTAGGAAGTAGTAGTCCCACTATTTTGGAGGATGTTGAATCTCATTGTGATAATTATGAAAGTGTATTTGGAGAGGTCATGACTTTATTTAGTAATGATTCCACTATCTTGGAAGAGGTTTCAATTGATTATGATGAGAACAAAGTTGCTACTTATGATGATTATTGTGATGACACTTATGCTATAAAAAGTAGTGATGATTATATTTATAAAACTTGTCATGATTATGATTACCCTTTTTCTGAACATTACTCTTTTAATGTGGAAACAATTTATAGTATTCGAGTCTCTTATGATACTCCCACTATTCCGAATGAGAAGAATTTTGCTTATGTGGAGAGTAATAAAATTTCTATGCTTGTAGATCATGAAAAGAACGCTTTATGTGATGGTTATATTGTTGAATTCATTCATTATGCTACTGAAAATTATTATGAGGGAGGAATATATGCTTGTAGGAATTGCAATAATATCAAGTTTCCTCTCTATGTGCTTAAAGTTTTGAAGTTATGCTTGTTTTGCCTTCCTATGCTAGTTGATTATTGTTCCCATAAATTGTTTGATCACAAAATACCTATGAATAGGAAGTGGGTTAGAATTAAATGTGCTAGTCATATTCTTCATGATGCTCTCTTTATGTTTCAATTCTTATCTTTTATGTGAGCATCATTGGAATCATCATGCCTAGCTAGGGGCGTTAAACGATAGCGCTTGTTGGGAGGCAACCCAACTTTATTTTTGCTCCTTGATTTTTGTTCCTGTTTAGTAATAAATTAATCATCTATCCTATTTTATGATTGTGTTTTTTGTGTTTAATTAGTGTTTGTGCCAAGTAGAACCGTTGGGAAGACTTGGGGAAAGTCTTGTTGATCTTGCTGTAAAAAACAGAAACTTTAGCGCTCATGAGAATTGCTGCCATTTTTTATTGGAGAGCGATATTTAGTTAATTCCTTTTGCAGATGATTAATATATAAATTACTCACGTCCAGAAATTTATTTTAGAATTTTTGGGGTTCCAGAAGTTTGCGTTAGTCACAGATTACTACAGACTGTTCTGTTTTTGACAGATTCTGTTTTTCGTGTGTTGTTTGCTTATTTTGATGAATCTATGGCTAGTAAAATAGTTTATAAAAAATAGAGAAGTTGGAATGCAGTAGGTTTAACACTAATATAAATAAAGAATTAGTTCATTATAGTACCTTGAAGTGGTGTTTTGTTTTCTTTCGCTAACAGAGCTTACGAGTTTTCTGTTAAGTTTTGTGTTGTGAAGTTTTCAAGTTTTGGGTAAAGATTCGATGGACTATGGAATAAGGAGTGGAAAGAGCCTAAGATTGGGGATTCCCAAGGCACCCCAAGGTAATATCCAAGGACAACTAAGATCCTAAGCTTGGGGATGCCCCGGAAGGCATCCCCTCTTTCGTCTTCGTTCATCGGTAACTTTACTTGGAGCTATATTTTTATTCACCACATGATATGTGTTTTGCTTGGAGAGTCAATTTATTTTGTTAGGATTTGCTTGCTGTTATTTAGAAAAATGTTTTGCATCTTTTAGTTCAATAGAAGTGGCATTGATAGCCTTTACTATGCCTATTTTACAAGTCCACATGTTGCTGTTTGAAAACAGAAAGTTTACCGGTGTTGCAAAAATTCCCTAGAAAATTCAGAATGTGATAAAATGTTGAAACCTATTGCATAATAAGCTCTGATAAATTTAATACAGTGGGAATTTTCTTTCATAATTTTTGGAGGTAGGGAAGTATGGATCTTGCTGCACTCTTTACAGACTGTCCTGTTTAGGAAGATTGCTGTTATGTTTGCATTGTTTGCATATGTTTGCTTCTTTAATGATTCTATTTGAGAATTGGACTATTAAATATTCAGAGGCATTTAGTATGCAATGTTGAATAATAATTTTAGTGATTTTCTACAGTAGAGTATGATAAGGTTTTTGCATTGGTTTATATTAACTTATCTCACGAGTCCTTGTTGAGTTTTGTGTGGATGAAGCTTTTGAGATTTAGGGAGACCGTGATATGAGAGGAATTAAGGAGACACAAAAGCTCAAGCTTGGGGATGCCCAAGGCATCCAAAGATAATATTTTAAGAAGTCTCTGATGACCCACAAGTATAGGAGATCTATCGTAGTCCTTTCGATAAGTAAGAGTGTCGAACCCAACGAGGAGCAGAAGGAAATGATAAGCGGTTTCCAGCAAGGTATTCTCTGCAAGTACTGAAATAAGTGGTAACATATAGTTTTGTGATAGGATAATTTATAACAAGCAACAAGTAACAAAAGTAAATAAAGTGCAGCAAGGTGGCCCAATCCTTTTTGTAGCAAAGGACAAGCCTGGACAAACTCTTATATAGAGAGAAGCGCTCCCGAGGACACATGGGAATATTGTCAAGCTAGTTTTCATCATGTTCATATGATTCGCGTTCGGTACTTTGATAATTTGGTATATGGGTGGACCGGTGCTTGGGTACTGTCCTTACTTGGATAAGCATCCGACTTATGATTAACCTTTATTGCAAGCATCCGCAACTACAACAAAAGTATTAAGGTAAACCTAACCATAGCATGAAACATATGGATCCAAATCAGCCCCTTACGAAGCAACACATAAACTAGGGTTTAAGCTTCTGTCACTCTAGCAACCCATCATCTACTTATTACTTCCCAATGCCTTCCTCTAGGCCCAAATAATGGTGAAGTGTCATGTGGTCGACGTTCACATAACACCACTAGAGGAGAGACAACATACATCTCATCAAAATATCAAACTAATACCAAATTCACATGACTACTAATAGAAAGACTTCTCCCATGTCCTCAGGAACAAACATAACTACTCACAAAGCATAATCATGTTCATAATCAGAGGGGTATTAATATGCATATAGGATCTGAACATATGATCTTCCACCAAATAAACCAACTAGCATCAACTACAAGGAGTAATTAACACTACTAGCAACCCACAGGTACCAATCCCGGACTTGGAGACAAGAATTGGATACAAGATTTGAACTAGGGTTTTGAGAGGAGATGGTGCTGGTGAAGATGTTGATGGAGATTACCCTCTCCAGATGAGAGGAGCATTGGTGATGACGATGGCGATGATTTCCCTCTCCCGGAGGGAAGTTTCCCCGGCAGAATAGCTCCGCCAGAGCCCTAGATTGGTTCTGCCAAGGTTCCGCCTCGTGGCGGCGGAGTTTCATCCGAGAAGATGGCTTATGATTTTTTCCTCATTGAAAGACTTCATATAGTATAAGATGGACATCGGAGGGCCACCAGGGGGCCCACGAGGTAGGGGGCGCGCCCCCACCCTCGTGGGTAGGGTGTGGCCCCCTGGTGAACTTCTTGCACTCGGTATTTTTATATATTATGAAATTGACTTCCGTGAAGTTTTAGGACTTTTGGAGCTGTGCAGAATAGGTCTCTAATATTTTCTCCTTTTCCAGCTCAGAATCCCAGCTGCTGGCATTCTCCCTCTTTATGTAAACCTTGTAAAATAAGAGAGAATAGGCATAAGTATTGTGACATAATGTGTAATAACAACCCCATAATGCAATAAATATCGATATAAAAGCATGATGCAAAATGTACGTATCAACTCCCCCAAGCTTAGACCTCGCTTGTCCTCAAGCTAAAGCCGAAATCAATAAATATGTCCACATGTTTAGAGATAGAGGTGTCGATAAAAGTAAAATACGGACATGAGGGCATCATGATCATTCTTAGAAAAATAACTTACATAATTCTTGTCATATGATTTCTTATGCTAGGGCAATAATTCAATCACAATTTCAAGTATGAATCATAAACTTCATTGAAAACTAACAACTATAATCTCAGTCATTGGAGCAATTGCAATTTATCATAACATAGGAAAGAGTCAATATATAAGAGCTTTTCAGCAAGTCCACATACTCAACTATCACATAGTCTTTCACAATTTCTAACACTCACGCAATACTTATGGGTATGGGGTTTTAATCGGACACAGAGAAAGATAGGGGCTTATAGTTTTGCCTCCCAACATTTTACCTCAAGGGTAATGTCAACAATAATAGTTCATGAAAACTCACATCCAATTAGCCATATATACCAGGATCTTTCCAACATGCTGCGCTTGCCAAAGGATAAAATGTAAAAAGGAAGGGTGAAGATCACCATGACTCTTATGCAAGGTAGGAGATAAAAGTAAAAGATAGGCCCTTCGTAGAGGGAAGCAAAGGTTGTCATGTGATTTTATGGTTGGATGCACAAAATCTTAATGCGAAAGAACGTCACTTTATATTGCCACTTGTGATATGGACCTTTACTATGCAGTCTGTCACTTTTATTTCTTCCATATCACACGATCGTATAAAGTTTATTTCCTCCCACACTAATAAGTCATACATATTTAGAGAACAATTTTTATTGTTTGCACCGATGACAACTTACTTGGAGGATCTTACTCAATCCATAGGTAGGTATGGTGGACTCTCATGGCAAAACTGGTTTAAGGGTATTTGGAAGCACAAGTAGTATCTTTACTTGGTGCGATGAATTTGGCTAGCATGAGGGGGAAAGGCAAGCTCAACCATGTTGGATGATCCATGACAATATAATTTATCTCAAATTTAAGAAAACATAATCCATTACGTTGTCTTCCTTGTCCAACGTCAACTCTTTAGCATGTCATATTTTAATGAGTGCTCACAATCATAAAAGATGTCCAAGATAGTATATTTATATGTGAAGACCTCTCTTTCTTTATTACTTCCTATTAATTGCAACGATGACCAAAACTATGTTTGTCAACTCTCAACAACTTTTATTCATCATACTTTTTCTATGTGAGCTCATTACTCTCCATAAGATCCATATGATCTCTTTGCTTCTTTTTATTTCTTTCTCTTTTCTTTTATTCACTTAGGATCATGGAAAAATATCAAGCCCTTGACTCAACACTAATCTTTATTATATATAGCTCACGGACTCGATTACATAGAGGGATCATAAAAGCAAAACTCAAAACTAGATCATACTAAGAACTCTTATTCTACTAGATCAAGATATTACCAAAAGGATCGAACTAAGAAAAACGGTAAAGATAAAAGTGATGGTGATACGATACTGGGGCACTCCCCCAAGCTTGGCAGTTGCCAAGGGGAGTGCCCATACCAGATACTCAATTCTTCTTTGTTGGTGAAGAGGGTGATGGTTTTGTTGATGGAGTAGGCTTGTCGTCCTTCTTCCAAGGCATAGGCTCACCATCATAGAAGGATGATCGAGTCTCCTGAAACCTCAAATCCGCAGCCAAACTCATCCTCTTGAATCTATATTCATACTCACTGTTTTGATTTTGCAGGTCATAGATCTGGGCTTGTAGGTGCTCGATTTTCTCATGAAGCTTGAAGATGGCCTCCCCAATGTCCTTGACGTCCAGCTTGTGGTTGTTGGTGAACTCCGTGATCATAATGTGATTGGAATCGAGTCCACGCTCCACCATCTCCTGACACCTGAAAACATCTTCCTCCAATGCCTTGAGCCTTGCCTCCATGCTTCCGGTCTTCCTTGGTCCCTCAACATCGCGGATGAGCAACAACCCCTCACGCATCTCAATGGTTTGAGGGTGTTGCAGCACCTCCGCGAGGTAGGGGTTGATGACCTTCTCGAAGAACTAGTCCTTGGGGGCACTTGAAGACGACACGATGTCCTGGATCTGTCAGAAAAACAGCTCGAATCACAAACAGAGGATAATTGCGTGGTACGGGAGTCAAAACCCCCGGGAGATTATATAATGAATTTTTACCGACCAAAATACGTGTCGTGTAAAAAACTGGAGTCCGGAGAGCGCACGAGGTGCCCATGAGGTAGGGGCGCGCCCTCCACCCTCGTGGAGCCCTCGTGTCCTTCCCGGACTGCTTCTTATTTTTCTATTTTCTAAATATTCCAAAACGGAGAAATATTGCCTTAAAAACTGTTTTGGAGTCGGTTTACTTACCGTACCACATACCTATTCCTTTTCGGAGTCTGAAACGTTCTGGTAAGTGTCCCTTATGTATTCCTCTGGGGTTACGGTTTCAATAACATTGGTTTCAACATTTATAGGATTACCTGAGATATAATGTTTAATTCTTTGACCGTTCACCACCTTCGGATTTGTGCCTTCGAAATTGTTGATTTTTATGGCACCGGAATGATAGACCTCCTCGATAACATAAGGACCTTCCCATTTAGAGAGAAGTTTTCCTGCAAAAAATCTTAAACGAGAGTTCTATAGCAATACATAATCACCTACATTAAACTCACGCTTTTGTATTCTTTTGTCATGCCATATTTTAATCTTTTCTTTAAACAACTTGGCATTTTCATAGGCTTGGGTTCTGCATTCATCGAGTGAGCTAATATCAAATAACCTCTTCACACCGGCAAGTTTAAAATCATAATTGAGCTCTTTAATAGCCCAATATGCCTTGTGTTCTAGTTCGAGAGGTAAGTGACATGCTTTTCCATAAACCATTTTATACGGAGACATACCCATAGTATTTTTATATGCAGTTCTATAGGCCCATAATGCATCATCAAGTTTCTTGGACCAATTCTTTCTAGACCTATTTACAGTCTTTTCCAAAATTAATTTAAGCTCTCTATTACTCAATTCTACTTGACCACTAGACTGAGGGTGATAAGGAGATGCAATTCTATGATTAACATCATACTTAGCAAGCATTTTACGGAAAGCACCATGAATAAAATGTGAACCACCATCAGTCATTAAATATCTAGGGACTCCAAATCTTGGAAAAATAACTTCTTTAAGCATTTTAATAGCAGTTTTATGATCAACACTACTAGTTGGAATAGCTTCTACCCACTTAGTAACGTAATCAACAGCAACTAAAATATGTGTATATCCATTAGAGGCAGGAAAAGGTCCCATATAGTCAAAGCCCCAAACATCAAATGGTTCAATAACGAGTGAATAGTTCATAGGCATTTCTTGATGTCTACTAATATTACCAATTCTTTGACATTCATCACAAGATAAGACAAACTTACGGGCATCTTTGAAGAGAGTAGGCCAATAAAAACCAGATTGCAATACCTTATGTGCAGTTCTATCTCCAACATGGTGTCCTCCATAAGCTTCAGAGTGACACTTGCGTAGGATCTGTTCCTGTTCATGCTCAGGTACACAACTTCTAATAACACCATCTACTCCTTCTTTATAAAGATGTGGGTCATCCCAAAAGTAATGTCTCAAATCATAGGAGAACCTTTTCTTTTGCTGGTATGTGAAACTAGGTGGTGTGAATTTGGCAACAATGTAATTAGCATAATCAGCATATCATGGAGCAGTATGAGAAGCATTTATGACATCTAATTGCTCATCAGGAAATCTATCATCAATAGGTAGTGGGTCATCAATCACATTTTCTAACCTAGACAAGTTGTCTGCAACGGGGTTCTCAGCTCCCTTTCTATCAACAATATGTAAGTCAAATTCTTGTAGCAAGAGAACCCATCTAATAAGTCTAGGTTTAGCATCTTTATTTTCCATAAGATATTTAATAGTAGCATGATCAGTGTGAATAGTTACTTTAGAATCAACAATATAAGGTCTGAACTTATCACAAGAAAATACAACTGCTAAGAATTCTTTTTCAGTAGTAGCATAATTTCTTTGAGCATTGTTGGGGATATGACTACTGGAGGTAAACCGGCTAGGAGTGGCCAGGTTAACTCCATGAATGTAGAAGCCCATGAAGACATGAGGATGGTGGCGCTTTACGAAGGCCCAAGGCCCAAAGGCGAGTCAAGGCCTGTAGATGTAAACCGACTCTTTCATGCAACTTGTATTGTAAGTTAGAAGGAATAGAGACCGAGCCGGACACGTTTATGATCCAGCCTCAGAATCTGTAAGCCAGTGGGCGTCAACCTATGTATATAAAGGGACGACCTGGCAGCGGTTTAGGGACAACACACAACAACTCGAGAGCCAGGCAAAGCGGATTTGCTCCCTGCTTATCGAAACCCTAGCAATACCAATCACAACTAGACGTAGGCTCTTACCTTCGTCGAAGGGGCCGAACTAGTATAAAATCCCTCATGTCCCTTGTTTGGTTTAACCCTCTTTAAGCTAACCCGTAGCGATGGCTCCACGACTAAGTCCTTTCACGAGGACATCTGCCGTGACAAACCCACGACAGTTGGTGCCCATAGTGGGGCTATTGCACGATGGTTTTGAGTTCTTGAAGGGCAGCTTCGAAGGACTCAAGGGATACGCTGTGGGTCGGATGACGAAGAGTCATCGCGAGAAGCTCTACATTGACGATGTAGGATGGGGTCCCGAGGCCGGTTCAATCGAATACGGGTACCGGGTCCCCTTTGGTGGGATTCACGTCTTCATCGGCAAGATCGGCGAACCGGGCCCTGAGCTGGACACATGCACTGACATCATCGAGACGGCTCAACGTGCAAGCCCTGTCCCGGTTCAGCCAACAGCAAGGCATGTTTTCGTAGGTGTCATCCATGGAGCAGAACATGAGGATGGACCGGCATCTGATGGAGAAACCGTTATCTGTTCTAATGACGAGTCTTCAACCGGACAGACCGAGTCGCTGTATCAGTTGCAGGACGGCCGGATTAGCAGAGGTTTCGATGGCAACAGTATTCCAGACCCCCTCGATCTGCCAAACCGGGTCGCTGTCTTCATGGACGGAACCCAACCAACGCAGCACTCTTCTACCGCCGCAGCGATGTTCTCCGGTTCAGCGACATCAACGCCAGCAGGAGCAGGGTGCTCTGCGCCGCCTCCCGCTCAGGTTTTATCTGGTTTGTTCGACGCTTTGGCAACATTGATGGCCGCGGAGGTGGACGCGGCAGCCTGAGATCAGCACACCGCGGAGATTGCAAAGATGAAATATTAGATAACTCAGGCTAAAGCGGACCTGGTAGCAGAGAACTCCAGGATGGCCACAAAACGGGTCGAGTTGGAAGCTCAGGCCTACCGGCTTAGGTTGGACCAGAATGCCTCAGATGAGGTCATGAGAAGAAGATATCGGTCGCACCTCCCGCTGGGTTATGAGCCAAGAAATCTCTTCAACACGCCAGGAGCCGAAACCAGTAACCAGCCAATGGTAAACCGGACGGAGGCACCGGGAACAGGAGCGTTGGTTTAGCCGCGCACGATGGACCCGCCTCGTCAGAACAACATTGTACCGTAGTATGTTCCAACGCCCCCGGGGCATTACTCCAACCCGTTAGACAACATTGTGGCCGCCGCTTCACGATTGGCAGCCCTCCCAGCTGACGGCGAGTCACCAGTGGCGATTGAGACACGACGGGCCAGAGAGCTCCTTCAAATAGCTTTAAACCAGCAGCAGGCTTATTCCCATAGTCACGAGAGGATTCATTCCACCCCCCGTCTGAGTCGGAGCTACAACAGGCACGTTGAGGATGAACCGGCTGTATCAAGCAGTGCACGTCATCGTAACTCGCGCGAGGGCACAATCTGGCAGGTGGAGGTGCTAATGCGCAGGATGTGGTGGATCAGGTCATGCATGTCGAGAAGCCGAGTTAGCAGCTCTGCATGCAGCTCATCAACCTACTCCGGTTTGCCCTACCGCTTCAGTGGAGCCAGGCATGGTCTTCAGCTCTTTAGGGGTGCCATGTCTTACCCCGCTTTATGTAATGTACGACTGCCCAAGGATTTTAAGGGACCTCATAAGGTGCCCAATTACACCGCCGATTTGCAACCATAGTCATGGGTTGAAAGTTATGAGATGGCAATGGAGATGTTGGATGTGGATGAAGCGGTGTGTGCTAAATACTTCACCATGATGTTGGAGGGGACAACTCGTACTTGGTTAAAGAGCTTACCAGCTAACTCTGTCGGATCATGGGCTGAGTTAAAACACCGGTTTATCCAGAATTTTAATGATACTTGTAAGAAGCCTATGTCAATTGTGTACCTAGCCGCTTGTGTTCAAGAGGATGGGGATTCTACAACCCATTGAGTGAAGCGGGTCTCAGCTATTCTGCATTTGTCGGATCGTATCAACGTGGATACATCAGTGTTAACATTGGAGGGCAATTGCCGGTTTCTACCGTTAAAGCTGAAGTTAGGAAGGCTCAAACGTCACTGCAATGACATGTCAACGCTTATGGATGCTTTGGTTAAATATGCCGATTCAGATAGTACCAAAGACCCTGACTCAAAGGAGGACAAACCGGGAAAAGGGAAGAAGAACGGCAAGACCAAGGGACAACAGCATAACCCGGCAGGTCATGGGAACAATGGTAAGCGCAAAGCAGACAATAGTTTGGACTTTGTGGCTAACACCAATGCTCAGGATAACGGTTAGCATCGTGAGGGCAAACAACCCCAGAGAGGCGTAGGGTCAGGCCCCAATCTGGAGCGCCTGTTAAATCAACCTTGTCCAAAGCATGGATCGAAGGAGAAGCTAGCTTCACATCTTTGGAAGAATTGTTACATCATGCGAGAGTTCAAGAACTCCAATATGTTTCAATACAACAATGGCCCGCCCGGCGGTTCAGGAGGTGGTTTCCATGGGCCGGGTTATGGTGGCAGCAGCTCCAGTTCAGGATTTCAAGGCAATCAAACCGGACATAGCAATCAAGGGAACTAGGGAAACCAGGGAGGTTATAACCATCAGGGGAATCAGCAGCAGCAGCAGTTGGGTTATCAGAGCAATCCGAAGCAGTTGAATAGTGGGCAGTATCATGTCTTCACCACTAGCTTGTGTAAGTGTGATCAGAAGCTTCACAAGAGGGCCATGAACTCTGTTGAACCGACAGTGCCTCAGTACATGCGTTGGTCTGAGCAGCCCATTTTATGGAGTCGAGAGGATCACCCACCCCGGGTTGATAATCCGGGTCATCTGGCCTTAGTGGTGGCACCTCAAGTTGGGGGGGTATAAGTTCACCAAAGTGCTCATGGATGGTGGAAGTAGTATCAACATCCTTTATTATGATACCTTCCGCCGTATGGGGTTGACATATAAGAATCTTAAACCGTCGAACACCGTTTTTCATGGCGTGGTGCCCGGTAAGTCTGCGTATCCAGTGGGCAAGATAGCCCTAGAGATGGCCTTTGGAGATGATCATGATTCAAGGTCAGAAACATACTTTTGAGGTGTTGAAAATCAAGAGTCCGTATCACGCCCTGTTTGGGCGACCGGCTTATGCCAAGTTCATGGCGAGGCCGTGCTATGTTTATCTGCAGCTTAAGATGCTGAGTCATAAGGGGACCATCACAGTACATGGGAGTAGGAAGATTGCTTTGGAATGTGAGGAAGGTGATGCGGCTTACGCTGAGTCGGTTTGTGCCACAGAAGAGCTAAACTTTTACAAAGACAAGGTTGATCCGGCAGACATGACTTCTTTGAAAAAGCCAACTACGGAGCACGATCCGACGTTGAAGTTTAAATCGGCCACAGACACTAAGATGGTTGATTTTGTTCCTGGCGATTCATCCAAGCAGTTTAGCATCAGCGCTAACCTGGATCCCAAATAGGAAAGCGCGCTCACCGAGTTCATCCGTGAGAACCGGGACATCTTTGCATGGAAGCCTTCTGACATGCCAGGTGTACCTAGGGAACTTGCTGAGCACACACTTAATATAGATCCTAAGTTTAAACCGGTCAGACAGTTTCTCCACCGTTTCAACGAAGAAAGGCGTAAGGCTATCGGTGAGGAGGTAGCTCGGCTGTTGGCCGCTGGGTTTATCGTGGAGGTCTTTCACCCGGAGTGGTTGGCTAATCCGGTGCTGGTTCTTAAGAAAAATGACACTTGGCGTATGTGTGTGGACTACATAGATTTGAACAAGGCTTGCCCAACAGATCCCTTTGCCATCCCTCGTATTGATCAGATTATTGATGCTATGACGGGTTGTGACCGTTTGTGTTTTTTTGGATGCTTATTCTGGTTATCATCAGATCAAAATGGCAGTTAAGGACCAGGAGAAGACAGCTTTTATAACTCCCTTTGGAGCCTTCTGCTATGTCTCCATGCCCTTTGGGCTCAAGAGTGCCCAGGCGACTTATCAACGCTGTGTTCACAATTGTCTTCATAAGCAGATTGGGCGCAATGTTCACGCATATGTGGTTGATATTGTGGTAAAGTCCAAGAAGGAGGAAACATTGATAGATGACTAGAGAGAAATCTTTGACAACCTTCGGGTTTATAAGATGATGCTTAATCCGGACAAATGTGTATTTGGTGTTCTGGCAGGCAAGCTCTTGGGTTTTCTGGTGTCTAACAGAGGCATTGAGGCTAATCCGGAGAAGATCACAGCTATCACCTCTCTGGCTAAACCGGCATGTATCAATGACGTTCAGCGTCTGGCGGGCCGGATTATGGCTTTGAGCCGGTTTATCAGTCGCCTAGGGGAGAAGGCTATCCCTTTATATCAAATGCTAAAGAAAATGGATGACTTCGTCTGGAGCGATGTGGCTGATAAAGCGTTTGAAGATCTGAAGAGGCAGTTAGCTGAACGCCTGTGCTTGCGGCTCCGATCGATAAAGAGCCTTTACTGCTATATGTGGCTGCTAATGCCAGGGCTATTAGTGTGGCTATTGTTGTGGAGCGCAAGGAGGCTGGAAAGGAATACCCGGTTCAATGGCCAGTTTATTATATCAGTGAGGTGCTTATCGAATCAAAGCAGCGATATCCGCATTGGCAGAAGCTGATGTATGGGGTGTTTATGGCAAGCCGGAAGCTCAAACATTATTTTCAGGGTCATCCTATCACAATGGTCAGTTCAGCCCCTCTGGGAGATATCATTCAAAACAGAGAAGCAACTTGTCGGATTGCCAAGGTGTGACGTTTGTCAAAAATTTGCATGCCGCGCTCATGTTCCGGCTCAGGAGTTGAGAATGATTCCAATCACTTGGCCATTTGCAACTTGGGGGCTCGATATGGTTGGACCCTTTAAGAGATCCAAGGACAAAAAGATCCAGCTGTTAGTGGTAGTTGACAAGTTTACCAAATGGGTAGAGGCAGAGCCAGTTAGTAAGTGTGATGCAGCCACGTTGGTTCAATTCATCAAAAAGGTGATATTCTGGTTTGGTTTTCCACATAGTATTATAACTAATAATGGTACTAATCTGTCAAAGGGTGAGATGGAGGAATTTTGCCAGCGTGAGCACATCCGGCTTAATGTAGCATTAGTGGATCACCCCCAGTCTAATGGTCAAGCAGAGAGGGCAAATCAAGAAATTTTGAGAGGTATTAAACCCTGGCTTATGGTTCCATTAAAGCGGACACCGGGTTGTTGGGTGGAGGAGTTACCTTCTGTGTTATGGAGTATCAACACCACACCTAACAGATCTACGGGTTACACACCTTTCTTCATGGTCTACGGAGCGGAGGCGGTTCTCCCTAGTGACATCCGTCATGACTCACCCCGTGTGACGGCTTATGTTGAAGCTGAGAATGAGAAAGCACGTCAGGACTCACTGGACCTATTAGATGAGGACAGTGATTTAGTGGCAGCACATTCGGCGATTTATCAACAATATCTCCGATGTTATCACAACCGCCGGATTAAGACCAGAACTTTTCAAGAAGGTGATCTGGTGCTCCGACTCATCCAGGATCAGACTGATATGCACAAGTTATCCCACCTTGGGAAGGACCTTTTGTGGTCAGCAAAAATCTGCACAACGGGTCATACTACCTCATTGATGTTCGAGAGCACAAAGACTCACGTAAATCGGGGGAGGAGACTAAGCGGCTGTGGAATATAGCCCTTCTTCAGCCTTACTATACTTGAGCCACAGGCTCTTCTTATGTACATACTTATGACAATGTATATATTATATAATAAACCGGAGCCTCGGCTAAAGCGGGGTCTCTGTTCCTTTTTTTACATCATGTGTGGTTTCACAAGGGTTTCTACTGACAAAGCGGAGTTTTATTAACCCGGCCTATAAGGCCACACAGATATAAAGAAAGTCACTAGGGGGCTTGGTCGTATCCTAACCATAGCTACACCTCTTGATCGGTTTAAAACCAAAAAGGGATATCACTAGGGGGCTTGGTTGTCTACACACCATAGCTACACCTCTTGATAGGCTTCAAGCCAAAAGGAAATTATGTGGAACCAAAGAGAGTCTGTAGCATCAAGCACGACTCAAACATAGCTAACCACTGAGCACAACTCAAATATTATCTGGGGGCTCCTTGCTTCTGAAAGAACAACAAGCTTGCACCCTTGTAATAGGCTATCAAGCCAGGCTTGGAAGCCAGGTGTATTCACCTAAAACCCTGGGTTATCCCGCCTCTTTAAGTAAGCCACTCCATCCAGGTAAACCTGGTATGACCCATCGAACGTTTGACAAGTCAACCCCATGGACCCTGAACTTGTCAAAGTTAAAACGGCGAATGGTTAAAGATTGAGGTCCATCTTCAAAGGCTTTGCAAAATGGTTTAACTCAGCGACCTGACAGCCCATGAAAAGCCTCGATTTAGGGCCCGGCAGCCCATGAAAAGCCTTGTATATTTCTTTTTGATTTGCTATTTTTTATATCTTTTGATAAGGGATTTATGAATATTTCTGATAAACTGGTGTTTATTACAATCCGGCGTGACTTTCAACGCTTAGTTGTCAGTACATGATCAATTTTAAACCAGTAGTACGTTGCTTCAGTCTGGTTTTGACTAGATGTCACCGGCCTTATACGAAAAAATAAGCGGCTATTATACCGGTATGGTTTTTATATGAACCGGCAAAAGGACAAGGCGTCATCAACACTCCGGATTGGTGTTTTTAACCCTTACTAGCAGTTGGTCAGCCAACAAGGTATGCCACATACATCATCTATTTTATCTGTTTAATACAATCTTGGTTATCAATCCAAGTTATATATATATATATTTGGGCATCATGACCCGTCCAATGGTAAACCACTAGGATACTTTCAAGTTCTTATATGCAGGAACACAACTCATGACGGACTATGCATAAATATATGCCAAAGGCAGAGCAAAATTTTCAGGTATCAAGCAAAACAAACATGATCGATGGTATGACAGATCAAGGTATTCATGCTATCCTATTACAAGGCGCTTTAAATAGCCCAAATTGAATAATTGTTTTCCAGGAGTGGAAGACTGCAAATGGTAAACCGACCACCGGTTTATGATTCTTCATCGGGACGGCTTGACGATTGAGGGTCATCTTGTGTGGTCACATCCTCTTCATCCCTCCCCAGACGCTGGAAATCAAACGTTGACCAATTGATTCCAGTTAAGGCTTGAAAAACGGCCTCTTCATGGATAAGATTGGAGGGGTCAATGTCAGGAGCGTAAGTATGCTTACAGATTGGTGGCACAAGATGTTCAACATCATGGATCAATGCTGGCTGTCTTTTTCCCTCAGCATCATAAACTAGTTGGAAATGAGATAAATATGTGTCCTCCACCAGTTTGCTTGCTATTGGCCGCATCTCTTTGTTAGCCTTCGCAGATCGTCATTATTGAAGTCTGAGCCGCCTTCTTTCATGCCAGGATACCCTTTGATGATATCCGCCAGTTCAAGATCCGGAATCCATGCCTTGGCCCGGATTAGCGCGGTCAGCGCTCCTGATCTTGCGGCTGATCTCTTTAGTTCGTTGATCCGGGCAAGTAGCACGGCCAGCTTTTCAATTGTTTCCTTTATCAATGATGGCGTATGCTTGTTATAGGCTGCAGTGCAAATGGCACGCTGGGATCCAGAGAACAACTGTCCTATCAAGGTGTAGGCCGCTTTAAGTTTCATCTGCATGTTAGAGCCCAGATGAGCAACGCGGGTCCCTGTCATGGTTTAGCATCAGTAAACCGGCCATTGATAAGATCTTATGAATTAGACAAACTGCACGAGAGGGCACTTACCAAACACAGCAAAAGTCATGGCGTTAATCTGCCGCTTTAAGCCGGTCAGTTCTTCCACCACCGGCTTCAGGGCTGCCTCTGCGTCCTCGGCCTTTTTTGTCAAACCGGCCTTTTCTGTTTCCCAGTCAGCATGCTCATTGTTGAAGGTCTCTTTCAGCCTTTCCATGGCTGCTAGGGCATTTGTTAGTTCCTCCTTGGCTTTGGAAGCTTCTTCTTGCTGCGACTTGACATTCTCTTGAAGGTTTGTGGTTTGAGCATCCTTCTTATTCAACTCAGCCTACAAAGGGGAGATATATCATCAAAACAGGTTATGAAGTACCAAGCGCACAACAAGTTATGCACTTTGTACTTGGGGGCTAATGCCTATTTGCCCTATCGTCAATATATTTTTCACAAGTCTCAAGTACAATGCAAGCATTATCCTTAACACTTGGGGGCTAATGTACATCTGTTCAAAGTTGACGCATTGATTCAAGACCCAGTTTACCTCGCAAAGCTAAACTGGCCCTTGGGAGCTACACAGGCAAAAACTACAGGAATAAAATGATCACGTCTGATTTACTTCAAAAGATCAGTTGGTATATGGAGGACAAGTTTGTAGGAGTTACGACATTATGCAGTCCCGGTTTATGATTGTCATCATAAACCGGCCCTTGGGGCTACTTGGGTTGATGTTTGTACTTTGGATTCAAGAAAGCAAAGTGATGAAAATACCTCATAGCGCTCTTTCATCATGTTCACCAAACCGGCTTCATAATCATGGTTTGAGTGCAAACAGTTTAGAAAGCCGGAGTGGAGTTCTTGAGCGGTGAGATGGGCATAGCTTGACAAGTCAGTGCTCCATTCACCTTTTTCCATGGCAGCACGCTTGTCCTTGGCACTATGTTTGGCCAAGATTACAGGATGGCCAGGAGAGGTGTGACCAATACCAGTAATGATAACCTCGCCTTCTTTGTCTCTAGCAGCTTTTTCTGGAATTGATGGAGAGTATCTCTCACCGGACTAGAAGACCTGTCATCAGCCCAGATTGGATCTGCCGGTTCAGCATCAGGCACAGCAATGTCAACTTCTGGTTGTTCATCGATATGGTGATCTTGAGGGGGTGGATCATCAAAAGTAGCTTCGGGATTGGGACCCTCCGGTTCAACAATTTGTTCCAGTTCAATCGTTTGCTCCGGTTCAAGAACCACCTGGTCTTCGGGTGGATTGTTCACCCGAGCCTTTTTGCTGGGTCTGGCTTTGGCTCTAATAACAGAAAAAGATGCGAAAGCATAGTATACAAGGTATGGAAACATTCAAAGAAGGGGTTCAAGTACTTACCCATCTATAGTTTTGAGAGGAGGAAGTTGGGTCGCTGTTGACTCGCCAAAGGATGATGGAGGTGTCACCTGATAATTCGAATCAGACGGATTAAGAAGTTGTCAGAAATAACCTGCCTTGGGATAAGAATTGTCAGAAGAAGGTGAGACCTCAGGTCGGCGCTTTCGAACCGGGGTGTCAGGTAAACCGTCTGAAGTGACCTTTTGGCCGCTGTGCCGGGTTGTGCGGTGAGCCTCGTGCTGCTTCTTCTTTAAAATAATCCAAGTGAGCAAGAGGATGTGAAAAGCTTACTTTTCGGATTGCTTGACGGATTTTTTGTGTTGGCAGAGAGTCTGAACCAGAGGAAAGGATAATTACCTCTACATCGTCAGCCTGGCCGCCCTCCGCGCCCTCCTGATAAATATCATTGTTAATGAGATGCATGAAAAGGGAACCAAGTGAATCAAGTTCTACCTCAACTTCCGGTTCATCTGGGTCGTCATCCAGTTCCATGCTGATACGTTCAGTTGCCTTCCGCTTTGAGGTTTTCTTGACAACTTTTGTTTTGGGACGGGAAGGCTTTGCCGCTTTTTCTTGAGGTTTCTTCTTCCAGAACGGATCATCACCCTGTTTATAAACAAGCAGAAGGGTATTCACAAGTTGAACAGTCTAAAAGATATCAAGTGTAAAGCGGAAGGACAGTACTTACAGCAGGCGGTTTTTTTTTGCATAAAATGGGTTTAAGCCGGTTTGGCGCCAGACAAATTCCGATTCATTCAAAATCTTCTTGACACCCTCAATGACTTCTTCATCGGTTAGCTGAATGTTGATGTGACGCTGGGAGTCTTCTACTTCACCAGTGTACTCACACATTAAGCCGGAGCGGCGACTTAACGGCAAGATACTCCAGGATATCCAGCAACGCACAAAGTCTACACCTGATAAACCGTTGGCCATAAAGGCTCGGAGCTTGGCGAGTTGAGGGGCATATGAGGCCTGTTCCTGGGCACTTAGACGTTGCAGCAGTGGATGAGTGTTGGCGAGCCGGTGAGACCGGTAGCCCGGCAGAGGGTTTTCATCTTCAGGGGAGGTGTCTTTACAATAGAACCAAGTTTGGTTCCATTCTTTGGGGTGACTGTGCAGCTTAGCACGAGGAAATTCAACTTCCTTCCTTTTCTGAATGGAGACGCCACCAAGTTCAGCATTGGGACCGTCTACGAATTCAGTACGCCAGTTCAGATGAAAGAAGTCTCGGAACAACTCAACTGTTGGCTCTTCTTGTAAATACACTTCACAGAAGACCTGGAAATTGCATATATTGGATACCGAGTTGGGTCTAATATCTTGAGGATGGAGCTGGAAACTGGCAAGCACATCCCGGAAAAACTTTGACCTGGGCGGTTTGGAACCACGACCTATGTGATCAACAAAAAACCACTACTTCACCCTGCTTAGGGGTGGGAGGATTTTCCAGCCCAGGAACTCGCCATCGGATCTCATTCTTTTTTGGTAATGTACCAATTCTGACCATTTCGTTAAGTTGCTCCTCGGTAACCCGGGAGGAAGCCCAGTTGCAGGAATAAAATTGTTTGGCCATTGCAAGTGAAGAGCTAAAAATAAATACCGGTTTACAATTCATTCATGGTAGTGCATAAGGTGCAACGGAATACGGAAATCCAAGTATGTACATTTCGTAAACTGGAGGCTGATACAATGATGAATGCCAAAGCGATAAATGGAACAAAAGGTATACGTATACTGCTAAACCGGAGTATGGTAGCGGAGATAACGGAATTGCCGGTTTACAAGGGGACTAATGGTATGTGATAGCTTGCTTTCTACAAAGGTAAACCGACTGTATGATGCAGAAGGTACAAATCTAAGGCAAGTAAGGTAAAACATGTTTCACAAGATTACTTGAAAATTTTAGATCTACCGTAATACAGGAAAAACAAAAAGATTTAGACCTAAAAAGGTTGGTCCCGAAGCGGTTTGCAAAGGACCAGGTCAGTTTTTATGCGCATAAGGGTTTGTGGTGGTAACAGAAGATAAGCTATTACATGGAATACATCAAGTTTGAGGTTTTTATCCATGGGCTAAGGAGAAACAGGGAAGAAAAGTGCCATAGCCTTGATGAACTTCGATGAACAAGGAAACCCTAGGCAGATCTACGAAGGAGAAAGGAAAGGATTTACAGCGGCTGTTGAAGCAGAGGAGGTACACCGCGGTTCTCTGGTGCAATCAGGCTGATGCATCGGCCAACGGGGAGGCGGAGGCGAAGCTCGGCGACGGCGGCGGCGCTCGGATGCAGAGGCGTCGCAAGGAGGAAGAAGAAGTGAAGGAGACGAAGGGGGAAAAGAGAATGGCCCTTGGTCCTATTTATAAGGTGAAGCGATAAGCGACAAGTGCGTGAATCGAGGAGCTTAAAATGGATAGTTAATAAGGAAGTCGCCTCGATGGTTGGATATTCATTAATGAAGGGTATCTTTGGCTTCAACGAATAGATGACGTCATGGCAGTTTACTACGGATCTAAAGGATGACATCACGGCGGTTTACCAGATCCATACAAAGGTGCCAGGGCAAGAATTTTTCTAAGTATTAAAGATTGACATGAACAAGTTAAAATCAATCTAGGGCCTAATGTTGGGGATATGACTACTAGAGGTAAACCGGCTAGGAGTGGCCGGGTTAACTCCATGAATATAGAAGCCCATGAAGACGTGAGGATGGTGGCGCTTTACGAAGGCCCAAGGCCCAAAGGCGAGTTAAGGCCTGTAGATGTAAACCGACTCTTTCATGTAACTTGCATTGTAAGTTAGAAGGAATAGAGACCGAGCCGGACACGTTTATGATCCGGCCTCGGGACTCTGCAAGCCGGCGGGCGTCAACCTATGTATATAAAGGGACGACCCGACAATGGTTTAGGGACAACACACAACAACTCGGGAGCTAGGCAAAGCGGATTTGCTCCTGGTCATCGAAGCCCTAGCAATACCAATCACAACTAGACGTAGGCTCTTACCTTCATCGAAGGGGCCGAACTAGAATAAAATCCCTCGTGTCCCTTGTCTGGTTTAACCCTCTTTAAGCTAACCCATAGCGATGGCTCCACGACTAAGTCCTTTCACAAGGACATCTGCTGTGACAAACCCACGACAAGCATTGTCTAGGGTTTTACTAGCATATTGAATAACATTTAAATTCTTATCAACTCTTTGTCCTAGAACAACACCTACAACATAATCACTAGCATCACACATAATTTCAAAAGGTAAATTCCAATAGGTGGCTGAACAATAGGTGCAGAGATCAATGCTTTCTTAAGTATTTCAAATGCTTCTACACAATCATCATCAAAGACAAATGGTATATCTTTTTGTAATAAATTAGTCAGAGGCCGAGAGATTTTTGAGAAGTCCTTAATGAACCTCCTATAAAATCCGACGTGACCAAGGAAACTTCTTATACCTTTGATATCCTTGGGGCATGGCATCTTTTCAATAGCATCAACCTTGGCTTTATCAACTTCAATACCTCTTTCAGAAACTTTATGCCCCAAGACAATACCTTCATTAACCATAAAGTAGCACTTTTCCCAATTCAAGACAAGATTAGTTTCCTCACATCTCTGCAAAACTCGATCAAGGTTGCTCAAGCAATCATCAAAAGAAGATCCATAGACAGAGAAATCGTCCATGAAAACCTCACAAATCTTTTCACAAAAGTCAGAGAATATAGCCATCATGCATCTTTGAAAGGTAGCAGGTGCATTACATAAACCAAAAGGCATACATCTATAAGCAAAAGTACCAAAAGGGCAAGTAAAAGTAGTCTTTGATTGATCCTTGGCTGACACAAGTATTTGAGAGAAACCAGAATAACCATCTACAAAGCAAAAATGTGTATGTTTGGATAATCTTTCTAGCATTTGATCGATAAAAGGCAAGGGGTAATGATCCTTTTTAGTGGCCTTATTTAATTTGCGGAAATCAATTACCATCCTATAACTTGTAATAATTCTTTGAGGAATCAATTCATCTTTATCATTAGGAACGACAGTAATACCTCCCTTCTTAGGGACACAATGGACAGGACTTACCCACTGACTATCAGCAACGAGATAGATTATACCTGCCTCAAGGAGCTTTAGTATTTCCTTTCTCACCACTTTCATTTTAGGATTTAGCCGTCGTTGATGATCACGAACTAGTTTATCATCTTCTTCCAAATTTATTTTATGTTGACATAGAGTGGGACTAATGCCCTTAAGATCATCAAGAGTATACCCAATAGCAGCTCGGTGCTTCTTCAGAGTTTTCAATAATCTTTCTTCCTCATGCTCTGAAAGGCTAGCACTAATAATAACATGATATATCTTTTTCTCATCAAGATAAGCATATTTAAGAGTATCAGGCAACGGTTTAAGCTCAAACACTGGAACACCCTTGGTTGGAGGAGGATCCCCTAGGATTTCAATAGGCAAATTGTGTTTCAGAATAGGTTCCTATTTAAAGAATACTTCATCTATTTCCCTTCTTTCATTCATAAACATATCATTTTCATGGTCTAGCAAATATTGTTCTAAAGGATCACTAGGAGGTACGGCAACAGAAGCAAGACCAATAATTTCATCCTTACTAGGTAATTCTTCTTCACGGTGTTGTCTACTAAATTTAGAGAAATTAAATTCATGAGACATATCATCTAAACCGATAGTAACAACACCCTTTTTGCAATCTATCTTAGCATTAACAGTGTTTAAGAAGGGTCTACCAAATATAATGGGACAAAAGCTATCTTGTGGGGAACCAAGAACAAGAAAATCAGCAGGATATTTAGTTTTCCCACACAAGACTTCAACATCTCTAACAATTCCAATTGGTGAAATAGTATCTCTATTGGCAAGTTTAATTGTGACATCAATATCTTCTATCTCAGCAGGTGCAATATCATGCATAACTTCTTTGTATAAGTCATGAGGTATTGCACTAGCACTGGCACCCATATCACATAATCCATGATAAGAATGATCTCCTATTTTAACACAAATAATAGGCATGCCTACCACTAGTCTATGTTTATCTTTAGCACAAGGTTTAGCAATTCTAGCAGTTTCATCACAGAAATAAATAACATGCCCATCAATATTATCAGCCAAGAGATCTTTAACAATAGCAATATTAGGTTCAACTTTAATTTGCTCAGGAGGTGTATAGTTCTAATATTGCTTTTATGAACCACAGTTGAAGCTTTAGCATGATCCTTTATCCTAACAGGGAAAGGTGGTTTCTCAACATAAGAAGTAGGAACAATAGGATCATTATAAGTGATAGTCTTTTCTTCAACTTTAATAGGTGCAACTACTTTTACTTCTATGGGAGGATGATATTTAAACCACTTCTCCTTGGGGAGATCAACATAAGTAGCAAAAGATTCACAGAAAGAAGCTACTATCTCAGAGTCAAGTCCATATTTAGTGCTAAATTACGGAAAACATCGGTATCCATAAAAGATTTAACACAATCAAACTTAGGTGTCATACCTGACTCCTTACCTTCGTCGAGGTCCCAATCTTCAGAGTTGCGTTTAATTCTTTCCAATAAATCCCATTTGAATTCAATAGTCTTCATCATAAAAGAGCCAGCACAAGAAGTATCGAGCATGGTGCGATTGTTATCAGAAAGCCGAGCATATAAATTTTGAATAATCATCTCTCTTGAGAGCTCATGATTGGGGCATGAATATAACATTGATTTAAGCCTCCCCAAGCTTGAGCGATGCTTTCTCCTTCGTGAGGCCAAAAATTATATATATAATTGCGATCACGATGAACAAGATGCATAGGATAAAACTTCTGATGAAATTCCAATTTCAATCGTCTGTAGTTCCATGACCCCGTATCATCACATAGCCTATACCATGTCAATGCATCTTCCTTCAAAGATAAAGGGAAGACCTTCTTCTTAACAACATCTCCGGGTACACCTGCAAGCTTAAATAATACACAAACTTCATCCACATGTATTAGGTGCTCATCAGGACGAGTTGTTCCGTCTCCTGCAAAAGGATTAGCTAGCAGTTTTTCTATCATACCCGAAGGAATTTCAAAGGAGACATTTTCATTTTCAGTAGGTTCAGTAGGTTGAGGAGCAACTCTTTGCTCTACTGGTTGGGGTGAACATACCCCAAACAAGCCCCTCAGAGGATTACTTTCCATAGTATCAAGTGACTATAAATTTCAGCACACTATATAAATTTTTCCTTACCAAATTCCACCTACCAAAGGCGCTTCACTCCCCGGCAACGGTGCCAGAAAAGAGTCTTGATGACCCACAAGTATAGGGGATCTATCATAGTCCTTTTGATGAGTAAGAGTGTCAAACCCAACAAGGAGCAGAAGGAAATGATAAGCGGTTTGCAGCAAGGTATTTTCTGCAAGTACTGAAATAAGTGGTAACAGATAGTTTTGTGATAGGATAATTTGTAATGAGCAACAAGTAACAAAAGAAAATAAAGTGCAGCAAGGTGGCCCAATCCTTTTTGTAGCAAAGGACAAGCCTGGACAAACTCTTATATAGAGAAAAGCGCTCCCGAGGACACATGGGAATATCGTCAAGCTAGTTTTCATCACGTTCATATGATTCACGTTCGGTACTTTGATAATTTGGTATGTGGCTGGACCAGTGCTTGGGTACTGTCCTTACTTGGATAAACATCCCACTTATGATTAACCTCTATTGCAAGCATCCACAACTACAACAAAAGTATTAAGGTAAACCTAACCATAGCATGAAACATATGGATCCAAATCAGCCCCTTACGAAGCAACACATAAACTAGGGTTTAAGCTTCTGTCACTCTAGCAACCCATCATCTACTTATTACTTCTCAATGCCTTCCTCTAGGCCCAAATAATGGTGAAGTGTCATGTAGTCGACGTTGATGACCCACAAGTATAGGGGATCTATCGTAGTCCTTTCGATAAGTAAGAGTGTCAAACCCAATGAGGAGCAGAAGGAAATGATAAGCGGTTTTCAGCAAGGTATTCTCTGCAAGTACTGAAATAAGTGGTAACAGATAGTTTTGTGATAGGATAAATTGTAACGAGCAACAAGTAACAAAAGTAAATAAAGTGCAGCAAGATGGCCCAATCCTTTTGTAGCAAAGGACAAGCCGGAACAAACTCTTATAATAGGAAAAGCGCTCCCGAGGACACATGGGAATATCGTCAATCTAGTTTTCATCACGTTCATATGATTCACGTTCGATACTTTGATAATTTGATATGTGGGTGGACCGGTGCTTGGGTGTTGTTCTTTCTTGAACAAGCATCCCACTTATGATTAACCTCTATTGCAAGCATCCGCAACTACAACAAAAGTATTAAGGTAAACCTAACCATAGCATGAAACATGTGGATCCAAATCAGCCCGTTACGAAGCAACGCATAAACTAGGGTTTAAGCTTCTGTCACTCAAGCAACCCATCATCTACTTATTACTTCCCAATGCCTTCCTATAGGCCCAAATAATGGTGAAGTGTTATGTAGTCGACATTCACATAACACCACTAGAGGCTAGACAACATACATCTTATCAAACGAATACCAAATTCACATGACTACTAATAGCAAGACTTCTCCCTTGTCCTCAGGAACAAACGTAATTACTCACAAAGCATATTAATGTTCATAATCGGAGGGGTGATAATATGCATATAGGATCTGAACATATGATCTTCCACCAAATAAACCAACTAGCACCAACTACAAGGAGTAATCAACGCTACTAGCAACCTACTAGCACCAATCCTGGACTTTGAGACAAGAATTGGATACAAGAGATGAACTAGGGTTTGGAGATGAGATGGTGCTGGTGAAGATGTTGATGGAGATTTCCCTCTCCCGATGAGAGGAGCGTTGGTGATGATTTCCCCCTCCCGGAGGGAAGTATCCCCGGCAGAACAGCTCTGCCCGAGCTCTAGATTGGTTCCGCCAAGGTTCCGCCTCGTGGCGGCGGAGTCTCGTCCCGAGAAGTTCCTTTTTATTTTTTTCTCATCGAAAGACTTCATATAGGAGAAGATGGGCGTCAGAGAGCCACCAGGGGGCCCATGAGGTAGGGGGCGCGCCATAGGGGGGGCCCACCCTCGTGAGCAGGGTGTGGGCCCCCTGGCCTTCATCTTTGGCGAGGATTTTTCTTTATTTGTTTTAAGATGTTCCGTGGAGTTTCAGGACTTTTGGAGTTGCGCAGAATAGGTCTCTAATATTTGCTCCTTTTCCAGCCCAGAATTCTCCCTCCTTATGTAAATCTTGTAAAATAAGAGAGAATAGCCATAAGTATTGTGACATAAAGTGAAATAACAGTCCATAATGAGATAAATATCGATATAAAAGCATGATGCAAAATGGACGTATCAACTCCCGCAAGCTTAGACCTCGCTTGTCCTCAAGCGAAAAGCCGATAACAATAAATATGTCCTCATGTTTAGAGGTGGAGGCGTCGATAAAAATAAAATACGGACATGAAGGCATCATGGTTATTCTCATAACAACAACATATATAGATTTTGTCATATGATTACTTATGTTCAAGTGATGATCTATTCACAATGCAAAAGTATAAATCATAAACCTTATTGGGCTCCGACAAACTATAATCTCAGTCATTGAAGCAATTGCAATTTATCATAACATTGGAAAGATTCTATGTCAGAGCTAAAAAGCAAGTCCACATACTCAACTATCATTTAGTCCTCCATAATTGCTAACACTCACGCGATACTTGTGGTTACGGAGTTTTAATCGGACATAGAGAAAGATATGGGCTTATAGTTTTGCCCCACAACCTTTTAACTCAAGGGTAATGTCAACAATAATGGTTCATGCTCCCCTACATCCAATTAGATATATATATATATATATATATATATATATATATATATATATATCATGTTCTTTCCAACATGCTGAGCTTGCCAAAGGATAAAATGAAAAAGAAAAGGTGAAGATCACCTTGCATAAGGTAGAAGATAATAATAAAGGATAGGCCCTTCGCAGAGGGAAGCAGAGGTTGCCATGCGCTTTTATGGTTGGATATATAAAATATCAATGCGAAAGAACGTCACTTTATATTGCCCCTTGTGATATGAACCTTTATTATGCAGTCCGTCGCTTTTATTACTTCCACATCACAAGATCGTATAAAGCTTATTTCTCCCACACCAATCAATCATACATATTTAGAGCAATTGTTATTGCTTCGCACCGATGACAACTTACTTGAAGGATCTTACTCAATCCATAGATAGATATGGTGGACTCTCATGGCAAAACTGGTTTAAGGGTATTTGGAAGCACAAGTAGTATTTCTACTTGGTGCTAAGAATTTGGCTAACATGAGGGGGAAAGGCAAGCTCAACAAGTTAGAGGATCCATGACAACATACTTTATCTCAGATATAAGAAAGACATAACTCATTACGTTGTCTTCCTTGTCCAACATCGACTCTTTAGCATGTCATATTTTAATGAGTGCTCCCAATCATAAAATATGTCAATGATAATATATCTATATGTGAAAACCTCTCTTTCCTTATTACTTCCTATTAATTGCAACAATGACCAAAGCTATGCTTGCCAACTCCCAACAACTTTTAATCATCATACTCTTTCTATGTGAAGTCATTACTCTCAATAAGATCAATATGAACTTTTTGTTTCTTTTTATTCTTTTTCTCTTTTCTTTTATTCACCCAAGATTATGGCAAAATAATCAAGCCCTTGACTCAACACTAATCTTTATTATATATAGCTCACGGACTCGATTACATAGAGAGATCGTAAAGCAAACTCAAAACTAGATCATGCCATAAACTTTATTCTACTAGATCAAGATACTACTAATAGGATCGAACTAAGAAAAACGGTAAAGGTAGGAGTTGTGATTGTGATACGATACCGGGGCACATCCCCCAAGCTTGGTAGTTGCCAAGGGGAGTGCCCATACCCATGTGATTATATCTCCTTTGTCGGTGAAGAAGGTGGAGGCGACGGATAATCGCACATCGAGCGTAAGAGGTCCTCCAGCTTGCGAATAATGCCCTTAAGTGCAACAATATGCTCCTTCAACAAAATATTTTCTTGTGTGAGATACTTGTTTTGTATACGAGCTAACTCAATCATCTTGAAAGCTTCGATCTCAGTTGGGGTAAGAAGGTTATGATCAAGTTGAAGGGTGTCTTTTGCTGCTGGAGCTTGATCCTTCGTGGCCTTCTTGATCCTTTCATCCTTGTAGACCCTCGTGGGTTCTTCCCTCTTCAGATCTATCTTCATTAGCCAAGCATCGTTGTCACCATTGTTACAGGAGGAAGACGACATGATGCCTAGCCTGGAAAACCCTGACAGAAAAGGCTCGAAACAAGAACAGAGGAGGTTTGCATGATACGGGAGTCAAAACCTACGGGAGGTTATATAATGAATTTTTACCGACCAAAATACGCATCGTGCAAGAAAACGGAGTCCGGAAGGCACACGAGGTGCTCACGAGGTAGGGGGGCGCGCCCAGGGGGGTAGGGCACGCCCACCACCCTCGTGGGGCCGTCGTGTCCTTCCCGGACTGCTACTTATTTTTCTATTTTTCTAAATATTCCAAAACGGAGAAATATTGCCTTAAAAATTGTTTTGGAGTCGGTTTACTTTCCGTACCACATACCTATTCCTTTTTGGAGTCTGAAACGTTCCGGAAAGTGTCTCTTATGTATTCCTCTGGGGTTATGGTTTCAATAATATTGGTTTCAACATTTATGGGATTACCTGAGATATAATGTTTGATTCTTTGACCGTTTACCACTTCCGGATTTGTGCCCTCGAAGTTGTTGATCTTTATGGCACCGGAACGATAGACCTCTTCGATAACATAGGGGCCTTCCCATTTAGAGAGAAGTTTTCCTGCAAAAAATCTTAAACAAGAGTTGTATAGCAATACATAATCACCTACATTAAACTCATGCTTTTGTATCCTTTTGTCATGCCATCTTTTAACATTTTCTTTAAACAACTTGGCATTTTCATAACCTTGGGTTCTCCATTCATCAAGTGAACTAATATCAAATAACCTCTTTTCACCGGCAAGTTTAAAATCATAGTTGAGCTCTTTAATAGCCCAATATGCCTTATGTTCTAGTTCGAGAGGTAAGTGACAGGCTTTTCCATAGACCATTTTATACGGAGACATACCCATAGGATTTTTGTATGCAGTTCTATAAGCCCATAATGCATCATCAAGTTTCTTGGACCAATTCTTTCTAGACCTATTAACAATCTTTTGCAAAATTAATTTGAGCTCTCTATTGCTCAACTCTACTTGACCACTAGACTGTGGGTGATAAGGAGATGCAATTCTATGATTAACATCATATTTAGCAAGCATTTTACGAAAAGCACCATGAATAAAGTGTGAACCACCATCAGTCATTAAATATCTAGGGACTCGAAACCTTGGAAAAATAACTTCCTTAAGCATTTTAATAGAAGTGTTATGATCAGCACTACTAGTTGGAATAGCTTCTACCCACTTAGTAACGTAATCAAGAACAACTAAAATATGTGCGTATCCATTAGAGGCAGGAAAAGGTCCCATATAATCAAAGCCCCAAACATCAAACGGTTCAATAACAAGTGAATAATTCATAGGCATTTCTTGACCTCTACTAATATTACCAATTCTTTGACATTCATCACAAGACAAGACAAACTTACGGGCATCCTTGAGGAGAGTAGGCCAATAAAAACCAGATTGCAATACCTTATGTGCAGTTCTATCTCCAGCGTGGTGTCCTCCATAAGCCACGGAATGACACTTGCGTAGGATCTATTCCTGTTCATGCTCAGGTACGCAACGTCTAATAACACCATCTACTCCTTTATAAAGATGTGGGTCATCCCAAAAGTAATGTCTCAAGTCATAGAAAAACTTTTTCTTTTGCTGGTATGTGAAGCTAGGTGGTACAAACTTAGCAACAATATAATTAGCATAATCAGCATACCATGGAGTACTACGAGAAGTACTTGTAACATTTAATTGTTCATGAGGAAAGCTATCATTAATAGGTAGTGGGTCATCAAGAATACTCTCTAACCTAGACGTGTTGTCTGCAACAGGGTTCTCAGCTCCCTTTCTATCAACAATATGCAAATCAAATTCTTGTAGCAAGAGAACCCATCTAATAAGTCTAGGTTTAGCAACTTTCTTTTCCATAAGATATTTAATAGCAGCATGATCAGTTTGAATAGTTACTTTAGAATCAACAATATAAGATCTGAACTTATCACAAGCAAATACAACTGCTAAAAGCTCTTTTTCAGTAGTAGCATAATTTCTTTGAGCATTGTCTAGAGTCTTACTGGCATAATGAATAACATTTAATTTCTTATCAACTCTTTGCCCTAGAACAACACCTACAACATAATGTTGGGGAACGTAGCAGAATTTTAAAATTTTCTACACATCACCAAGATCATTCTATGGAGTCATATAGCAACGAGGGAGAGGGGAGTACATCTACATACCCTTGTAGATCGCGAGCGGAAGCGTTCAAGAGAACGGGGTTGATGGAGTCGTACTCGTCGTGATCCAAATCACCGATGACCAAGTGCCGAACGGACGGCACCTCCGCGTTCAACACATGTATGGTTGGGGAAGACGTCTCCTCCTTCTTGATCTAGCAAGGGAAGGAGAGGTTGATGGAGATCCAGCAGCACGACGACGTGGTGGTGGAAGTAGCGGTGATCTCGGCAAGGCTTCACCAAGCTCCAACGAGAGAGAGCTGTTACGAGGGGAGAGGGAGGCACCAGGGACTTTGGTTGCGGCTGCCCTCCCTCCCCCCACTACATATAGGACCCCTAGGGGGGCGCCAGCCCTAGGAGATCCAATCTCCAAGGGGGCGGCGGCCAAGGGGGGGGGGACTTGCCCCCCAAGTGGAGGGGGAGGCCCATGGGGGGAGCACTAGCTCACCAGGGGCTGGTTTCCCTCCCACATCAGCCCATGGGGCCCTCCGGGATAGGCGGCCCCACCCGGTGGACCCCCGGGACCCTTCCGGTGGTCCCGGTACAATACCGATTACCCCCGAAACTTTCCCGATGGCCGAAACAGGACTTCCTATATATAAGTCTTCACCTCCGAACCATTCCAGAACTCCTCGTGACATGCGTGATCTCATCCGGGATTCCGAACAACTTTCGGGTTACCGCATACTAATATCTCTACAACCCTAGCGTCACCGAACCTTAAGTGTGTAGACCCTACGGGTTCGGGAGACATGCAGACATGACCGGGACGACTCTCTGGTCAATAACCAACAGCGGGATCTGGATACCCATGTTGGCTCCCACATGTTCCACGATGATCTCATCGGATGAACCATGATGTCGAGGATTCAATCAATCCCATATTCAATTCCCTTTGTCAATCGGTACGTTACTTGCCCGAGATTCGATCATCGGTATCCCAATACCTCGTTCAATCTCGTTACCGGCAAGTCACTTTACTCGTACCGTAATGCATGATCCCGTGACCAAACACTTGGTCACCTTGAGCTCATTATGATGATGCATTACCGAGTGGGCCCAGAGATACCTCTCCGTCATACGGAGTGACAAATCCCAGTCTCGATCCGTGTCAACCCAACAAATACTTTTGGGGATACCGGTAGTATACCTTTATAGTCACCCAGTTACGTTGTGACGTTTGGTACACCCAAAGCACTCATACGGCATCCGGGAGTTACACGATCTCATGGTCTAAGGAAATGATAGTTGACATTGGAAAAGCTCTAGCAAACAAACTACACGATCTTGTGCTATGCTTAGGATTGGGTCTTGTCCCTCACATCATTCTCCTAATGATGTGATCTCGTTATCAATGATATCCAATGTCCATAGTCAGGAAACCATGACTATCTGTTGATCAACGAGCTAGTCAACTAAAGGCTCACTAGGGACATGTTATGGTCTATGTATTCACACATGTATTATGATTTCCAGATAACACAATTATAGCATGAATAATAGACAATTATCATAACAAGGAAATATAATAATAATCAATTTATTATTGCCTCTAGGGCATATTTCCAACAGTCTCCCACTTGCACTAGAGTCAATAATCTAGTTACATTGTGATGAATCGAACAACCATAGAGTTCTGGTGTTGATCATGTTTTGCTCGCGGAAGAGGTTTAGTCAATGGATCTGCGACATTCAGATCCGTATGTACTTTGCAAATATCTATGTCTCCATCTTGAACATTTTCACGAATGGAGTTGAAGCGATGCTTGATGTGCCTGGTCTTCTTGTGAAACCCGGGCTCCTTGGCAAGGGCAATAGCTCCAGTGTTGTCACAGAAGAGAGTGATCGGCCCTGACGCATTGGGTATGACTCCTAGGTCGGTGATGAACTCCTTCATCCAGATTGCTTCATGCACTGCCTCCAAGGCTGCCATGTACTCCGCTTCACATGTAGATCCCGCCACGACGCTTTGCTTGCAACTGCACCAACTTACTGCCCCACCATTCAAAATATACACGTATCCGGTTTGTGAGTCATCCAGATCTGTGTCGAAGCTAGCGTCGACGTAACCCTTTACGACGAGCTCCTCGTCACGTCCATATACAAGAAACATATCCTTAGTCCTTTTTAGGTACTTCAGGATGTTCTTGACCGCTGTCCAGTGTTCCATGCCGGGATTAGTTTGGTACCTACCTACCACACTCAGGGCAAGGTTTACATCAGGTCTGGTACACAACATGGCGTACATGATAGACCCTATGGCTGAGGCATAGGGGACGACACTCATCTTTTCTCTATCTTCTGCCGTGGTCGGACATTGAGCTGAGCTCAATTTCACACCTTGCAACACAGACAAGAACCCCTTCTTGGACTGATCCATATTGAACTTCTTCAATATCTTATCAAGTTATGTGCTTTGTGAAAGACCTATGAGGCGTCTCGATCTATCTCTATAGATCTTGATGCCTAATATGTAAGCAGCTTCTCCAAGGTCCTTCATTGAAAAACACTTATTCAAGTAGGCCTTAATATTGTCCAAAAGTTCTATATCATTTCCCATCACAGGCTTGTCCATAAGTCTGCATAAACCCAAACACTTTGATCATCCACATATAATATGAGAAATGCTACAGAGCTCCCACTCACTTTCTTGTAAACACAGGCTTCTCCATAAGTCTGCATAAACCCAAACACTTTGATCATTTCATTAAAGCGAATGTTCCAACTCCAAGATGCTTGCACCAGCCCATAGATGGAGCGCTGGAGCTTGCATACCTTGTTAGCATTCTTAGGATCGACAAAACCTTCCGGCTGCATCATATACAATTCTTCCTTAAGAAAGCTGTTAAGGAAAGCCATTTTGACGTCCATTTGCCATATCTCATAATCATAGTATGCGGCAATTGCTAACATGATTCGGACAGACTTCAGCTTCGCTACGAGTGAGAAGGTCTCATCGTAGTCAACCCCTTGAACTTGTAGATAACCCTTAGCGACAAGTTGAGCCTTATAGATTGTAACATTACCATCCGCGTCCGTCTTCTTCTTAAAGATCCATTTATTCTCTATCGCTCGTCGATCATCGGGCAAGTCTGTCAAAGTCCATACTTTTTTTCATACATGGATCCTATCTCGGATTGCATGGCTTCAAGCCATTTGTTGGATTCTGGGCCCACCATTGCTTCTTCATAGTTCGAAGGTTCACCGTTGTCTAACAACATGATTTCCAGAACAGGGTTGCCACACCATTTTGGTGTGGAATGTGTCCTTGTGGACCTTCGAAGTTCAGTAGCAACTTGATCCGAAGTACCTTGATCATCATCATTAACTTCCTCTCTAGTCGGTGCAGGCACCACAGGAACATCTTCCTGAGTTGCGCTACTTTCCGATTCAAGAGGTAGTACTTCATCGTGTTCTACTTTCGTCCCACTTACTTCTCTCGAGAGAAACTCTTTCTCCAGAAAGGACCCGTTCTTGGAAACAAAGATCTTGCCTTCGGATCTGAGGTAGAAGGTATACCCAATGGTTTCCTTAGGGTATCCTATGAAGACGCATTTTTCCGACTTGGGTTCGAGCTATTCAGGTTGAAGTTTCTTGACATAAGCATCGCATCCCCAAACTGTTAGAAATGATAGCTCGGGTTTCTTCCCAAACCATAATTCATACGGTGTCGTCTCAACGGATTTAGACGGTGCCCTATTTAAAGTGAATGTAGCTGTCTCTAGAGCGTATCCCCAAAATGATATGTCAGGACCCTGATTCCAAGTCACATCGATCTAGCCGGTAACACCTCATATCACTTTGTGGCCTCACGCATGGTATTCCCACGGGTGTCGCCTTACCATGGCCCGGGACCGTTTGCGCCTTTTGGCTCACGTATATGATAGTGTCGCTAGCATCCATATAACAGAGAACCCGAGCCGACATGACTAGTCGTGAACCCAAAGTGGCACTAACTTACGGGGACATACATACATGAATCAACATCGAGCATGTCGGTCAGTAGTGTGCGAATCCGGGCTATAGCACTGGGCTAACAGGACTTCGGTGAACCGGGCTGTAGCAGGCTGGGCAGGACTCCGGATGTCACCGCGTGACATTTCCCCGAAGGGACAGACATAGGAACGAAGTGAATCACATGCCGGCCAGTCAAATGTTCTGAAGCAGTAATGCTGGGCTAGCAGGACTCCGGTGAACCGGGCTGTAGCGGACTACTATGGCTCATGGAACCACAAGACTACATTTCCCCATAAGAGATGCTACCAAGGATAAACAACTAGGTTGTCGGATCCCACACATACCAAGCATTTCAATCATACACACAATATGCTCGATATGTGTAAATACAACATGGCATCACAACAAAACTCTACGACTCAAAGTATTTATTCATTAGGCTCCGAGGAGCGAGATATTACAAACATGGGTCTCATGACCCAACATACAGAGCATACAAGCAACAAGCACATGCGGAAGCTTAACTTGTCTGAGTACAGACAACTACAAATGAAGAAGGCTCAGAAGCCTGACTATCTACAAGACCCTCCCAAGGGTACAAGATCGTAGCTGAGGTAACAAGCTAAACGTCGAAGTCCATGTGGAACTACTAGTGAGACTGACGTCCCTCTACAAAACATAAATTAAGCAAACGTGAGTACAAATGTACCCAGCAAGACTTACATCAGAACTAACTTCATATGCATCAGTATCAACAAAGGGGGTGGTGGAGTTTGACTGCAACAAGCCAGCTTTGACTCGGTGGCTATCCTGAACTACGACTGCAAGTAACTCTTTTGAGGTGGCGCACACGAGTCCACATATTCACCATACCAATACACCACTATGGATCCGCTCCCGTCTCCCTACGAGAACGCCATCCATAGCACTCACACTTATCTTGCGAGTTTTAGAGTATCCACTTTCACTTGTCTATGAACTATGCAAGGGGTCCAAGTTTCCATATCCAAGGAATCCGGCTATTCGAATAGATAATGATAACCCTGCAGGGGTGTACTTATTCACACACGCTCTCGCCACTTATCGCCCTGTACACGTCATGTACCTCGGCAACCTTCAAGCGGAAGCCGGGCGAGGGTGTCGGCCATGACCTGACTAACCGACAAGTCTCTAGTCCAGGTTTATCGCCTATCCGGGTTCCATCCGCAAGGAGATCCGGCCGGGGTGTCGCTCACGGCCCCAAACGATGTGAGCAGGGTTCCCAAGCCCACCATCCGGGTGCCACTTGGTACACCGTGCCATTGTGCCTAGTCTGTCCCAAGCCCACCTGTATCGGGTGCCACTTGGTAGACTACTAACACTACCTACAAACACCAGAAACTAGTTGCAACTCCTGGACAGAGATCGAGTTGATTAATAAGCCGAGAGGGGCCGAGTTACCGGAACCCAATGTGTGGTAGTAACTGTTCATGGATCACAAACACAGAACTCAGTTCCTAAGGACGGCTGCAATGAGACAACCCACCATGTACTCCTACATGGCCTCTCACCGCTACCTTTACCAAATCGTGTTCACACACTTAGCTCACACACAGTAGGACATGTTCATCACCATTCCAATTCATTCCCGATGAATCAGACCTGACTCAACTCTAAGCAATAGCAGGCATGACAAACAAGCATGAATGAGTAGGCACACCAGGGCTCAAACAACTCCTACTCATGCTAGTGGGTTTCATCTATTTACTGTGGCAATGACAGGTCATGCAGGGAAAGGGGTTCAGCTACCGCAGCATGTAACAGTTGAAACGTTGTTGTCCTAATGCAGTAAAAGAGAGCAGGAGCGAGAGAGTGGGATTGTATCAGAATGAACAAGGGGGTTTTGCTTGCCTGGCACTTCTGAAGATAACATTGAGTCTTCATCAGTGTCAACGATCACAACGTCGGAGCAGCGTCTACCGAGAGGAGACAATTACCGGCAAACAAGGAAGAACACAATCAATGCGATGCAACAATATGATGCATGATCATGACATGGCAATATGCTGTTGATTGAGCTAATGCAACTAGCAACAAGTTAAATGGAGTTGGTTTGAACACTAGGTTCAAATTCAAACTCCACATATGGTTATTTAAATGCCATACATTTGATTTGTCCTAAACAGTAGCTATAAGTTGTTCTAACATGCATGAAAATCGTACAGATGGATAGATTGGATTTTTCTGATCATTTTTCATATATAAATCTTTTCATTTGGAGTTACGGTTTAATTTCTATGATTTTTCAAAGTTTTGGATATTTTCTGAAATTTCCTGGATTATTTTTAATCCAGAAAATTATTAACTGCGTCAGCATTGTGCAAGCATGATGTCAGTGAGTCAACTGAGGCTGACCAGGTCAAACCTGACCAGTGGGTCCCAGTGGTCAGCGACTCAATGACTAATCTAAATTAAAATTAAGCTAAACTGATTAGTAAGGGGGTTGGCCCCACATGTCAGTGTCTCATCTGCTTAATAGGGTAATTAGCACTAATATTTTGCCTAACCTAAATTTAAACTGGGGTGGGGCCCACGTGTTAGTGAACCAGGGGGGTCAAACAAGGGTCAAACCTGGGTCAACTCAGCGGAGTTGACCCGTGGCTCGTCGCCGGCGGAGCCAGAGACGGTGGAGGGCGCCGAGTTTCGCCCTCCGGCGACCAAAAGAGCGGCGGAGGGGCTCTACGAGACGCCCAGGCTCGCGCGCGTCCATTGCGGCCAGCAGCAGCAGCTGGGGGGCACTACAGCGACGGCGACGATGGCAACTGCGGTGGCCGTAGCTATGGGTTTAAGTGGGGCGAGGCCACAAAGGACGGGAGGGTTGGCTAAGGGGCTCACTGAGCTCCTGAAGATGCTAGGAGCACGGTGCAGTGCTCGGTTTCGATCCTTAGTGGCTGTAGTGACGGCAGCGACATCGCCGGCGGCGTGGAATTCTCGGCCAAGACGGGGCTATGGCCTAGAGGTCGAAAGCGACGAGGGGAGAAGGGGGAGACGACTTGGGGGCTCACCGTGACTCCGTTTGGAGGGTCAGTGGGCTCGAGGGCGGCCGGAGTGCAGCGAATCGACGGCGAGGGGCTCGGGTGCCCGAGGTTGAAGATGACCGTGATGACGATGAAGCAGGGCCTCCTGGCGTCTAGTAGCTCGATTGGGAGGACGAGGAGGTTCTGGCAGTTCTTCTGGACTCAGCGGAAGGGTGAGGGGTGCCCGGTGGCCGCGGTGGTGCTCGTCGGCGGCGGCGGGTGTGTTCAGTGGTGCTGCGCGGAGAAAGCAGAGGAGGGGAAGAGGTCTAGGGGAGAGGGAAGAGGTGCAGGGGGGTGCCGGGCATCTCCAGGCGAGCAGCTGGACTATCGGGGACGCTGCCAGCATGAAGCAGGAGGTGGAGGCCTCCCAGCGCGCGCGTGCATCTTCGTCTCTGCCTACTGGCAGAGGGAGACGACGAGCGAGGAGGTAAGTGGGCTGGGCCTAGCTGGGCCGGTCCTGTTGGGCCACCAAGTAAGTGGACTAGGTGAGTTCTGTTCTTTTTCAATTTTTCTGTTCTGTTTCCCTTTTCATTTTATTTTGCCACTGTTTTCAAATTCAAAATAATTTCAAATAGTGCCAAAACATTCTGAGATATTTTATGTTACCTCTCTGGACTATTCCTAAAGTACATAAAACATTTCAAAGCATTTGAAAATATATTCATTATATATTATGATTATATCCCCAAATTCAAATAGATTATTGATTTAAATTCAGAGACCAAATAATTCCTTAAAAATGTTCCAGAATTTTGGTTTGATATATAACTCTTGCCAAAATTCACAAAATTATTTTTAGGGCATTTTGGATTCATAGAATGCAATTTAAAGGGTGCTTGCCCTTCTTTTAATCAGATTTCTGAGGTTTCAACAATCCTCAATTCAAGTTTCAGAAATTTAGACATGATGCACACATGACTAGCTAGTCTAGGTCATACCAGAACTAGGGATGTGACATGATAGCGGTAAATCAGTGAGAGACACCATAGATTGCACCATATCCAATAGAGTGCGATTACGACGTTCGGACACACTGTTACACTGAGGTGTTCCAGGCGGCGTGAGTTGTGAAACGATTCCACATTTCCTTAAGTGCGTACCAAATTCGTGACTTAAATATTCTCCCCCACGATCTGATCATAAGAATTTTATCTTTCGGCCACGTTGATTCTCTACCTCATTCTAAAATTCCTTGAACTTTTCAAAGATCTCAAACTTGTGTTTGATCTACTTAAGTCATCAGTGAGAGTGAGAACATAACGATAGCCACCGCGAGCCTCAACGCTCATTGGACCGCACACATCAGTATGTATAATTTCCAATAAGTTGGTTGCTCGCTCCATTGTTCCGGAGAATGGAGTCTTGGTCATTTTACCCATGAGGCATGGTTCGCACGTGTCAAATGATTCGAAATCAAGAGACTCCAAAAGTCCATCTGTATGGAGCTTCTTCATGCGTTTGACACCGATGTGACCAAGGCGGCAGTGCCACAGATATGTGGGACTATCATTATCAATCTTACATCTTTTGGTATTCACACTATGAATATGTGTAACATCACGTTCGAGATTTATTAAGAATAAACCATTGACCAGTGGGGCCTGACCATAAAACATATCTCTCATATAAATAGAACAACCATTATTCTCGGATTTAAATGAGTAGCCATCTCGTATTAAACGAGATCCAGATACAATGTTCATGCTCAAAGCTGGCACTAAATAATAATTATTGAGGTTTAAAACTAATCCCGTAGGTAAATGTAGAGGTAGCATGCCGACGGCGATCACATCGACCTTGGAACAATTCCCGACGCGCATCGTCACCTCGTCCTTCGCCAGTCTCCGCTTATTCCGCAGTTCCTGTTTTGAGTTACAAATATGAGCAACCGCACCGGTATCAAATACCTAGGAGCTACTATGAGTACTGGTAAGGTACACATCAATTACATGTATATCACATATACCTTTAGTGTTGCCGGCCTTCTTGTCCGCTAAATATTTGGGGCAGTTCCGCTTCCAGTGTCCCTTTCCCTTGCAATAAAAGCACTCAGTCTCAGGTTTGGGTCCATTCTTTGGCTTCTTCCCGGCAACTGATTTACCGGCCGCGGCAACTCCCTAGCTGTCCTTCTTGAAGTTCTTCTTACCCTTGCCTTTCTTGAAACTAGTAGTTTTATTGACCATCAACACTTGATGTTCCTTTTTGATTTCCACCTCCGCTGATTTCAACATTGAAAATACTTCAGGAATAGTTTTCACCATCCCCTGCATATTGTAGTTCATCACAAAGCTCTTGTAGCTAGGTGGGAGCGACTGAAGGATTCTGTCAATGACCGCCTCGTCCAGGAGGTTAATGTCCAGCTGGGACAAGCGGTTGTGTAACCCAGACATTTTGAGTATGTGCTCACTGACAGAACTATTTTCCTCCATCTTACAATTGTAGAACTTGTCGGAGACTTCATATCTCTCGACCCGGGCATGAGCTTGGAAAACCATTTTTAGCTCTTCGAACATCTCATATGCTCCGTGTTGCTCAAAACGCTTTTGGAGCCCCGGTTCTAAGCTGTAAAGCATGCCGCACAGAATGAGGGAGTAATCATCAGCACGTGACTGCCAAGCGTTCATAACGTCTTGGTTCTCTGGGATGGGTGCTTCACCTAGCGGTGCTTCTAGGACATATGCTTTCCTGGCAGCTATGAGGATGATCCTCAGGTTCCGGACCCAGTCCGTATAGTTGCTGCCATCATCTTTCAGCTTGGTTTTCTCTAGGAATGCGTTGAAGTTGAGGTTGACATGAGCGTTGGCCATTTGATCTACAAGACATTTTGCAAAGGTATTTAGACTAAGTTCATCTAATCAAATTATTTAATGAACTCCCACTCAGACAAACATCCCTCTAGTCATCTAAGTGATACATGATCCGAGTCAACTAGGCCGTGTTCGATCATCACGTGAGACGGACTAGTCATCATCGGTGAACATCTTCATGTTGATCGTATCTTCTATATGACTCATGTTCGACCTTTCGGTCTTCCGTGTTCCGAGGCCATGTCTGTACATGCTAGGCTCGTCAAGTCAACCTAAGTGTATTGCGTGTGTAAATCTGGCTTACACCCGTTGTATTCGAACGTTAGAATCTATCACACCCGATCATCACGTGGTGCTTTGAGACAACGAACTTTCGCAACGGCGCACAGTTAGGGGGAACACTTTCTTGAAATTATTGTGAGGGATCATCTTATTTACTACCGTCGTTCTAAGCAAATAAGAAGCAAAAACATGATAAACATCACATGCAATTAAATAGATACATGATATGGCCAATATCATTTGCTCCTTTTGATCTCCATCTTCGGGGCGCCATGATCATCATCGTCACCGGCATGACACCATGATCTCCATCATCATGATCTCCATCATCGTGTCTTCATGAAGTTGTCTCGTCATCTATTACTTCTACTACTATGGCTAACGGTTTAGCAATAAAGTAAAGTAATTACATGACGTTTATATTGACATGCAGGTCATAAATAAATTAAGACAACTCCTATGGCTCCTGCCGGTTGTCATACTCATCGACATGCAAGTCGTGATTCCTATTACAAGAACATGATCAATCTCATACATCACATATATCATTCATCACATCCTTTTGGCCATATCACATCACATGGCATATGCTGCAAAAACAAGTTAGACGTCCTCTAATTGTTGTTGCATGTTTTTACGTGGCTGCTATAGGTTTCTAGCAAGAACGTTTCTTACCTACGTCAAAACCACAACATGATAGCCAATTTCTATTTACCCTTCATAAGGACCCTTTTCATTGAATCCGATCCGACTAAAGTGGGAGAGACAGACACCCGCTAGCCAGCTTATGCAACTAGTGCATGTCAGTCGGTGGAACCAGTCTCACGTAAGCGTACGTGTAAGGTCGGTCCAGGCTGCTTCATCCCATGATGCCGCCGAATCAAGATAAGACTAGTAACGGCAAGTAAATTGACAAAATCAATGCCCACAACAACTTGTGTTCTACTCGTGCATAGAAACTACGCATAGACCTAGCTCATGATGCCACTGTTGGGGAACGTAGCAGAATTTTAAAATTTTCTACGCATCACCAAGATCAATCTATGGAGTCATCTAGCAACGAGGGAGAGGGGAGTGCATCTACATACCCTTGTAGATTGCGAGCGGAAGCGTTCAAGAGAACAGGGTTGATGGAGTCGTACTCATCGTGATCCAAATCACCGATGACCAAGTGCCGAACGGACGGCACCTCCGCGTTCAACACACGTACGGTTGGGGAAGATGTCTCCTCCTTCTTGATCCAGCAAGGGAAGGAGAGGTTGATGGAGATCCAGAAGCACGACGGCGTGGTGGTGGAAGCAGCGGTGATCTCGGCAGGGCTTCGCCAAGCTCCAACGAGAGAGAGAGGTGTTACGAGGGGAGAGGGAGGCACCAGGGACTTTGGTTGCGGCTGCCCTCCCTCCCCCCACTATATATAGGACCCCTAGGGGGGCGCCGGCCCTAGGAGATCCAATCTCCAAGGGGGCGGCAGCCAAGGGGGGGGGGGGACTTGCCCCCCAAGTCAGGTGGGGCGCGCCCCACCGCTAGGGTTTCCAACCCTAGGTGCAGGGGGAGGCCCATGAGGGGCGCACCAGCCCACCAGGGGCTGGTTCCCCTCCCTCTTCAGCCCATGGGGCCCTCCGGGATAGGTGGCCCCACCTGGTGGACCCCCGGGACCCTTCCGGTGGTCCCGGTACAATACCGATTACCCCCGAAACTTTCCCAATGGCCAAAACTGGACTTCCTATATATAAATCTTCACCTCCGGACCATTACGGAACTCCTCGTGACATGCAGGATCTCATCTGGGACTCCGAACAACTTTTGGGTACCGCATACTAATATCTCTACAACCCTAGCATCATCGATCCTTAAGTGTGTAGACCCTACGGGTTTAGGAGACATGCAGACATGACCGAGACGACTCTCCGGTCAATAACCAACAGCGGGATCTGGAACCCATGTTGGCTCCCACATGTTCCACGATGATCTCATCGGATGAACCACGATGTCGAGGATTCAATCAGTCCCGTATTCAATTCCCTTTGTCAATCGGTATGTTACTTGCCCAAGATTCGATCGTCGGTATCCCAATACCTCGTTCAATCTCGTTACCGGTAAGTCACTTTACTCGTACCATAATGCATGATCCCGTGACCAAACACTTGATCACATTGAGCTCATTATGATGATGCATTAACGAGTGGGCCCAGAGATACCTCTCCGTCATACGGAGTGACAAATCCCAGTCTCGATCCGTGTCAACCCAACAGATACTTTCGGGGATAACTGTAATATACCTTTATAGTCACCCAGTTACGTTGTGACGTTTGGTACACCCAAAGCACTCCTACGGCATCCGGGAGTTACATCATCTCATGGTCTTAGGAAATGATACTTGACATTGGAAAAGCTCTAGCAAACGAACTACACGATCTTGTGCTATGCTTAGGATTGGGTCTTGTCCATCACATCATTCTCCTAATGATGTAGTCCCATTATCAATGACATCCAATGTCCATAGTCAGGAAACCATGACTATCTGTTGATCAACGAGCTAGTCAACTAGAGGCTCACTAGGGACATGTTATGGTCTATGTATTCACACATGTATTATGATTTCCGGATAACACAATTATAGCATGAATAATGGACAATTATCATGAACAAGGAAATATATTAATAATCAATTTATTATTGCCTCTAGGGCATATTTCCAACAATCTCGCACTTGCACTAGACTCAATAATCTAGTTACATTATGATGAATCGAACACCCATAGAGTTCTGGTGTTGATCATGTTTTGCTCGCGGAAGAGGTTTAGTCAACGGATCTGCGACATTCAGATCCGTATGTACTTTGCAAATATCTATGTCTCCATCTTGAACATTTTCATGAATGGAGTTGAAGCGACGCTTGATGTGCCTGGTCTTCTTGTGAAACCTAGGCTCCTTGGCAAGGACAATAGCTCCAGTGTTGTCACAGAAGAGAGTGATCGGCCCCGAGGCATTGGGTATGACTCCTAGGTCGGTGATGAACTCCTTCATCCAGATTGCTTCATGCGCTGCCTCCGAGGCTGCCATGTACTCCCCTTCACATGTAGATCCCGCCATGATGCTTTGCTTGCAACTGCACCAACTTACTGCCCCACCATTCAAAATATACACGTATCCGGTTTGTGACTTAGAGTCATCCAGATCTGTGTCGAAGCTAGCGTTGACGTAACCCTTTACGACGAGCTCCTCGTCACCTCCATATACGAGAAACATATCCTTAGTCCTTTTCAGGTACTTCAGGATGTTCTTGACCACAGTCCAGTGTTCCATGTCGGGATTACTTTGGTACCTACCTACCAAACTCACGGCAAGGTTTACATCAGGTCTGGTACACAGCATGGCATACATGATAGACCCTATGGCTCAGGCATAAGGGACGACACTCATCTTTTCTCTATCTTCTGCCGTGGTCGGACATTGAGCTGAGCTCAATTTCACACCTTGCAACATAGACAAGAACCCCTTCTTGGACTGATCCATATTCAACTTCTTCAATATCTTATCAAGGTATGTGCTTTGTGAAAGACCAATGAGGCGTCTCGATCTATCTCTACAGATCTTGATGCCTAATATGTAAGCAGCTTCTCCAAGGTCCTTCATTGAAAAACACTTATTCAAGTAGGCCTTAATACTGTCCAAAAGTTCTATATCATTTCCCATCAAAAGTATGTCATCCACATATAATATGAGAAATGCTACAGAGCTCCCACTCACTTTCTTGTAAACACAGGCTTCTCCATAAGTCTGCATAAACCCAAACGCTTTGATCATTTCATTAAAGCGAATGTTCCAACTCCGAGATGCTTGCACCAGCCCATAGATGGAGCGCTGGAGCTTGCATACCTTGTTAGCATTCTTAGGATCGACAAAACCTTCCGGCTACATCATATACAATTCTTCCTTAAGAAAGCCGTTAAGGAAAGCCGTTTTGACGTCCATTTGCCATATCTCATAATCATAGTATGCGGCAATTGCTAACATGATTCGGACAGACTTCAGCTTCGCTACGAGTGAGAAGGTCTCATCGTAGTCAACCCCTTGAACTTGTAGATAACCCTTAGCGACAAGTTGAGCCTTATAGATTGTAACATTACCATCCGCGTCCGTCTTCTTCTTAAAGATCCATTTATTCTCTATCGCTCGTCGATCATCGGGCAAGTCTGTCAAAGTCCATACTTTTTTTCATACATGGATCCTATCTCGGATTGCATGGCTTCAAGCCATTTGTTGGAATCTGGGCCCACCATTGCTTCTTCATAGTTCGAAGGTTCAACGTTGTCTAACAACATGATTTCCAGGACAGGGTTGCCATACCATTCTGGTGTGGAACGTGTCCTTGTGGACCTTCGAAGTTCAGTAGCAACTTGATTCGAAGTACCTTGATCATCATCATTAACTTCCTCTCTAGTTGGTGCAGGCACCATAGGAACATCTTCCTGAGCTGCGCTACTTTCCGGTTCAAGAGGTAGTACTTCATCGAGTTCTACTTTCCTCCCACTTACTACTCTTGAGAAAAACTCTTTCTCCAGAAAGGACCCGTTCTTGGCAACAAAGATCTTGCCTTCGGATCTGACGTACAAGGTATAACCAATGGTTTCCTTAGGGTATCCTATGAAGACGCATTTTTCCGACTTGGGTTCGAGCTTTTCAGGTTGAAGTTTCTTGACATAAGCAACGCATCCCCAAACTTTTAGAAACGACAACTTAGGTTTCTTCCCAAACCATAATTCATACGGTGTCGTCTCAACGGATTTAGACGTGCCCTATTTAAAGTGAATGTAGCTGTCTCTAGAGCATATCCCCGAAATGATAGCGGTAAATCAGTGAGTGACATCATAGGTTGCACCATATCCAATAGAGTGCGATTACGACGTTCGGACACACCGTTACGCTGAGGTGTTCCAGGCGGCGTGAGTTGTGAAACGATTCCACATTTCCTTAAGTGCGTACCAAATTCGTGACTTAAATATTCTCCCCCACGATCTGATCATAAGAATTTTATCTTTCGGTCACGTTGATTCTCTACCTCATTCTGAAATTCCTTGAACTTTTCAAAGATCTCTGACTTGTGTTTCATCTACTTAAGTCATTAGTGAGAGTGAGAACATAACGATAGCCACCGCGAGCCTCAACGCTCATTGGACCGCACACATCAGTATGTATAATTTCCAATAAGTTGGTTGCTCGCTCCATTGTTCTGGAGAATGGAGTCTTGGTCATTTTACCCATGAGGCATGGTTCGCACGTGTCAAATGATTCGAAATCAAGAGACTCCAAAAGTCCATCTGTATGGAGCTTCTTCATGTGTTTGACACCGATGTGACCAAGGCGGCAGTGCCACAGATATGTGGGACTATCATTATCAATCTTACATCTTTTGGTATTCACACTATGAATATGTGTAACATCACGTTTGGTATTTATTAAGAATAAACCATTGACCAGCGGGGCATGACCATAAGACATATCTCTCATATAAATAGAACAACCATTATTCTCGGATTTAAATGAGTAGCCATCTCGTATTAAACGAGATCCAGATACAATGTTCATGCTCAAAGCTGGCACTAAATAACAATTATTGAGGTTTAAAACTAATCGCGTAGGTAAATGTAGAGGTAGCGTGTCGACGGTGATCACATCGACCTTGGAACCATTCCCGACGCGCATCGTCACCTCGTCCTTCGCCAGTCTCCGCTTATTCCGTAGTTCCTGTTTTGAGTTGCAAATATGAGCAACCGCACCGGTATCAAATACCCAGGAGCTACTACGAGTACTGGTAAGGTACACATCAATTACATGTATATCACATATACCTTTAGTGTTGCCGGCCTTCTTGTCCGCTAAATATTTGGGGCAGTTCCGCTTCCAGTGTCCCTTTCCCTTGCAATAAAAGCACTCAGTCTCAGGTTTGGGCCCATTCTTTGGCTTCTTCCCGACAACTGATTTACCGGCCGCGGCAACTCCCTTGCCGTCCTTCTTGAAGTTCTTCTTACCCTTGCCTTTCTTGAAACTATTGGTTTTATTGACCATCAACACTTGATGTTCCTTTTTGATTTCCACCTTCGCTGATTTCAGCATTGAAAATACTTCAGGAATAGTTTTCACCATCCCCTGCATATTGTAGTTCATCACAAAGCTCTTGTAGCTAGGTGGGAGCGACTGAAGGATTCTGTCAATGACCGCCTCGTCTGGGAGGTTAATGTCCAGCTGGGACAAGAGGTTGTGTAACCCAGACATTTTGAGTATGTGCTCACTGACAGAACTATTTTCCTCCATCTTACAACTATAGAACTTGTCGGAGACTTCATATCTCTCGACCCGGGCATGAGCGTGGAAAACCATTTTTAGCTCTTCGAACATCTCATATGCTCCGTGTTGCTCAAAACGCTTTTGGAGCCCCGGTTCTAAGCTGTAAAGCATGCCGCACTGAACGAGGGAGTAATCATCAGCACATGACTGCCAAGCATTCATAACGTCTTGGTTCTCTGGGATGGGTGCTTCACCTAGCGGTGCTTCTAGGACATATGCTTTCCTGGCAGCTATGAGGATGATCCTCAGGTTCCGGACCCAGTCCGTATAGTTGCTGCCATCATCTTTCAGCTTGGTTTTCTCTAGGAACGCGTTGAAGTTGAGGTTGACATGAGCATTGGACATTTGATCTACAAGACATTTTGCAAAAGGTATTTAGACTAAGTTCATGATAATTAAGTTCATCTAATCAAATTATTTAACGAACTCCCACTCAGACAAACATCCCTCTAGTCATCTAAGTGATACATGATCTGAGTCAACTAGGCCATGTCCGATCATCACGTGAGACGGACTAGTCATCATCGGTGAACATCTTCATGTTGATCGTATCTTCTATACGACTCATGTTTGACCTTTCGGTCTTCCGTGTTCTGAGGCCACGTCTGTACATGCTAGGCTCGTCAAGTCAACCTAAGTGTATTGTGTGTGTAAATCTGGCTTACACCCGTTGTATTCAAACGTTAGAATCTATCACACCCGATCATCACGTGGTGCTTCAAGACAACGAACTTTCGCAACGGCGCACAGTTAGGGGGAACACTCTCTTGAAATTATTGTGAGGGATCATCTTATTTACTACCGTCATTCTAAGCAAATAAGAAGCAAAAACATGATAAGCATCACATGCAATCAAATAGTGTCATGATATGGCTAGTATCATCTGCTCCTTTTGATCTCCATCTTCGGGGCGCCATGATCATCATCGTCACCGGCATGACACCATGATCTCCATCATAATGATCTCCATCATCATGTCTTCATGAAGTTGTCTCATCATCTATTACTTCTACTACTATGGCTAACGGTTTAGTAATAAAGTAAAGTAATTACATGACCTTTATATTGACACGTAGGTCATAAATAAATTAAGACAACTCCTATGGCTCCTGCCGGTTGTCATACTCATCGACATGCAAGTCGTGATTCCTATTACAAGAACATGATCAATCTCATACATCACATATATCATTCATCACATCCTTTTGGCCATATCACATCACATGGCATATGCTGCAAAAACAAGTTAGACGTCCTCTAATTGTTGTTGCATGTTTTTACGTGGCTGCTATAGGTTTCTAGAAAGAACATTTCTTACCTACGTCAAAACCACAATGTGATATGCCAATTTCTATTTACCCTTCATAAGGACCCTTTTCATCGAATCCGATCCGACTAAAGTGGGAGAGACAGACACCCGCTAGCCAGCTTATGCAACTAGTGCATGTCAGTCGGTGGAACCAATCTCACATAAGCGTACGTGTAAGGTCGGTCCGGGCCGCTTCATCTCACGATGCCGCCGAATCAAGATAAGAGTAGTAACGGCAAGTAAATTGACAAAATCAATGCCCACAACAACTTGTGTTCTACTCGTGCATAGAAACTACGCATAGACCTAGCTCATGATGCCACTGTTGGGGAACGTAGCAGAGTTTTAAAATTTTCTACGCATCACCAAGATCAATCTATGGAGTCATCTAGCAACGAGGGAGAGGGGAGTGCATCTACATACCCTTGTAGATCGCGAGCGGAAGCGTTCAAGAGAACGGGGTTGATGGAGTCGTACTCATCGTGATCCAAATCACTGATGACCAAGTCCCGAACGGACGGCACCTCCGCGTTCAACGCACGTACGGTTGGGGAAGACGTTTCCTCCTTCTTTATCAAGCAAGGGAAGGAGAGGTTGATGGAGATCCAGCAGCACGACGGCGTGGTGGTGGAAGCAGCGGTGATCTCGGCAGGGCTTCGCCAAGCTCCAACGAGAGAGAGGTGTTACGAGGGGAGAGGGAGGCACTAGGGACTTTGGTTGCGGCTGCCCTCCCTCCCCCCACTATATATAGGACTCCTAGGGGGGCGCCGACCCTAGGAGATCCAATCTCCAAGGGGGGCGGCGACCAAGGGGGGGGGACTTGCTCCCCAAGTCAGGTGGGGCACCCCCACCCCTAGGGTTTCCAACCCTAGGCGCAGGGGGAGGCCCATGGGAGGTGCACCAGCCCACCAGGGGCTGGTTCCCCTCCCACTTCAGCCCATGGGGCCCTCCGAGATAGGTGGGCCCACCCGGTGGACCCTCGGGACCCTTCCGGTGGTCCTGGTACAATACCGATTACCCCCGAAACTTTCCCGATGGCCGAAACTGGACTTCCTATATATAAATCTTCACCTCCGGACCATTCCGGAACTCCTCGTGACATGCGGGATCTCATCCGGGACTCCGAACAACTTTGAGGTTACCGCATACTAATATCTCTACAACCCTAGCGTCACCGAACCTTAAGTGTGTAGACCCTACGGGTTCAGGAGACATGCAGACATGACTGAGACGACTCTCCGGTCAATAACCAACAGCGGGATCTGGATACCCATGTTGGCTCCCACATGTTCCACGATGATCTCATCGGATGAACCACGATGTCGAGGATTCAATCAATCCCGTATTCAATTCCCTTTGTCAATCGGTACGTTACTTGCCCGAGATTCGATCGTCGGTATCCCGATACCTCGTTCAATCTCGTTACCGACAAGTCACTTTACTCGTACCGTAATGCATGATCCTGTGACCAAAAACTTGGTAACATTGAGCTCATTATGATGATGCATTACCGAGTGGGCCTAGAGATACCTCTCCGTCATACGGAGTGACAAATCCCAGTCTCGATCCGTGTCAACCCAACAGATACTTTCAGGGATACCTGTAATATACCTTTATAGTCACCCAGTTACGTTGTGACGTTTGGTACACCCAAAGCACTCCTACGGCATCCGGGAGTTACACGATCTCATGTTCTAAGGAAATGATACTTGACATTGGAAAAGCTCTAGCAAACGAACTACACGATCTTGTGCTATGCTTAGGATTGGGTCTTGTCCATCACATCATTCTCCTAATGATGTGATCCCATTATCAATGACATCCAATGTCCATAGTCAGGAAACCATGACTATCTGTTGGTCAGTGAGCTAGTCAACTAGAGGCTCACTAGGGACATGTTATGGTCTATGTATTCACACATGTATTATGATTTCCAGATAACACAATTATAGCATGAATAATAGACAATTATCATGAACAAGGAAATATAATAATAATCAATTTATTATTGCCTCTAGGGCATATTTCCAACACATAATCACCAGCATCACACATAGTTTCAAAGGGTAAATTCCAATCAGGTGGCTGAACAACAGGTGCAGAGACTAATGCTTTCTTAAGTATTTCAAATGCTTCTACACAATCATCATCAAAGACAAATGGTATATCTTTTTGCAATAAATTAGTCAGAGGCCGAGAATTTTTTGAGAAGTTCTTAATGAACTTCCTGTAAAATCTGGCGTGACCAAGGAAACTTATACCTTTGATGTCCTTGGGACATGGCATATTTTCAATAACATCAACCTTGGCTTTATCAACTTCAATACCTCTTTCAGAAACTTTGTGCCCCAAGACAATACCTTCATTACCATAAAGTGGCACTTTTCCCAATTCCAGACAAGATTAGTTTCTTCACATCTCTGCAAAACTCGATCAAGATTGCTCAAGCAATCATCAAAAGAGGAACCATAGACGGAAAAGTCGTCCATGAAAAGCTCACAAATCTTTTCACAAAAGTTAGAGAATATATCCATGATGCATCTTTGAAAGGTAGCAGGTGCATTACATAAACCAAAAGGCATACATCTATAAGCAAAAGTACCAAAAGGGCATGTAAAAGTAGTCTTTGATTGATCTCTAGCCAACACAGGTATTTGAGAGAAACCAGAATAACCATCTAGAAAGCAATAGTGTGTATGTTTGCATAATCTTTCTAGCATTTGATCAATAAAAGGTAAGGGGTAATGATCTTTCTTAGTAGATTTATTGAATTTGCGGAAATCAATTACCATCCTATAACCTGTGATAATTCTTTGTGGAATCAATTCATCTTTATCATTAGGAACAACAGTAATACCTCCCTTCTTAGGGACACAATGGACGGGACTTACCCACTCACTATCAGCAACGGGATAGATTATACCTGCCTCCAGAAGCTTTAGTATTTCTTTTCTTACCACTTCTTTCATTTTAGGATTGAGACGTCGTTGAGGATCACGAACTGGTTTGGCATCTGCTTCCAAATTTATTTATTCCATGTGCCAGAGCCATGAGTTGGTTGCGAGGTCTTATGGGTTTCACCTCTAGCCTACCCCAACTTGTTTGGGACTAAAGGCTTTGTTGTTGTTGTTGTTGTTGTTGTTGTTGTTGTAAAGAGTGGGACTAATGCCCTTAAGATCATCAAGAGTATATCCAATAGCAGCATGATGCTTCTTCAGAGTTTTCAATAATCTTTCTTCTTCATGCTCTGAAAGGTTAGCACTAATAATAACAGGATATATCTTCTTTTCATCAAGATAAGCATATTTAAGATTATCAGGCAACGGTTTAAGCTCAAACACGGGAACACCCTTGGGTGGAGGTGGATCCCCTAAAATTTCAATAGGACAAATTGTGTTGCAGAATAGGTTCCTGTTTAAAGAATACTTCATCTATTTCCCTTCTTTCATTCATGAACATATCATTTTCATGGTCTAGCAAATAGTGTTCTAAAGGATCACTAGGAGGTACGGCAATAGAAGCAAGACCAATAATTTCATCCTTACTAGGTAGTTCTTCCTCACGATGTTGTTTACTAAATTTAGAGAAATTAAACTCATGAACCATATCATCCAAGCCAATAGTAACAACATTCTTTGTGCAATCTATGGTAGCATTGACAGTATTTAAGAAGGGTCTACCAAATATAATGGGACAAAAGCTATCTTGTGGGGAACCAAGAACAAGAAAATCAGCAGGATATTTAGTCTTCCCACACAAGACTTCAACATCTTTAACAATTCCAGTTGGTGAAATAGTATCTCTATTGGCAAGTTAATTGTGACATCAATACCTTCTAACTCAGCATGTGCAATTTCATTCTTAATTTCTTCGTATAAAGTATGCGGTATAACACTAGCACTCACACCCATATCACATAAGCCATGATAACAATGATCTCCTATTTTAACAGAAATAACAGGCATGCCTACCACAGGTCTATGTTTATCTTTCTCACAGGGTTTAGCAATTCTAGCAGTTTCACCTTCGAACTGAATAACATGCCCATCAATATTATCAGACAAGAGATCTTTAACGATAGCAATATTAGGTTCTACTTTAACTTGCTCAGGAGGTGTATAAGTTCTAATATTGCTTTTACGAACAACAGTTGAAGCTTTAGCATGATCCTTTATTCTAACAGGGAAAGGTGGTTTCTCAATATAAGAAGTAGGAACAATAGGATCATTATAAGTGACAGTCTTTTCTTCGACTTTAATAGGTGCAGCTACTTTTACTTCTATGGGAGGATGATATTTGTCGGTGTCAAAACCGGCGGATCTCGAGTAGGGGGTCCCGAACTGTGCGTCTAGGCCGGATGGTAACAGGAGGCAGGGAACACAATGTTTTATCCAGGTTCGGGCCCTCTTGATGGAGGTAAAACCCTACATCCTGCTTGATTAATATTGATGATATGGGTAGTACAAGAGTAGATCTACCACGAGATCAAGGAGGCTAAACCCTAGAAGCTAGCCTATGGTATGATTTTTGTATATGGAGTTGATTGCCTACGGACTACAACCCTCCGGTTTATATAGACACCGGATAGGGTTAGGGTTACACAGAGTTGGTTACAATGGTAGGAGATCTTGAATATCCGCATCGCCAAGCTTGCCTTCCACGCCAAGGAAAGTCCCATCCGGACACGGGACGAAGTCTTCAATCTTGTATCTTCATAGTCCAGGAGTCCGGCTGAAGGTATAGTCCGACTACCCGAACACCCCCTAATCCAGGACTCCCTCAGTAGCCCCTGAACCAGGCTTCAATGACGACGAGTCCGGCGCGCAAATTGTCTTTGGCATTGCAAGGCGGGTTCCTCCTCCAAGTCCTTCATAGAAGATTGTAAACACCAAGAGTAATGTCCGGCTCTGCAAAATAAGCTTCCACATATCGCCATAGAGAGAATAATATTAACACAAATCAAAACTGCTGACGTATTCCGCAGTGTGCCATCACACTACGGCCAAGTCCTTTACTCGAATCGTTTTTACTTTTCCACCTCAGCATGTTTTGCGAGGCGGTTTCCTTGGCACGTCTTGTCAAAGCAGAGATCGTGTACCCCCTTTACGGGATTCTCATCAATACGGACGTGGGTAACCCAACTGCGCCACTTATCACGGCGCTTGGGAGGCAAGCGAGTTTTACTAGGCAGGTGGGGACGCACAACCGCATCCGCCCATAGAAGGGGATAAGGATCCACCTTTTTACCTACGCCTTCTTCCTCCTTTGCCTATCCATCTCCTGCGCACTCGAGCTCCAGCGCCCAAGCCCGCACTTCCCACCTCAACCTTCTCCAGCAATGTCCGGAGCGGGAGGCAAGTGGATGGTCTCCTCCGCTACGGAGGGCCAAGTCAAGAAGCTAAGGAAGGCCGGATACTTGTCTAAGGACATCGCGCACCGGCTTCCTGAAAAGGGGCAGCTTCTCCCCACCCAAGGCCCCATGAGAGGGTAGTATTTCTCCCCCACTTCCTCCGCAGACTGGGTTTTCCACTCCACCCATTTGTCCGGGGGCTCATGTTCTATTACGGCCTGGATTTCCACGATCTGGCCCCAAACTTCATCCTCAACATCTCGGTGTTTAACGTCGTGTGCGAGGCTTTCCTCCGCGTCCGCCCCCATTTCGGCCTCTAGCTCAAGACCTTCAACGTCAAGCCCAAGGTGGTGCGCGGCAGCCAGGCGGAGTGCGGAGGTGCCATGGCGGGCAAGATGGCCAACGTCCTATGGTTTGAGGGCTCTTTTGTGGAGACCCTGAAGGGGTCGCAATCCAGGTGGTTTTACATCACCGAGCCATGCGATCCGAACTGGATCGCAACCCCCGAGTTCCGATCCGGACCCCCCACGCGGCTTATGTCCTGGAAAGAGACGGGCCTGTCATGGGGTGACGAAAAAGAGGTGACCGGATTGCAAACATGCATCCAGTCCCTGGTGAACAAGCCAATCCAGCTCGTTAATGTAATCCAGGTTATGCTCGTCCGCCGGATCCTCTCGTGCCAACAACGGGATTTTAATCTGTGGGAGTTCGACCTGGCGCAGCACCAAACCCTTAGCAGGCTCTTCGACATGACATACGAAGATGCCTGGAAGGTGCTATTCAAGGGCGCCGAGGCTCCCGCATCCGCTTCCGAGGACCGCGGGTACAGCTCGTAGCGTCACGCTAGCGAGGTAAGCTATCTTCACCTTTTACAGGATGTTAAACTTTTTTCATAGTTTGACTCTATGCAGGATCTAAACTCCCTTACCTTTGACAGGCTTGGCGAGCGATATCCGGACCGATTAACTGTCCGGCTCCGCTGCCCGAAGACCCAGCCCCAGCTCTACTAGTGAAGCTGCTGGTTCCGGCGCCTTATGTGGTGCCGGAGAAGAAGGCCAAGAAGAAGAAGACCACGGGGACTCGAAAGAGTTCCCGCAACGTGGTGGTGTCGGACTCGTCATCCGACAAGTCCGAGATGCCCTCTTCCCGTGAAAACGAGGAGGAGGAAGAAGAAAACTCTCTCCCCCAGCGGAGGGAGGAGAGAAGAGGAAGGCCGCCCCAACGGGGGAGGCCGAGGGGTCTAGGAAAACGAAGACCCCTCCGCCGGACTACTCCCCCGACGCCGAAGAGGGCGGAGAGGAGTGGCCAAACAGGGCCAAGCGTCCGGCGAAATCGTAAGTTCGGATATCAGAGTAACTCATGATGTTCCTTTGTTGCACAGCTTTCCCTAATGTCGAACGTAATTATGCAGCCCGCCCCGGGCCGAATTCAACGAATCATCGGGTGGCTCCCTGGACTCATCGGACGTGAACTTAGTTCCGCTTGTTGTCTCCCCCCGCACTGCAGACGACGCTGAAGTGGCGTCGCGACAAGCTCCGGGGCAGGAGGAGGTGGTCCCGGAGGAGCCGCAAGGCAACCTCCCGGACTCCAGGAGTGAAGGGGATAAGGCCCCCCAGGGCTCCAAGTCCGGCTTTGTGCCGGACACCGCGCCGGAATCTTCTACAGTTCCGGACCGTGGTAGGCGAACTCCTTCCAAGAGGAGCAAGCCTTCTGAGCCGGCTGCCTCTGTCCAACCGGAGGTGCCGGACAATCTGCTGGAGGTGCTTGACGGTGCCTCCATCAACGAGGGGCACCGTACTATTATGAGTACGGTGATCCAGAAGGTTCAGTCTGCCAAGAGCGGACTGACTGAAGCTTGCGCTAGCCTTCTAACAGGCTTCGAGGTAAGTAAAAATATGTAAAAATATTACCGCATAGACAGTAGCCCCTGATGCTCTGTTTGGCGTTCGGAAAGAAAAGACGAATAGAGGATCTATTAAATTTCACAGGAGTCTAACAAAAAGAGTCAATATGCGTATGCAGGCTTCGCTGCTATCCACCGCCACACTGACTGCGGAGGTGGGTGTCCTGAAGCAGGACCTCGAGCGGACCGAGCAAGAGCTCGGCCTTGCCAAGCGGCAGCTCGAGGAGAAAGAAGGTAAGAAATACCTTACAGAAAAAGTGCCTATAAAAAGGCGTGATTGCAAAAAAAATAACAGGATTGTACTGCCTATTGTAGGGGCCACGACTGAGGTGGCGACCCTTAAGCAGGAGCTGTCTGAGGCTAAAAAGAAAACGGCCGCGGAGCGCACCGAGCGAGACAGACTTGGGGCTCAGGTCGGCGAGGTGCAGCAAGAGGTTCAGGCTCTCATGAAAAAACATGAGAGTTTGGAGCTTGAGTCAAAGGCGCAAGCATCCGAGCTCGTGACGGCCCTTGAGACTGCCAAGTCTGCCAAGGCCGAAGCCCAAAAGGCCCTCCAAGAGTTGGAGGAGATGAGGAAGATAGCAGCGGGTAAGGCATTCTTCATGCAAAGCAGAAATATAAAAGTAAACTACTTGTTACTTACCCCAATCCGGAGCTCTCCAGGGGCATTCGCAGATCTTGCCCGCAGCGTATCTGATGCCGCCGCATTCTACCGAGCTGAAGAGGGCAGCTCGACAAAGAAGGTGTTCTGGTCTCAGTATTCTGAGGCCGTACACCCTGTGCCTTTGAGCGACCAGCTGAAACAGCTGGTTGAGATCCACAAGGCGGCCGAACAGGCCATGAAGGGCTTCATAGTTCGGCTGTGGCCCGGAGAGGCCCTGCCTGGGAGCAATTTCGGGCTGGTGCGGCGGCTGGTGGAGGCATGTCTGAGGCTCGAGGTCATCAAGCGCTCCGTCTGCATCGAAGGTGCCCGTCGGGCCCTTGCCCGTGCAAAGGTGCACTGGGGTAAGCTGGACGGTGAGAAGCTTGTGAAGGACGGGCCGCCGCCGGGGAAGGAGCATCGCAAGCCCAAGAACTACTACAAGGATGTTCTTGCAGGTGCCCGCCTTGTGGCGGATAAATGTACCAAGGATGTGATTTTTGAATGAACTCGCTCGTGTTTATCCTGTGCGCTGAAAACTCGTTCATATGCGCTAAGCAATGCTTATTGAATTTAAAATATTACTTTCTGTGCGGCCGTTTATCAAAAAATTGAGAGATGGCCAGTCGTCGGCTTCTGCCCCCATGGCACTAGTGCTGGGGTGTTCGGGACAAACCTGAGCGCTCTTTTCCCCATAGTTGGGTCCTTCGAGGGAGGCGCTCAGCACAACGAACCAGGCAATCAGACTATAATGCTTGAACACTCTCACTTAGCCATAGAACTCTATAATTTTAAATTTTGGCGAAGCCCCTAGTTCGGAAGATCGAGTTCGGGGCACTATCCACGCCTTGGCCGGACAAAGCCAGCTCCTCGCTCGAAGCGGCATAAGTCTTTAGGGACTCGAAAAACCTCTCGAACAGCGACCGGTCTCTCACCTCATCATGACAGTCAGTTTTAGCTTTCTCCACTGAGGTGCTTAACCCAGCTGAACCGGGGCACAATCGCAGTGGTTCTCCTAGTGCTACCTTAGCCGATAGAGCGGAACATAAGGCACCAAAACATAGGAGCCGGGCAAACCCAACTATTGACCCAAATCATGATTCGGAGCCGATGCATATAGTGCTATAAGTTCGGGGTGCCGCACTTGTGAAAGTGTATGGACTTTTCACACCATTATGAGGGGTACTGAAGCCCCTGGCGTGTTTGCCGTACCATGGTGTACGGGTGAAATCATGTCATTTAATAAACATAAATGTGAAAAGAGGATAATGCAAAAAATAGACAAGAAGCTAAGCATTGTTTATAGAGAGGCTATTTATCAAAGCCGAACGATACAAATAATGCGGTAAGCAAAAGATATTGGACTATTCAGTATGTCCTGACCAGGGGCAGGCCGCGGAATTGTATTTAAAACAGGTATACCGCTCGTAACAGAGACCACCTGGGAGTTCCATAATGCGGCATGGCTTGTCTGCCTCCCTGGATCTTGCATCGTTTGTGCGGCAGTCGAATTGCCGAACAGGTCGTCCGAAGTATGGAATCCTGAAAGTAAGAAAAACTTCAAAAAAGAATCCGGCAGCCCCTAGTATGTTTTAAGCCGTATTTTGGGTGTGCCGTTATTGTGCCCCTTCCCCTGTGCCCATGGTATTTCAAGGGCATAGTTATGTACGCGAGGTACTAGTTCCGCTATGTCGCGAAAGCTGGGGTTGGGGCCGCATTGCTACGCTTGCTCAGAGTGTGCCAGGCGGTCCTGCTATGGGTTACTCCGGGCGCGCTTGGCAGTGTCTGGCTTTTTAATGGCCAAACTAGAGAATTGCCTGAGAAGGCTACTTTGTACCTCCGCTGCGAGAGCCGCCGTATGCTCCTCCGTACGGAGGGAGCGTTCGTTGTTTCCGTTGACCGTAATTACTCCTCGAGGGCCTGGCATCTTGAGCTTGAGATATGCGTAGTGCGGCACCGCATTGAACTCTGCGAATGCGGTTCGCCCGAGCAGGGTGTGATAGCCACTGCGAAACGGGACTATATGGAAGATTAACTCTTCGCTTCGGAAATTGTCCGGGGATCCGAAGACCACGTCAAGTGTTACTGAGCCTATACAGTTGGCTTCTACACCTGGTATAACGCCTTTAAAGGTCGTTCTTGTGGGATTAATCCTTGAGGGATCTATGCCCATTTTCCGCACTGTATCCTGATAAAGCAGGTTCAGGCTACTGCCGCCGTCCATGAGGACTCTTGTGAGATGAAATCTGTCGATGATTGGGTCGAGAACCAATGCGGCGAAGCCGCCATGACGGATGCTAGTGGGATGGTCCCTTCGATCAAAAGTGATCGGGCAGGAGGACCATGGGTTGAACTTTGGGGCGACTGGCTCCATCGCGTATACATCCCATAGCGCACGCTTCCGCTCCCGCTTGGGAATGTGGGTTGCGTATATCATGTTCACCGTCCGCACTTGTGGGGGAAAGCCCTTCTGTCCATTGTTGTTCGGCGGCTTGGGCTCCTCATCGTCACTATGCAGCCCCTTGTCTCTGTTTTTGACCCTTAACGTGCCTGCCTGCTTGAACACCCAACAATCCCTGTTAGTGCGATTGGATGGCCTTTCGGGGGTGCCATGTATCTGGCACAAGCGATCGAGTATTCGGTCCAAACTGGACGGGCCCTGAGTATTCTTTTTGAATGGCTTTTTCCGCTGATTGGATTTGTAGACTTTGAATCCGGCATTGACTGCCGTGTCTTCATTGCTGTCGCTGTTGACGCGGCGTTTTTGCTTATTCCGACGTGTCCTGCCACTTTTGTCCTTGGTATCCGAATTACCAGGGTTCTTTGATAAGTTGTTACTGCGAGCTAGCCAGCTGTCTTCTCCCGTGCAAAAGTGGGTCATGAGTGTCGTGAGGGCTGCCATGGATTTCGGCTTTTCTTGTTCCAGGTGCCGGGCAAGCCACTCGTCGCGGATGTTATGCTTGAAGGCTTCTAGGGCCTTTGCGTCCGGACAGTCGACTATCTGGTTTTTCTTTGTTAGGAACTGTGTCCAGAATTGTCTGGCCGATTCCTCTGGCTGCTGAATTATGTGGCTTAAGTCGTCGGCATCCGGCGGTCGCACGTAAGTGCCCTGGAAGTTGTCGAGGAATGCGGCTTCCAGGTCCTCCCAAGAACCGATTGAGTCTGCTGGCAAGCTGTTAAGCCAATGTCGGGCCGGTCCTTTAAGTTTGAGCGGGAGGTATTTGATGGCGTGTAGATCATCGCCACGTGCCATGTGGATGTGAAGGAGATAATCCTTGATCCATACCGCCGGATCTGTTGTGCCATCGTATGATTCGATGTTTACGGGTTTGAAACCCTCTGGGATTTTATGATCCATTACTTCATTCGTGAAGCATAGCGGGTGTGCGGCGCCTCTGTACTGGGCTATATCACGACGCAGCTCGGAAGAGCTATGTCTGTTGCGTTCGGCCCGGCCGGATTTGTTGTATCCGGAGTGAAGATCATTGTCACATGCCATAGGGCGCCTGCGCGATCCGTAGATCGATCTTGTTTGTCTTGCCTTATCCTCTAGTATGTCTCGCAGGTCGGGTGCATTTTCCCGTGCCTTAGTTGAGCGGCGTCGGGGCATGGCTTGGGTGGAGGGCCGAGAGGCCTCTCTGTCGCGGCCGCGAGGTGGCCGGTCTGCCATGTCATGCGCTGGTGATGTAGGTGCTTCCTCCTCTGATCGGGGTAGCGGCCTGCGCTTCGGGTAACTCTTGGAGGGGCATTCGAGTTCATACTCTTCGGCCGCAAGGACTTCAGTCCATCTGTCAGCTAGCAAATCTTGGGCAGCTCTAAGCTGTTGCTGCTTTTTCTTGAGGCTGCTTGCCGTGGCTAAAAGCCTGCGTTTAAAACACTCTTGTTCGGCGGGGTCTAATGGTATGACGAATTCGTCGTCATCGAGGCTTGCCTCGTCTTCGGAGGGAGGCGTATAGTTATCATCCTCGACCTCTCGGTCTGCCGCTCTCTCATGAGGGCCGGCTTCTCCATCTTCCTGTGCCGAATCTTGCCGAGGTGGGTGTTCTTCGGCGCTATTCGGGGTAGTATTATCTCCCGTGCCGGAATCACCGTTTTTGCTTTGGCGGGATTTAGAGCGGCACCACTGACGCCGGCGCTTTGGCTGTTTCTTGGGGGCGTCATCCCCCAGTGTTCCATCGCCATCTCCATCTTTTGGAGTATCCACCATATATATGTCATATGACGAGGTGGCCTTCCAGCGCCCTACAGGTGATGGTTCCTGTTCGTCTCCTACATCGTCGTCCATGCCGTTGATGTCTTCGGAGCTGAAGTCAAGCATGTCGGTTAGATCATCGACAGTGGCTACAAAGTGGGTGGTGGTGGGCTTTGAATTTCCTGATCATCCGTATCCCACCTTCGCTGACCGTAGTCCGGCCAGGGCTCTCCTGATAAAGAGAGAGACTTAAGAGAATTCAGGATGTCGCCAAAAGGCGAGTGCTGAAAGATGTCTGCAGCGGTGAACTCCATTATCGGCGCCCAATCGGATTCGATTGGCAGGGGCGCGGGGGGTTCGGAGTCCGGGGAGGAGTCTGGATCCTCGGAGTCACGGGTCGTGCAGAGTGCGGGGCTAGCGTTCGGCTCGATCGCTTTTGGGATCACAGCCCCCGAGGTGACGTCCAACCGCTCATCCTCGATTGGCGCAATAGGCTCCGAGTTAGGGGTCGGAACCGATGCGTGTGCGGCCTCCAGGACACTGTCTGGGGGCAGAGCTAGATCATGCCTCTCGAGATAGTGCGGCGCGCTTGGCCGTGGCTCGAGTCCATCGAAGATCAAGTCTCCGCGGATGTCAGCCGTGTAGTTTAAGCTTCCAAACCTGACTTGATGGCCAGGGGCGTAGCTTTCGATCTGCTCCAGGTGGCTGAGCGAATTGGCCCGCAGAGCGAAGCCGCCGAAGATGAAGATCCGTCTGGGGAGAAAAGTCTCACCCTGGACCGCATCGTTGTTGATGATCAAAGGAGCCATCGGGCCTAAAGGCGATGACACAGAGGAACTCTCAATTAAAGCACCAATGTCGGTGTCAAAACCGGCGGATCTCGGGTAGGGGGTCCCAAACTGTGCGTCTAGGCCGGATGGTAACAAGAGGCAGGGAACACGATGTTTTACCCAGGTTCGGGCCCTCTTGATGGAGGTAAAACCCTACGTCCTGCTTGATTAATATTGATGATATGGGTAGTACAAGAGTAGATCTACCACGAGATCAAGGAGGCTAAACCCTAGAAGCTAGCCTATGGTATGATTGTTGTATATGGAGTTGATTGCCTACGGACTACAACCCTCCGGTTTATATAGACACCGGATAGGGTTAGGGTTACACAGAGTCGGTTACAATGGTAGGAGATCTTGAATATCCGCATCGCCAAGCTGGCCTTCCACGCCAAGGAAAGTCCCATCCGGACACGGGACAAAGTCTTCAATCTTGTATCTTCATAGTCCAGGAGTCTGGCTGAACGTATAGTCCGGCTACCCGAACACCCCCTAATCCAGGACTCCCTCAATATTTAAACCACTTCTCCTTAGGGAGATCAACATAAGTAGCAAAAAATTCATAGAAAGAAGCTACTATCTCAGAGTCAAGTCCATATTTAGTGCTAAACTTACAGAAAATATCGGTATCCATAAAAGATTTAACACAATCAAACTTAGGTGTCATACCTGACTCCTTACCTTCGTCGAGGTCCCAATCTTCAGAGTTGCGTTTAATTCTATCCAATAAATTCCATCTGAATTCAGTAGTCTTCATCATAAAAGAGCCAGCATAAGAAGTATCGAGCATGGTGCGATTGTTATCAGAAAGCCGAGCATATAGATTTTGAATAATCATTTCTCTTCAGAGCTCGTGATTGGGGCATGAATATAACATTGATTTAAGCCTCCCCCAAGCTTGAGCGATGCTTTCACCTTCGCGAGGCCAGAAATTATATATATATAATCACGATCATGATGAACAAGATGCATAGGGTAATACTTTTGATGAAATTCCAACTTCAATCTTTTATAGGTCCATGATCTCATATCATCACATAGCATATACCATATCAATGCGTCTCCCTTCAAAGATAAAGGGAAGACCTTCTTCTTAGCAACATCATCGGGCATACCTGCATGCTTAAATAATCTGCAAACTTCATCCACATATATTAAGTGCTCATCAGGATGCTTTGTTCCATCTCCTGTAAAAGGGTTAGCTAGCAGTTTTTCCATCATACCCGAAGGAAATTCAAAAGGAGTTTCATTTTCAATAGGTTCAGTAGGTTGAGGAGCAACTCTTTGCTCTACTGGACGGGGTGAAGATACCTCGAACAAGCCCCTCAGAGAATTACTTTCCATAGTAACAAGTGACAGTAAATTTCAGCACACTATATAAATTTTTCCTTACCAAATTCCACCTACCAAAGGCGCTACACTCCCCGGCAACGGCGCCAGAAAAGAGTCTTGATGACCCACAAGTATAGGGGATCTATCGTAGTCCTTTCGATAAGTAAGAGTGTCAAACCCAATGAGGAGCAGAAGGAAATGATAAGCGGTTTTCAGCAAGGTATTCTCTGCAAGTACTGAAATAAGTGGTAACAGATAGTTTTGTGATAGGATAAATTGTAACGAGCAACAAGTAACAAAAGTAAATAAAGTGCAGCAAGATGGCCCAATCCTTTTGTAGCAAAGGACAAGCTGGAACAAACTCTTATAATAGGAAAAGCGCTCCCGAGGACACATGGGAATATCGTCAATCTAGTTTTCATCACGTTCATATGATTCACGTTCGATACTTTGATAATTTGATATGTGGGTGGACCGGTGCTTGGGTGTTGTTCTTTCTTGAACAAGCATCCCACTTATGATTAACCTCTATTGCAAGCATCCGCAACTACAACAAAAGTATTAAGGTAAACCTAACCATAGCATGAAACATGTGGATCCAAATCAGCCCGTTATGAAGCAACGCATAAACTAGGGTTTAAGCTTCTGTCACTCAAGCAACCCATCATCTACTTATTACTTCCCAATGCCTTCCTATAGGCCCAAATAATGGTGAAGTGTTATGTAGTCGACGTTCACATAACACCACTAGAGGCTAGACAACATACATCTTATCAAACGAATACCAAATTCACATGACTACTAATAGCAAGACTTCTCCCTTGTCCTCAGGAACAAATGTAATTACTCACAAAGCATATTAATGTTCATAATCGGAGGGGTAATAATATGCATATAGGTTCTGAACATATGATCTTCCACCAAATAAACCAACTAGCAACAACTACAAGGAGTAATCAACGCTACTAGCAACCTACTAGCACCAATCCTGGACTTTGAGACAAGAATTGGATACAAGAGATGAACTAGGGTTTGGAGATGAGATGGTGCTGGTGAAGATGTTGATGGAGATTTCCCTCTCCCGATGAGAGGAGCGTTGGTGATGACGATGGTGATGATTTCCCCCTCCCGTAGGGAAGTATCCCCGGCAGAACAGCTCTGCCTGAGCTCTAGATTGGTTCCGCCAAGGTTCCGCCTCGTGTCGGCGGAGTCTCGTCCCGAAAAGTTCCTTTTTATATTTTTCTCATCAAAAGACTTCATATAGGAGAAGATGGGCGTCGGAGAGCCACCAGGGGGCCCACGAGGTAGGGGGGCACGCCCTAGGGGGGGGGGGGGGGCGCCCCCCACCCTCGTGAGCAGGGTGTGGGCCACCTGGCCTTCATCTTTGGCGAGGATTTTTCTTTATTTGTTTTAAGATGTTCCATGGAGTCTTAGGACTTTCGGAGTTGCACAGAATAGGTCTCTAATATATGCTCCTTTTCCAGCCCAGAATTCCAGCTGTCGGCATTCTCCCTCCTTATGTAAATCTTGTAAAATAAGATAGAATAGCCATAAGTATTGTGACATAAAGTGAAATAACAGTCCATAATGCGATAAATATCGATATAAAAGCATGATGCAAAATGGACGTATAAGACGTTCACATAACACCACTAGAGGAGAGACAACATACATCTCATCAAAATATCGAACGAATACCAAATTCACATGACTACTAATAGAAATACTTCTCCCATGTCCTCAGGAACAAATGTAACTATTCATAAAGCATAATCATGTTCATAATCAGAGGGTATTAATATGCATATAGGATCTGAACATATGATCTTCCACCAAATAAACCAACTAGCATCAACTATAAGGAGTAATTAACACTACTAGCAACCCACATGTACCAATCCCGAACTTGGAGACAAGAACTGGATACAAGAGAAGAACTAGGGTTTTGAGAGGAGATGGTGCTGGTGAAGATGTTTATGGAGATTTCCCTCTCCCAATGAGAGGAGCGTTGGTGATGATGATGGCGATGATTTCCCCCTCCCGGAGTGAAGTTTCCCCGGCAGAACAGCTCCGCTAGAGCCCTAGATTGGTTCCGCCAAGGTTCTGCCTCGTGGCGGCGGAGTTTCGTCCGAGAAGATGGCTTATGATTTTTTCCTCATCGAAAGACTTCATATAGCAGAAGATGGACATCGGAGGGCCACCAGAGGACCCACGAGGTAGGGGGCGCGCCCTGGGGGTAGGGCGCGCCCCCACCCTCGTGGGCAGGGTGTGGCCCCCCCTGGTGAACTTCTTGCGCTCAGTATTTTTTATATATATTCTGAAATTGACTTCCGTGAAGTTTCAGGACTTTTGGAGCTGTGCAGAATAGGTCTCTAATATTTGCTCCTTTTCCAGCTCAGAATCCCAGCTGCCGGCATTCTCCCTCTTTATGTAAACCTTGTAAAATAAGAGAGAATAGGCATAAGTATTGTGACATAATGTGTAATAACAGCCCATAATGCAATAAATATCGATTTAAAAGCATGATGCAAAATGGACGTATCAGTCTCAAGCGTCTAAGCTTGGGGATGGCCCGGTTGGCATCACACCTTTCTTCTTCAACAACTATCGGTTAGTTTCGGTTGGTCCTAAGTTTTTGCTTCTTCACGTGATGTTTTCCATTCTTAGAATGTCAGTTTACTTTTTTTGATTGCTGTTTGAATAAAATATCAAGATATGAAATTATTAAATGTTAGAGAGTCTTCACATAGTTGCATAATTATTCAACTACTCATTGATCTTCACTTATATGTTTTGGAGTAGTTTGTCATTTGCTCTAGTGCTTCACTTATATCTTTTAGAGCACGGTGGTGGTTTTATTCTATAAAGAAATAATTGATCTCTCATGCTTCACTTATATTATTTTTAGAGTCTTTTAGAACAACATGGTAGTTTGCTTTGGTTATGAATTTAGTCCTAATATGATGGGCATCCAAGTGGGATATAATAAAAACCTTCATAAGAAGTGCATTGAATACTATGAGAAGTTTGATACTTGATAATTGTTTTGAGATATGGATATGGTGATATTAGAGTCATGCTAGTTGAGTAGTTGTGAATTTGAGGAATACTTGTGTAAGTTTGTGATTCTCGTAGCATGCACGTATGGTGAACCGTTATGTGACGAAGTCAGAGCATGATTTATTTATTGATTGTCTTCCTTATGAATGGTGGTCGGGGACGGACGATGGTCTTTTCCTACCAATCTATCCCCCTAGGAGCATGCACGTAGTACTTTGTTTCGATAACTGATAGATTTTTGCAATAAGTATGTGAGTTCTTTATGACTAACGTTGAGTCCATGGATTATATGCACTCTCACCCTTCCACCATTGCTAGCTTCTCTAGTACCGCACAACTTTCGCCGGTACCATAAACCCACCATATACCTTCCTCAAAACAGCCACCATACCTACCTATTATGGCATTTCCATAGCCATTCTGAGATATATTGCCATGCAATTTTCCACCATTCCGTTATTATGACACGCTTCATCATTGTCATATTGCTTTGCATGATCATGTAGTTGACATCGTATTTGTGGCAAAGCCATCGTTCAGAATTCTTTCATACATGTCACTCATGAGTCATTGCACATCCCGGTACACCGCCGGAGGCATTCATATAGAGTCATATATTGTTCTAAGTATCGAGTTGTAATTCTTGAGTTGTAAGAAAATAAAAGTTTGATGATCATCATTTTTAGAGCATTGTCCCAAGTGAGGAAAGGATGATGGAGACTATGATTTCCCCCACAAGTCGGGATGAGACTCCGGACTAAAAAAAAGAGGCCATAAAAAATGAGGGAAAAAGAGAGAAGGGACAATACTACTATCCTTTTATCACACTTGTGCTTCAAAGTAGCACCATGATCTTCATGATAGAGAGTCTCCTATGTTGTCACTTTCATATATAGTGGGAATATTTCATTATAGATCTTGGCTTGTATATTACAATGATGGGCTTCCTCAAAATGCCCTAGGTCTTCGTGAGCAAGCAAGTTAGATGCACGCCCACTTAGTTTCTTTTTGAGCTTTCATACACTTATAGCTCTAGTGCATCCGTTGCATGGCAATCCCTACTCACTCACATTGATATCTATTGATGGGCATCTCCATAGCCCGTTGATACGCCTAGTTGATGTGAGACTATCTTCTCCTTTTTGTCTTCTCCACAACCACCATTCTATTCCACCTATAGTGCTATATCCATGGCTCACGCTCATGTATTGCGTGAAGATTGAAAAAGTTTGAGAATATCAAAAGTATGAAACAATTGCTTGACTTGTCATCGGGGTTGTGCATGATTTAAATATTTTGTGTGGTGAAGATAGAGCATAGCCAGACTATATGATTTTGTAGGGATAGCTTTCTTTGGCCATGTTATTTTGAGAAAACATGATTGCTTTGTTAGTATGCTTGAAGTATTATTGTTTTCATGTCAATATTAAACTTTTGTCTTGAATCTTATGGATCTGAATATGCATGCCACAATAAATAAGATTACATGGATAGATATGTTAGGTAGCATTCCACATCAAAAAATCTGTTTTTATCATTTACCTACGCAAGGACGAGCAAAAATTAAGCTTGGGGATGCTGATACGTCTCCAACGTATCTATAATTTTTGATTGTTCCATGCTATTATATTATCAACCTTGGATGTTTTATATGCATTTATATGCTATTTTATATGATTTTTGGGACTAACCTATTAACCTAGAGCCCAGTGCTAGTTTCTGTTTTTTCCTTGTTTTAGAGTATCGCAGAAAAGGAAAATCAAACGGAGTCCAATTGACCTGAAACTTCACGGAACTTATTTTTGGACCAGAAGAAGGCCACGGAGTATCGGAAATGGACCAGGAGAGTCCCTGGCTGCCCACGAGGGTGGGGGGCACGCCCACCCCATAGGCGCGCCCCCTGCCTCGTGGACAGCCCGGAGATCCACTGACGTACTTCTTCCTCCTATATATATATCCATATACCCTACAAACTTCGAGGAGCACAATAGATTGGGAGTTCCACCGCCAGAAGCCTCCGTAGCCACCAAAAACCAATCTAGACCCGTTCTGGCACCCTGCCGGAGGGGGAACCCCTCATCGGTGGCCATCTTCATCATCCCGGCGCTCTCCATGACAAGGAGGGAGTAGTCCACCCTCGGGGCTGAGGGTATATACCAGTAGCTATGTGTTTGATCTCTCCCTCTCTCTCTCTCTCTCTCTCTCTCTCTCTCTCTCTCTCGTGTTCTTGAGGTGATACGATCTTGATGTATCACGAGCTTTGCTATTATAGTTGGATCTTATGATGTTTCTCCCCCTCTACTCTCTTGTAATGGATTGAGTTTTCCCTTTGAAGTTATCTTATCAGATTGAGTCTTTAAGGATTTGAGAACACTTGATTTATGTCTTGCGTGGCATACCCGTGGTGACATTGGGGTATTCTATTGATCCACGTGATGTATGTTTTGGTGATCAACTTGCGGGTTCCGCCCATGAACCTATGCATAGGGGTTGGCCCACGTTTTCGTCTTGACTCTCTGGCAGAAACTTTGGGGCACTCTTTGAAGTTCTTTGTGTTGGTTTGAATAGATGAATCTGAGGTTGTGTGATGCATATCGTATAATCATACCCATGGATACTTGAGGTGACATCGGAGTATCTAGGTGACATTAGGGTTTTGGTTGATTTGTGTCTTAAGGTGTTATTCTAGTATGAACTCTATGATAGATTGAATGGAAAGAATAGCTTCATGTTATTTTACTACGGACTCTTAAATAGATCGATCAGAAAGAATAACTTTGAGGTGGTTTCATACCCTACCATAATCTCATCGTTTGCTCTCCGATATTAGTGACTCTTTGTTGCATGTTGAGGGATAGTTATATGATCCAATCATGTTATTATTGTTGAGAGAACTTGCACTAGTGAAAGTATGAACCCTAGGCCTTGTTTCCTAGCATTGCAATACCGTTTGTGCTCACTTTTACCATTAGTTACCTTGCTGGTTTTATATTTTCAGATTACAAAAACCTTTATCTACCATCCATATACCACTTGTATCACCATCTCTTCGCCGAACTAGTGCACATATACAATTTACCATTGTATTAGGTGTGTTGGGGACACAAGAGACTCTTTGTTATTTGGTTGCAGGGTTGCTTGAGAGAGACCATCTTCATCCTACGCCTCCTACGGGTTGATAAACCTTAGGTCATCTAGTTGAGGGAAGTTTGCTACTGTCCTACAAACCTCTGCACTTGGAGGCCCAACAACGTCTACAAGAAGAAGGTTGTGTAGTAGACACCAGTCATCTCCTTATTCCTCTCGGTTGTTGACCATGTTGACAACACCGGAGGGCAGCGTTGCGGCGAGCGAACCAAGGAGGAGGACAATGGTGAGGCCTCGGACGGGAACGAATATGAGCCGGGGAAAATGCGCAGAGTTTTAGGGTGCGATGCGGCCATGATGCATGCGTCGCAACACAGCTAGCCATGGGAGGCGGGAGCAGGTGGTCCCGCCGGCGCTGGTTTGGCTTTGGCAGCTGGAGGAAGAAGAGACTGAAGAAACATGACATACGTTGAATGTCTATCCAACGGTCAAGGCTGGCACAATCGTCTGTTGACTAAGCTGACACCAAGTAGCATAATTTTTTATATATAGGAAGAAAACAAAAACTGGGCTCGTTCGCCTGATAACATTCCCAAAATTGCGACCGTTCGATCTTACATCGCAACTAAAACTGTGAGGAAAATGCGTTCATCTGCCGTCCTCCTCCCAGGTTATGTTCGCCACATAAGTGACTAGCACCCTTGGTTTTCAACCGAGAGGTTTGGGTTTGAGTCCCAGGAAATCTCAATTTTGTCCTCCTTCCTTCCCCGCCAAAAAAAGAAAGAAAATCAAAGACTTGAGAAGGCATACAGAACAAGCTAGTGTACCAGTAAAGAGACATTGCTGAGTTTTAGAAAAAAGAGAGACGTGCTCTTGTAGCTAGTTCGAATCCAAACCTAGACTATGGCTATATATGGTGCTATGCTACTCTGCAAGTAATGAAACTGACATATCCAATGTTCGCTTCTCCTCTTCTCTACTTACTCTGCCTAGCATCAGAAGCTCTGGCCGCAGCAACCATGTCCGCTGGCTGCTCATCCACCTGCTCTTCAGCAGGCAACAACCAGATATGCACCAAGTCGCCACCCGTACCATCGCCGATGGGTCCCATCACACCCCCGCCGGCACACACACCGCAGCCGGTTGCTCATCGCAACCCGCTGCCGTTGGTGTGGTGCCACTGCTGAAAATCACGCAGTCATCCATCGCATCTCAACCACAATCCTCAACCCTGACCAAGTCTTCTAGAAATACCCGAATCATGGGGGAATAATATGTTTAAGTGTTGTTCCGCTGCTTTCAGTTGCTGATATTTTTAATACTTTCGTTGATGATCTTCCAATTTGATTCATGCAGAAAAGGGAAGATTTATGTGATTTGTATTTCTGGGAAGTTGCTGATGTGGGGGAACGCAACTACGCTGATTATTTGGTTAGCCAAGGAATCCCAATACTAGCAGGTTGGGGTGTTGGACAAGTAACTGAAGGAACGACAGAAGAGGAAGATGCAGAGCAGAAGATTAAAGATGCAGTTCCTGTGATCATGGCCAAGCAACAGCTACTGAACGGCCTTGACAACAATGAGGAGATGAAAGAGCTTGTGAAGATAATGGGCAAAATCGATGTGCTCTGTAGGATGATTGTCTCTTTATTTGCAGTGTATGTAGCACTCGTGATGTATTCAATGGCTATGACATAAGAACTTTGCTAAAACTAGTAATGAATGAAACCTATGTAGCAGGCTGGACGTAGTTTTGTGAACATCTAATGATTTCTATTAACAGAAATCGGGGGGGGGGGTATCCCCTTTTGCTCATAAATAAATAAATAGCGTAGGCCCTTTTGGTAATAAATAAATTAATTAGCAGAGGCCCTATCGGGTCAGCTTTGTTCCCATTCGAAGACGTTGAGCAAATTGCAGTCCAGCAACAAACCATGTCATCAAATTCAAGTTTCATAGCCAAATATGAGTACAACTAAACAACAATGCCATCGTGTTTTAGTCATCATACAATCACCAAACACAAATGAACATACATAACAAGTGATGTTCTCATAGCAAAATACTAAACAACACGTTCATCAGGTTTCGGTTGTGATAGCAAACACAATTTCACATAGTAGATAAAAAAATGTCTTCTGACAGGCAAATACGACAAAAGCAATCTAATCATCATCCACAGCAGCAGCGTCAACATATTCGCCATGTGTATTAGTCTGAATCGTAATCCCCCAGAGTGTCATCTTCTTCTTCATCCTCAATATCCTCAAACGTTGGCTTCTTATTGATCAACTCTTGTATGTCCACAGCACGACAAGCAATCTTTTCGCCAGCGTCATTGACGTGATGGTTCTCAAAGATATTAGGAACATCTATGGAATCTTGTACATCGGGAGCAGTGTAAGCATCATCTTGTTGCACAACTTCATTAAACGAATTCCTCTGCTCAAACCTTTGCAATACTCTCCAGTCATCGCTACGTGCAAATGTGTCTTCCAAGAAAAATATCTATGTTGCTTGATTTGCCAAAATAAAAGGCTTGTTGGTCTGGTACACAGCCTTGACATTGATGGATTTGAAATAATCATCAGCTGTGGGTTTTGCGATCCTGGAAAACAGGTTATACCAACGACAACACAACAGAACCACACACTGATGATCCTCGAAACTGGAGATATACTGCAACTGAACAATGTCTGTTATGTTAGCATACATTTCAGTTGTCTCTATGCCGTACTTATCCGTCCTCATGATGGCACTGTTTTGTGTCTTCCTGCCTTTGTCGCGTGCAAGGGTGTTGTAGCGCACATCTCCAACAATGCAAGATTCATAATGTCTTACCCGAGTATCAGGACCCATTGCTAGTGCGTAAAGGGCAGCATCAAATGCCTTTCCATCCTCCCGCATCTTCTTAACCTATGATTAGAAAATAGACAAGCTGGTCATCTCATGTACTCAATATATTAAAAAACTGACAGGGCAATTCAAAAGCTTACATGGCTCTTGAACCATTTTGCAAATCCTGCCATAACCAGTTTGTCAATGTTTCTTGGATTTTGTGGTCGTAACTCCTTTTTGTAGATGCTGCACAACATAGTGATCGCGTCAAACATCTAAATATACAAGAATGTGCTGCAAGTTTAGTAGATTACAATGTATAAGCTGGAGTACTTAGCACTTACTTGATATAAGGTAGTATCTCAGGACAGTTATTCAACACATACCAAACTATTTTGTCCAAATCTTTAGGTTTGTCCTCTTGTAGACTCTTCCCTGTAACTTGAACAGAATAATCGAAAACATTGAGCCCGAGATTGTCTTCACCCACCTCTTTGCTAAGCTGATCAACTGTTTCAATGTATTTTGAGCAAAATTTCAATGCTTGTGTAGTAATGTAGGCCTCTGCAATGGAACCCTTGGGTCTAGCCCTATTCCTAACATAGCCCTTGAAAGTGTCGAGCCGCCTTTCAACAGGGTACATCCATCCGCACTATACTGGACCTCTAAGTAGTGCCTCATCAGGTAGATGAACAACCAAATGCACCATCACATCAAAGAAGGCTGGAGGATATATCTTCTCAAGGTCGCATAGGATAGTTGGTATCTTGTCTCTAAGATGCTCCAAAGCATCTTCCTGATATTTCTACTATAGAGTTCCCTGAAGAATTGTCCCAACTCTGCAACTGCTCTATATAAGTCAGGGCGGCCCAATACTCTAAGGATAACAGGTAAAACCCTTTGAAGTAGGACGTGGCCGTCATGAGTTTTCAACCCTTGTACCTTGTTTCCATCTGCACTGACTCTCCTTTCAGGGTTGGAAGCAAATCCATGTGGGAATCTCACATGTGACAGGACCTCGCGGAATTCTTTTCTTTTTGCCTTGTCCAAGACGTACACAGTTGGTGCCATATCCCATGGTTTACCTTCATCTTGCACCTGCAAATCCTTTCTGATACCAGGTGTGTCAAATCAATCCTAGATTTTAAGGTATCTTTCGTCTTGCCTTCAATATTAAGAAGTGTGCCGATAATGCTGTCATATATATTTTTCTCGATGTGCATCACATCAAGATTATGCCGCATATCCAAATCTTTCCAATACTCCAAGTCCCACAAAGTGGACCTGCGGGTAAAAAATAATCTCTCTTTTTCCCTGCCACGCTTCCTTTTCCCGCTACCATTATCAGGATGGTTTCCTAGTGTAATATGCCTGACCTTCTCTAATTCCACTTGCAACTCATCGGTGGTGAGCCTCTTTAGCGCATCGCGGTTTTCATGCTTTGCATTGAACACATGTCTTCGGTATTTTGTAGGACGCGGCTTGTCCTTGGCAAGGAAACGATGGTGTCCAATGTAACAGATCTTGCAAAGTATTGCGTATGACAGCGGACTCCTTTCACAGCGAACACATGCATTGTAACCATGTGTCGTTCGCCTGGCATAGTGCCCAAAGCAGGATAATCATGGACGCACCAAATTATAACAGCACACAGAAAGAAATCAGCTGGTGGGCTGCTATATAGGTCTCGAGTGAGAACACCCCTCCATAGCCGTTGAAGTTCCTCCACAAGAGGCTCCATGAATAAATCGAAATCCTTTCTAGGACTTTTTGGACCTGGGACGAGCAAGGCCATCATGTAGTTTGATTCTTTGGTGCAGACATTTGGAGGCATGTTGTAAGGGATAACAAGCACTGGCCACATGCTATATGTGGCGCTCCGGTGGCCAAATGGGTTAAATCCATCTAAAGCTAAGCCAAGTCTAATGTTTCTTGGGTCAGCAACAAATTTTTTGTGTTTCTGATTGAAGCTTTTCCACTCACTACCATGTGATGGATGGCTCATTACATTGTGATCTCTGTACTCCTGGTTCCTAGAATGCCACAGTACATCCTCTCTTGTTTCAGCATCATGAAACAACCTCTACAATCTTGGTGTAATTGGAAAATGTCTCAGAACATTATGAGGAATCCTGTTCACAGCATCGCCATCTTTCCATCTTGATGATTTGCATTTCGGGCATTCACTTATGTTGGCATAATCCTTCCGGAACAGAACACAATTATTATTACAAACATGGATCATATCATATCCAATTCCAACTGCACGAAGGAAATTCTTCATTTTACTGTAGGTGTGTGGCAGCTCAGACGCATATGGGAAATCTTTGCGGAAAGCAGCCAACATCACATCGAATGATTTGTTGCTCATCTGCTCAGATGTCTTCACCTGAAGAAAGGTGACCATAGCTGAGAATACTGACAGCTTATTTCCTGGGGTGACAGCCACGTTGCATTGTTCCAACATGCGGGCCCACCATTTTTCTTCTGCGGGTGAAAGTTCACGAAATGCACGAGCATTTCGTAGCATTGTTTCAATGTTGGTCAAACTCACTGGCTCCGCCACCACCACCACCTCCTCCTCCTCCACCTGAGCATCAGGTAGATCAAGATGGTGATATGCTGCTTCCACGTAGTCAGTAACACTGTATCTCTCTGTTTCTGCGTTCCAGATTCTGCCCTTTCACCGTTTCTTATATTCCTGGAGATCTGTAACTCCGATTGGGCTGAATTTTGGACACGATTTTTATCCGGATATTAGTTTTCTTGCGGCGAAAGAAGGGCACCAACCGCCTTACGGGGTGGCCACGAGGGTCAGGGGCGCGCCCCCTGCCTCGTGGGCCCCTCGAGCATCGTCTCGCGTTGATTTCACCTCCCAACATTCACATATATTCCAAACAAATCTCCGTCAGTTTTTATCCCGTTTGGACTCCGTTTGATATGGATTTTCTGTGAAACAAAAAACATGCAACAAACAGGAACTGGCACTGGGCACTGGATCAATATGTTAGTCCCCAAATATAGTATAAAAAGTTGCCAAAAGTATATGAAAGTTGTATAATATTGGCATGGAACAATCAAAAATTATAGATACGATGAGACGTATCAGCATCCCCAAGCTTAATTCATGCTCGTCCTCGAGTAGGTAAATGATAAAAAAGATAATTTTTGATGTGTAATGCTACCTAGCATAATCTTGATCATGTAATGTAATCATGGCATGAATATTAAGACACGAGTGATTCAAAGCAATAGTCTAACATTTGACATTAAGACAATAGTACTTCAAACTAATAAAGCAATTATGTCTTTTCAAAATTACATGGCCAAATAAAGTTATCTCTACAAAATCATATGGCCTGGCTATGCTCCATCTTCAGCACACAATATATTCAAATCATGCACAACCGTGATGACAAGCCAAGCAATTGTTTCATACTTTTGATGTTCTCAAACCTTTTCAACTTTCACGCAATGCATGAGCATGAGCCATGGATATAGCACTATAGGTGGAATAGAAAATGATGATGGAGGTTATGTGGAGAAGACAAAAAGGAAGAAAGTCTCACATCGACGCGACTAATCAATGGGCTATGGAGACGCCCATCAATTGATGTCAATGCGAGGAGCAGGGATTGCCATGCAATGGATGCACTAAGAGCTATAAGTATATGAGAGCTCAAACTGAAACTAAGTGGGTGTGCATCCAACTTGCTTGCTTATGAAGACCTCGGGCATTTGAGGAAGCCCGTCATTGGAATATACAAGCCAAGTTCTATAATGAAAATTCCCACCAGTATATGAAAGTGATAACTCAAGAGACTCTCTATATGAAGAACATGGTGCTACACTGAAGCACAAGTGTGGTAAAAGTATAGTAACATTGCCCCTTCTCTCTTTTTCTCTCATTTTTTTGTTTTTTTGTTTTTTTGGTGGGCTTCTTTGGCCTCTTTTTTTGTAGGCTTCTTTGGCCTCTTTTATTTTTTGTAAAGTCCGGAGACTCATCCCAACTTGTGAGGGAATCATAGCTTCCATGATCCTTTCCTCACATGGTACAATGCTCTAATAATGATCATCATCACACTTTTGTTTACATACAACTCAATATTACAACTCGATACTAGAACAAATATATGACTCTATATGAATGCCTCTGGCGGTGTACCAGGATGTGCAATGATCTAGCGTAGCAAAGATATCAAAAAATGGACAAGCCATGAAAATATCATGCTAGCTATCTTACGATCATGCAAAGCAATATGACAACGATGCTCAAGTCATGTATATGAAGATGATGGAAGTTGCATGGCAATATATCTCAGAATGGCTATGGAAATGCCATGATAGGTAGGTATGGTGGCTATTTTGAGGAAGATATAAGGAGGCTTATGTGTGATAGAGCATATCATATCACGGGGTTTGGATGCACCGGCGAAGTTTGCACCGACCCTCAAGGTGAGAAAGGGCAGTGCACGGTACCGAAGAGGCTAGCAATGATGGAAGGGTGAGAGTGTGTATAATCCATGGACTCAACATTAGTCATAAAGAACTCACATACATATTGCAAAAATCTATTAGTCATCGAAACAAAGTACTACGCGCATGCTCGTAGGGGGATAGATTGGTAGGAAAAGACCATCGCTCATCCCCGACCGCCACTCATTAGGAAGACAATCAATAAATAAATCATGCTCTGACTTCATCACATAATGGTTCACCATACGTGCATGCTACGGGAATCACAAACTTCAACACAAGTATTTCTACAATCCACAATTACCCACTAGCATGACTCTAATATCACCATCTTTATATCGCAAAACTATTGCAAGGAATTAAACATACATATTCAGTGATCTACAAGTTTTATGTAGGATTTTATGACTAACCATGTGAATGACCAATTCTTGTCATCTCTCTAAATAGATATAAGTAAAGCAAGAGAGTTTAATTCTTTCTACAAAAGATATGCCCACGCTCTAACAAATATAAGTGAAGTAAAAGAGCATTCTACAAATGGCGGTTTTCTATGTGAAGAGAAATAGGCAATCCAAACTTCAAATGATATAAGTGAAGCACATGAAGCATTTTATAAAGCCATACTCAAAAGATATAAGTGAAGTGCAAAGAGCATTTATAAATCAACCATGGACTATCTCATACCAGCATGGTTCATAAAAGAAAAGTGAAAACTAAATGCAAAAGACGCTCCAAGATTTACGCATATCATGTGACGAATAGAAATATAGCTCCAAGTAAAATTACCGATGATCGTTAGAAGAAAGAGGGGATGCCTTCCGGGGCATCCCCAAGCTTGGTTGCTTGGGTGTCCTTGAATATTTCCTTGGGGTGCCCCGGGAATCCCCAAGCTTAGGCTCTTGCCACTCCTTATTCCTTCATCCATCGTGATTTCTCCCAAAACTTGAAAACTTCAATCACACAAAACTTAACAGAAAGTTCGGTAAGATCCGTTAGTATAATAAAGCAAATCACTACTCTAAGTACTATTGCAAACCAATTCATACTTTGTTTTTGCATTGTAGCTACTGCAATATAGATTTTCCATGGCTTAATCCATTGATAGAAATCGATATTTTCATCAAAACAAGCAAACTATGCATCAAAAACAGAATCTGTCTTAAACAAGACAGTCTGTAGTAATCTGAACATTCACCATACCTCTGGTACTCCAAAAATTCTGCCAAAATTAGGAAAAATAAACAATTTTTATAGAAAGTCAGTGCAAAGGTCTCAGAACCGTTTGACATTCCAGTAAAAAAATGTAAAATCGTGCACTAGAGCCAAAGTTTCTGTTCCGCACCGCACAAACCAACAAGTAATGTAAACATCCTAAAGGCAAATCTTGGCACATTATTTTTATAATACAATGGAATTGTACAAGAAGATAATTATTTTTGTTGAAAAGTTTCTGTAATCAAGATTCACAAAGTTTCCGTGAGCATGAACAAAGTTCAAGGAGCTCCCCCACTTCAACAATGCTTGTCACTCTCAGTTTCACTTTCCTTTTTTAAAAGTTTTGGGTTCCCCTCTTTATCTTTTTTGTTTTTAAACTATATAAAAGCACTCAACAAAAATAAATGACTCTCTAAAACTTCCAGGTTGTCTCCCTGGCAGCGCTTTCTTTAAAGCCATTAAGCTAGGCATAAGGTGCTCAAGTAATGAATCCACCGGGATCCCAAGGTATATCAAAGCCAATTTTAATTAACGATGATTTGTGATTTAGTAGTGAGAACAAAGTAACATATATCATGCAACAACGAAGTCTAACTCTCTTCCTATGCATCGGCATGTCATAAAAGAACAATTCATGCACACATAGTAAAGGCCAATGCATAGTATAAACAGTTTCTTGCAATTTTATCATATTGGAAACATGGAGAGGCGGAGATGTAGTTCCTCTCTCAAAATAATTGCAAGTAGGAGCAGCAAGCACATGCATATTATGTCTATCAAAATCATCATGTGTAGTAGTAAAACGCAACCCATCAATATAATCCTTAATAAGGGCAAACTTCTCCGATATAGTGTAGTCAGGAGAATTCAATAAGATAATAGGACTATCATGCGTGGGTGCAATAGCAACAATTTCATGTTTAACATAAGGAACTATGGCAAGTTCATGTCCATAAGCATAATTCATATTGGCATCTTGGCCACAAGCATAGCAAGCATCATCAAAAAGGGATGTTTCAAAAGAATCAACGAGATCATAGCAATCATCATAGCAATCATCCTTCGGTAAGCACAAAGGGAAATTAAACAATGTATGAGTTCAAGAGTTACTCTCATTAGAAGGTGGGCGCGGGTAGCTAATCCGCTCTTCCTCCTTTTGTTCTTCGCTCTCCTCATCATCTTTTTCATCCAATGAAATCACAGTTTCATCAATTTCTTATTTCATAGATTCCTTCAAAATATTAGTCTCTTCTTGGACAGTGGAGTCTCTCTCAATAACTTCATCAATATCGGAATTGAATTCATAATTTTCATAGCAATATTTAAGTACAGCAAAATTTTCAGGTCTGTAAACAACAACATCAAGATTTTCACACTCTTTAAACAAAGATTCAATTTCATAAGCATCCATAAAACCAATGAATTCTTCTATTTGTTCCACATCATAGTAATCATATATACCATTAGCATAAGAAGCCAAGGTTTTGTCATCATTAAATTTGCATGAAAAGGGAATGTGTGGAGCCTTCATCCTAGAGCAACAAGTATAATCATATCTTAAGCATAGTTGCCTAGCATACCAATACAACATATAAATTTGATCGCATAATAGTTTCCCCTTTTGAGTTAAGCGATAATCCCTAAAGTATTCACGTTGATCCAACGTGTCTCCCATTACAAAGTTGAATGGGGTTTTCTCAGGATTATCAAAGTAGTACATAATATCTTTCACATAATGAGTGAGGGAGTCCTGGATTAGGGGGGTCTCCGGACAGCCGGACTATATCCTTTGGCCGGACTATTGGACTATGAAGATACAAGATTGAAGACTTCGTCTCGTGTCCGCATGGAACTCTACTTGGCGTGGAAGGCAAGCTAGGCAGTACGGATATGGATAGGACAACATACAATCATACCATAGGCTAGCTTCTAGGGTTTAGCCTCTCCGATCTCGTGGTAGATCAACTCTTGTAATACTCATATCATCAAGAATAAATCAACCAGGACGTAGGGTTTTACCTCCATCAAGAGGGCCCGAACCTGGGTAAAACATCGTGTTCCCTGCCTCCTGTTACCGTCTGCCTTAGACGCACAGTTCGGGACCCCCTACCCGAGATCCGCCGGTTTTGACACCGACATTGGTGCTTTCATTGAGAGTTCCTCTGTGTCGTCACTGTTAGGCTTGATGGCTCCTATGATCATTGATAGCGACGCAGTCCAGGGTGAGACTTTTCTCCCTGGAAAGATCTTTGTGTTCGATGGCTTCGCACTGCGGGCCAACTCGCTTGGCCATCTGGAGCAGATCGAAGGTTACGCCCCTGGCCACCAGGTCAGGTTTGGAAGCTTAAACTACACGACCGACATCCACGGAGACTTGATCTTCGACGGATTCGAGCCCCTGCCTTGTGCGCCGCGCGGTCACGATGAGTACGATTTAGCTCTATCATCAGACCATATTCATGAGATCACATCGGCAGCCGCTCTGAGCCTCAATTCGGAGCCAGTTGCACCATCCATGGACGGGTGGATGGACCCCGTCACGGAGGCCGCACCCTCAGCGGTGATCGAGCCGAATATCGACCTTACCCTTCACGAGAGCCGTGTTGGCAAACTGCCGAATCCTTCTCCGGCCACGGACTCCAAACCGCCTACGCCCGTGTCTGTCGAATCCAACTGGGCGCCGATCATGGAGTTCACCTCCACGGATATCTTTCAGCACTTGCCTTTTGGTGACATACTGAACTCATTAAGGTCTCTCTCCTTGTCAGGAGAGTCCTGGCCGAACTATGTTCGGCAGGATTGGGATGCAGATGACGAAGAAATTCGCCGCCCACCCACCACCCACTTAGTAGCCATTGTCGATGACTTAATCGACATGCTCGACTTCGACTCCGAAGACATCAATGGTATGGACGACTATATGGGAGTCGAAGAGGAATCACTGCCCACAGGGCACTGGACATCCACCTCGTCATATGATATATACATGGTGGACACACCCAAAGAAGGCAATGGCAACGAGACGATGGAGGATGAACCCTCCAAGAAGCAACCCAAGCGCCGGCGTCAGCGGCGCCGCTCTAAGTCCCGCCAAGGCAAAAGTGGTGATATCGACACCGAAGATAATAGCACTCCGGACAGTGCCGAAGACAATAACAATCCGCTCCAGCAAGATTTAGGGCAGGAGGATGGAGGAGCCAGCTCTCCTAAGAAAGCGACAGATGGAGAGCCGGAGGATGATAATTACATGCCTCCCTCCGAAGACGAGGCAAGCCTCGGCGATGACGAATTCACCGTGCTAGAGGATCCCGTCGAACAAGAGCGCTTCAAGCGCAGGCTGATAGCCACAACAAATAGCCTTAAGAAAAAGCAGCAGCGGCTTCAAGCTGATCAAGATCTGCTAGCTGACAGATGGACTGAAGTCCTGGCGGCCGAGGAGTATAAACTCGAACGCCGCTCCAAGATTTACCCAAAGTGCAGGTTGCTACCCCGACTGGAGGAGGAAGCACCGAAACCTACATCCCCGGCGTATGATGCGGCTGATCGGCCACCTCGTGGCCGTGACAGAGAGATATTCCAGCCAAAAGCTCAGCCTGCACCCTGACGTCATTCAAATAAAAAGGCAGGGGGAAATACGCCAGACCTGCGAGACGTATTGGAGGACAAAGAAAAACATGCAAGATCGATCTATGGATCAAGAGGGCGCGCCACTATGCGAGACGATAATCGTCACGCCGGATATAGCAAAAGCAAGTCCGGCCGGGCCGAACACAGCGGACAAGACTCATTCGGGCTGCGGCGCCATATAGCCTAGTACAGATTTGCCGCACACCCCTTATGCTTCACAGACGAAGTAATGGATCATCAAATCCCAGAGGGTTTCAAACCCGTAAATATAAAATCATACGACGGCACAACAGATCCTGCGGTGTGGATCGAGGATTTCCTCATGCACATTCACATGGCCCGCGGTGATGACCTACACGCCATCAAATACCTCCCACTCAAACTCAAAGGACCAGCTCGGCATTGGCTCAATAGCTTGCCAGCAGAGTCCATTGGCTGTTGGGAAGATCTGGAAGCCGCATTCCTCGACAACTTTCAGGGCACTTATGTACGACCACCAGACGCCGATGACTTGAGCCACATAATTCAGCGGCCAGAGGAATCGGCCAGGCAATTCTGGACACGGTTCCTAACAAAGAAAAATCAAATCATCGACTGTCCGGATGCAGAGGCTCTAGCAGCTTTCAAGCACAACATCCGGGACGAGTGGCTAGCCCGACACCTTGGTCAGGAAAAGCCGAAATCTATGGCAGCCCTCATGACACTCATGACCCGCTTTTGCGCGGGAGAAGACAGCTGGCTGGCTCGCAGTAATAACATATCAACAAACCATGGTACTTCGTATACCAAGGACGGCAATGGCAGGTCATGTCGCAACAAGCATAAGCGCCGCAGTAACAGCGACAATACCGAGGATACGACAGTCAATGCCGGATTCAAAGGCTTTAGACCCGGTCAGCGGAAAAAGCCATTCAAAAGAAACACTCCGGGCCCGTCCAATTTGGACCGTATACTCGATCGCTCGTGTCAAATACACGGCACCCCCGACAAGCCAGCCAACCACACCAACAGGGACTATTGGGTGTTCAAGCAGGCCAGCAAGTTAAATGCCAAAAACAAAGATAAGGGGTCACATAGCAATGACGAGGAGGAGCTCCGGCAGCCGAACACCGGAGGACAAAAGAGGTTCCCCCCACAAGTGCGGACGGTGAACATGATATACGCAACCCACATCCCCAAGAGGGAGCGAAGCATGCGCTAAGGGACGTATATGCGTTGGAGCCAGTCGCCCCCAAGTTCAACCCATGGTCCTCCTGTCCGATCACCTTCGATCGCAGGGACCACCCCACTAGCATCCATCATGGCAGACTCGCTGCACTGGTCCTTGACCCAATCATTGATGGATTTCACCTCACTCGAGTCCTAATGGATGGCGGCAGCAGCCTGAACCTGCTTTATCAGGACACAATTCGCAAAATGGGTGTCGGTGTCAAAACCGGCGGATCTCGGATAGGGGGTCCCGAACTGTGCGTCTAGGTCGGATGGTAACAGGAGGCAGGGGACACAATGTTTTACCCAGGTTCGGGCCCTCTTGATGGAGGTAAAACCCTACGTCCTGCTTGATTAATATTGATGATATGTGTAGTACAAGAGTAGATCTACCACGAGATCAGAGAGGCTAAAACCCTAGAAGCTAGCCTATGGTATGATTGTTGTTCGTCCTATGGACTAAAACTCTCCGGTTTATATAGACACCGGAGAGGGCTAGGGTTACACAGAGTCGGTTACAATGGTAGGAGATCTACATATACGTATCGCCAAGCTTGCCTTCCACACCAAGGAAAGTCCCTTCCGGACACGGGACGAAGTCTTCAATCTTGTATCTTCATAGTCCAGGAGTCCGACTGAAGGTATAGTCCGGCCATCTGGACACCCCCTAATCCAGGACTCCCTTAGTAGCCCCTGAACCAGGCTTCAATGACAATGAGTCCGGCGCGCAGATTGTCTTCGGCATTGCAAGGTGGGTTCCTCCTCCAAGTACTTCATAGAAGATTTTGAACATAAAGGTAGTGTCCGGCTCTGCAAAATAAGTTTCCACATATTTCCATAGAGAGAATAATAGTTACACAAATCTAATCTGCTGACGTATTTCGTAGCGTGACATCACACCACGGCCAAGTCTTTATTCGAATTGTTTTATCGTCCCACCTCATCACGTTTAGCGAGGCGGTTTCCTTGGCACGTCTTGTTAAATCAGAGATCGTGTCCCCTTATTCCGAGATTCTCATCAATATGGGTGTGGGTAACCCAACCGCTCCATTGACTACGACGCTTGGGAGATAAGCGAGTTTTACCAGGCTGGTGGGGGCGCATAGTCACGTCCGCCCATATAAGGGGATAAGGATCCACCTTTTCATCCACGCCTTCTTCCTCCTTTGCCTATCCATTTCCGCGCACTCGAGCTCCAGCGCCCAAGTTCGCACACCCCACCTCAACCTTCTCCAACCATGTCCGAAGCGGGAGGCAAGTGGATGGTCTCCTCCGTCACGGAGGGACACATCAAAAGACTGAGGAAGGCCGGATACTTGTCTAACGACATTGCGCACCGGCTTCCTGAAGAGGTGCAGCTCATCCCCACCCCTAGGCCCCATGAGAGGGTGGTGTTCCTCCCCCATTTCCTCCGCGGACTGGGCTTCCCTCTCCACCCATTTGTCCGGGGGCTCATGTTCTACTATGGCCTGGATTTCCACGATCTGGCCCCGAATTTTGTCCTCAACATCTCGGCGTTTATCGTCGTGTGCGAGGCTTTCTTCCGCATCCGCCCCCATTTCGGCCTATGGCTCAAGACTTTCAATGTCAAGCCGAAGGTGGTGCACGGCACCCAAGCGGACTGCGGAGGCGCCATGGTGGGCAAGATGCCCAACGTCCTATGGTTTGAGGGTTCCTTCGTGGAGTCCCTAAAGGGGTGGCAGTCGGGGTGGTTTTACATCACCGAGCCGCGTGACCCTGAATGGGTCGCAGCCCCTGAGTTCCGATCCGGACCCCCTACGCGGCTCGCCTCCTGGAGAGAGATGGGCCTATCGTGGGGTAAAAAAGGAGAGCTGACCGGACTCCAATCATGCATCCAAACCCTAGTGGACAGGAATCTCAAACTTGTCAATGTAGCCCAGGTTATGCTCATCCGTTGGATCCTCCCGTGTCAACAACGGGCTTTCAACCTGTGGGAGTTCGACCCGGCGCGGCACCGAACTCTGAGCAGGATCTTCGACACGACGTACAAAGATGCCTGGAAGGTGCTTTTCAAGGGCGTCGAGGCCCCCGCATCCGCTACCGAGGATCGCGGATTCAGCATGCAGCGTCACACTCGTGCGGTAAGCTGTTTTCACCTTTTACAGGGTATTAGTTTTTCATAGTTTGACTCCATGCAGGATCTAAGTTCGCTTACCTTTGACAGGATTGGCAGGAGACGTCCAGACAGATCAACTGTCTGGCTCCTTTGCGCGAAGGCCCAGCGGATGCTTGCTTGGCGAAGCTGCTGGTTTCGGCACCTTACATGGTGCCGGAGAAGAAGGCCAAGAAGAAGGCCACGGGGACTCAAAAGAGTGCCTAGCGCCAGGAGGTGTCGGATTCACCATCCGACGACTCCAAGGCGCGCTCCTCCCATGAAGACGAGGAGGAGGAAGAAGAGACCTCCCCTCCCAGCGGGGGGAGGGAAGAAAAGGAAGGTCGCCGCAACCGGGGAGGCCGAAGGGTCCAAGAGGGAGAAGACCCCTCCTCCAGACTACTCCACCAATGCCGACGACGGCGAAGAGGAGTGGCCGCATAGGGCCAAGCCCCTGGCGAAATCGTAAGTATCCGGATACCAGAGTGATTCATAGTATTCCCCCATTGCACAACTTTTCCTTACGTCGAACATGATTGTGCAGTCCGCCCAAGGCCGGGCTCGACGATTCGTCGAGCGGCTCCCTAGACTCGTCGGATGTGAATTCGCTTCCGACGGCTTCCTCCCCCCACCCTACGGATGGTGCCGAGGTGGCGTCCCAACAGGTTCCAAGCTAGGAGGAGGTGGTGCTGGAGGCGCCACAAGGCAACCTCTCGGACTCCAGGCGTAAAGGGGATAGAACCCCCAAGGGCTCCAAGTCCGGCCTTAAGCCGGACACCGCGCCGGAATCTTCAACGGTTCCGGACTCCGGTAGGCAGCCTCCTTCCAAGAGGAGCAAGCCTACCGAGCCGGTGACCTCCGTCCAACCGGAGGCACCGGACAATTTGCTGGAGACGCTTAACGGCGCCTCCATCGACAAGGAGCACCACACTGTTATGAGTGTGGTGATCCAGAAGGTTCGGTCCGCCAAGAGCAGACTGACTGAAGCTTGTGCTAGCCTTTTAACAGGCTTTGAGGTAAGCAAAGAATATGTAAAAATATTACCGCATAGACAGTAGCCCCTGATGCTCTGTTCGGCGTTCGGAAAGAAAAGCCGAATAGAGGATCTAATAATCGCAGGAGTCTAACATAATCAAGTCAATATGCGTATGCAGGCTTCGTTGCTGGCCTCCGCCGCACTGACTGCGGAGGTGGATACGCTGAAGCAGAACCTCGAGCGGTCCGAGCAAGAGCTCGGCCTAGCCAAGCAGCAGCTTGAGGAGAAGGAAGGTAAGAAATACCTTATTGAAATATGTGAAAGGTGCAATTGCGAAAAGTGATAGGATTAACGCGGCTATTGTAGGGGCCACAACAGAGGTGGCGACCCTTAAGCAAGCGCTATCCGAGGCCGAAAAGAGGGCGGCCACGGAGCGCACCGAGTGGGAGAAGCATGAGACGCAGGTTGGCGAGGTGCGGCAAGAGCTCCAGGCTCTCATGAAAAAACATGAGAGTTTGGAGCTTGACTCGAAGACGCGAGAGTCTGAGCTCACGGCGACCATTGAAGATGCCAAGTCTGCCAAGGCCGAAGCCCAGAAGGCCCTCCAGGAGGTTGAGGCAATAAAAAAGATAGCGGCGGGTAAGGCATTCTTTATGCAAAGCAAGCACGTAAAAGTGAATTACTTGTCACTTACCCGAATCCGAAGCTCTCCAGGAGCATTCGCAGACTTGCCCCGTAGCGTGTCGGATGCCGCCGCTTCTACCGCGCCGAGGAGGAAAGCTCGACGGAGAAGGTGTTCTGGTCTCAGTATGCTGAGTCCGAACACCCGGTGCCCTTAAGCAACCAGCTGAAACAGCTGGTCGAGCTCCATAAGGTGGCCAAACAGGCCATGAAGGGCCTCATAGTCCGGCTGTGGCATGGAGAGGCCATGCCTGGGAGCTACTTCGGGCTGGTGAGGCAGCTGGTGGAGGCCTATCCAAGGCTCGAAGTCATCAAGCGCTCCATATGCATCGAGGGTGCCCGTAGGGCGCTTGCCCGTGCGAAGGTGCACTGGAGCAAGCTGGATGCTGAGAAGCTTGTGAAGGATGGGCCACCGCCGGGCAAGGAGCATCGCAAGCCCGAGATGTATTATGAGGGCGTTCTGAAGGGTGCCCGCCTTGTGGCGGATGAATGTTCCATGATTGTAATTTTTCAGTGAACTCCCTCGTTTTGTCCTGTGCGCTGAAAACTTGTTCATGTGCACTAAGCAATGCTTTTTGAATTTAAAATATTACCTTCTGTGCGGCCGTTTATCAAATTTGAGAGATGGCGAGTCGTCGGCTTGTGCCCCCATGGCACGAGTGCTGGGGTGTTCGGGATAAACATGAGTGCTCTTTTTCCCATTCTTGGGTCCTTCGAGGGATGCGCTCAACACAACGAACAAGGCAATCGGACTATAGTGCTTGAACACTCTCACTTAGCCATAGAATTCTATAATTTTAAATTTCGGTGAAGCCCCTAGTGTTCCGAAGACCAAGTTCGGGGCGCTATCCACGCCTAGGCCAGACAAAGCCGACTCCTCGCTCTAAGCGGCATAAGTCTTTAGGGACTCGAAAACCTCTCGAACAGCGACCAGCTCTCGCCTTATCATGACGGTCAGTTTTAGCTTTCTCTACTGAGGTGCTTAGCCCAGCTCAACTGAGGCACAATCGCAGTAGTTCTCCTAGTGCTACCTTAGCCGATATGACGGAACGTAAGGTACCAAAACATAGGAGCCGGGCAAACCCAACTATTAACCCAAGACATGATTCGGAGCCGATGCATATAATGCTATAAGTTCGGGGTGCCGCACTTGTGAAAGTGTTCGGACTTCTCACACCATGTTGTGGGGTACTTAAGCCCCTGGCGTATTGGCCGTACCAACGTGTACGGGTGCAACATGTCATTAATGAACATATATTCGTAAAAAAGAGGTAATGCAATAATAGACAGAAGCTATGCATTGTTTATTTAAAAAAGGTGCAATCAAAGCAGAACGACACAAATAGTGCGATAAGCAAAATATGGGACTATCAAATATGTCCTTTCCAGGGGCGAGCTGCGGAATGTTATGCAAAACAGGTATACCACTCGTTATAGAGACCACCTTAGAGTTCCGTAGTGCGGCATAGCTTTCTGCTTCCCTGGTTGTATCGTTTGTGCGGCAATTGTACTGTCGGACAAGCCTTCCAAAGAATGGAGTCCTGAAAATAAGAGAAAATTAAGAAATCGGCAGCCCCTAGTGCGATTTAAGCCACGTTTCGGGCATGCCGTGATGGTGCCCCTCCCCCTGTGCCCATGGTATTTCTAGAGCGCAGTTATGTACGCGCAACACTGGTTTCGCAAGTTCGCGAGGGTTGGGGTTGGGGCCGCATTGCTATGCTTGCTCGGAACGTGCCAGGCGGTCTTGTTGTAGGTTACTCCGGGCGCGCTTGACGGTGTCCGGACGTTTAATGGCCGGACTGGAGAATTGCCTTGAGAGGCTACTTTGTACTTCCGCTGCGATAGCCGCCGTATGCTCCTCCGTTCGGAGAGAGCGTTCGGTGTTTCCATTGACCGTGATGACGCCTCGAGGGCCTGGCATCTTGAGCTTGAGGTATGTGTAGTGCGGCACCGCATTGAACTTGGCAAATGCGGTTTGCCTGAGCAGTGCGTGATAGCCACTACGGAACGGGACTATGTCGAAGATTAACTCCTTGCTTCAGAAATTATCCAGAGATCCGAAGACCACTTCAAGTGTAACTGAGCCTATACATTTGGCTTCTACACCTAGTATGACGCCTTTAAAGGTCGTTCTGGTGGGTTTAATCCTCGAGGGATCGATACCCATTTTCCGCATTGTATCCTGATAAAGCAGGTTCAGGCTGCTACTGCCGTCCATAAGGACTCTAGTGAGGTGAAATTCGTCAATAATTGGGTCTAGAACCAATGCGGCGAATCCGCCATGACGGATGCTAGTGGGGTGGTCCCTTCGATCAAAAGTGATCGGGCAGGAAGACCATGGGTTGAACTTTGGGGCGACTGGCTCCATCGCGTATACGTCCCTTAGCACACGCTTCCGCTCCCTCTTGGGGACGTGGGTTGCGTATATCATGTTCACCATCCGCACTTGTGGGGGAAAACCTTTCTGTCCACTATTGTTCGGTGGCCGGGGCTCCTCCTCGTCATCGCTATGCAGCCCCTTGTCTCTTCTTTCGGCTTTTAACTTGCCTGCCTGCTTGAACACCCAACAATCCCTGTTGGTGTGATTGGCTGGTTTTTCGGGGGTGCCATGTATCTGGCATGAGCGGTGAGTATTCGGTCCAAACTGGACGGGCCCGGAGTATTTCTTTTGAATGGCTTTTTCCGCTGACCGGGTTTAGAGCCTTTGAATCCGGCATTAACTACTGTATCCTCAGTATTGTCGCCGTTAATGCGGCGCTTTTGCTTGTTGCGACGTGACCTGCCACTGCTGTCCTTGGTATCCGAATTACCAGGGCTCTTGGTCATGTTATTGTTGTGAGCTAGACAGTTGTCTTCTCGCGCGCAAAAGCGGGTCATAAGTGTCGTGAGGGATGCCATAGATTTCGGCTTTTCCTATCATAAGTGCCGTGCAAGCCACTCGTTGCGGATGTTATGCTTGAAGGCTGCTAGGGCCTCTGCGTCCGGACAGTCGACGATTTGATTTTTCTTGGTCAGGAACCGTGTCCAGAATTGTCCGACCGATTCCTCTGGCTACTGAATTATGTGGCTTAGGTCATCGGCGTCTGGTGGTCGCACATAAGTGCCCTGGAAATTGTCGATGAATGCGGCTTCCAGGTCCTCCCAACAACCAATTGATTCTGCTGGCAAGTTGTTGAGCCAATGCCGAGCTGGTCCTTTAAGCTTGAGTGGGAGGTATTTGATGACGTGTAGGTCATCACCGCGGGCCATGTGGATATGAAGGAGATAGTCCTCGATCCATACCGCAGGATCTGTTGTGCCATCGTATGATTCGATGTTCACAGGTTTGAAACCCTCGGGGATTTGATGATCCATTACTTCATCTATGAAGCATAGTGGGTGTGCGGCGCCTCTGTATTGGGCTACATCACGACGCAGCTCAAACGAGCTTTGTCTACTGTGTTCGGCCCAACCGGATTTACTGTATCCGGCGTGACGAGTACCGTCTCATGCTGTGGGGCGCCCACATGATCCGTAGATCGATCTTGTTTGCCTTGCCTTATCCTCCAATATATCTTGCAGGTCTAGCGCATTTTCCCATGCCTTGGTAGTTTTTGAGCGGCGCCGGGGTGCGGCTTGAGTGGAGGGCCAAGAGGCCTCTCTGTCGCGGCCACGAGGTGGCCGGTCGACCGCATCATGCGCTGGTGATGTAGGTTTAGGTGCTTCCTCCTCTAATTGGGGTAGCAACCTGCGCTTTGGGTAGCTCTTGGAGGGGCATTCGAGCTCATACTCTTCGGCCGCAAGGACTTCAGTCCATCTGTCGGCTAGCAAATCTTGATCAGCTCTAAGCTGTTGCTGTTATTTCTTGAGGCTGCTCGCCATGGCCATAAGCCTGCATTTGAAACGCTCTTGTTCGACGGGATCCTACGGCACGACAAATTCGTCGTCGTCGAGGCTTGCCTCGTCTTCGAAGGGAGGCATATAATTATCGTCCTCGACCTCTCTGTCTGCCGCTCTCTCATGAGGGCTGGCTTCTCTATCCTCCTGTGCCGAATCTTGCTGGAAATGGTTGTCTTCAGCACTATCCGGGGTGTCACCGTTTTTGTTTTGGCGGGATTTAGAGCTTCTATGGCTAAGTGAGAGTACTAGGGGCTTCACCGAAATTTAAAATTATAGAATACTATGGCTAAGTGAGAGTACTATGGCCTTCTGAATACTAGGGGCTTCGCTGAAATTTAAAATTATAGAATTCTATGGCTAAGTGAGAGTGATAACGCATTATAGTCCGATTGCCTTGTTCGTTGTGCTGAGCACCTCCCTTGAAGGACCCAACAATGGGAACAAGAGTGCTCAGGTTTATCCCAAACACCCCAGCACTCGTGGCGTGGGGGCAGAAGCCGACGACTAGCCATCTCTCAGATTTGATAAACAGTCGAACAGAAGGTAATATTTTAAATTCAAACAAGCTTTGCATAGTGCATATGAACAAGTTTTCATAAATACAGGATTGCATGAGCGAGTTTACTCGAATATTATATCTTTCGTACACTCGTCCGCTACGAGACGAGCGACCTTCAGGACACTCTCATAGTACATCTTGGGGTGGCGATGCTCCTTGCCCTGCGGCGGCCCTTCCTTCACCAGCTTCACGGCGCCCATCTTGGCCCATTGCACCTTCACACGGGCGAAAGCCCGGCGTGCACCTTCGATGCAGATGGACCGCTTGACGACTTCAAGCCGTGGGCAGGCATCCACAAGCCACCTCACCAGGCCGAAGTAGCTGTTGGGAAGGGCATCACCAGGCCACATCCGGACTATAAAGCCCCTCATGGCCTGTTCGGCCGCCTTGTGCAGCACGACCAGTTGCTTCAGCTGGTCGCTCAGAGGCATCGGGTGTTCGGTCCTAGTATACTGAGACCAGAACAGCTTCTCCGTTGAGCTTCTCTCCTCGGCCTGGTAATACTGTGCAGCATCCGACACGCTGCGGGGCAAATCTACGAATGCTCCTGGAGAGCTTCGGATTCGGGTAAGTAACAAGTAATTCACTTTCACATGCTTGCTTTGCATATAGAATGCCATACCCGCCGCTATCTTCTTCATTGCATCAATCTCCTAGAGGGCCTTTTGGGCTTCGGCCTTGGCACTCTTTGTGCTCTCGAGGGCCGCGGTAAGCTCGGACTCTCGCGTCTTCAAGTCAAGCTCCAACGCCTCGTGCTTTGTCACGAGAGCGTGGAGCTCTTGCTGCACCTCGCCCACCCGTGCCTCATGCCTTCCCCGCTCAGTGCGCTCCTTGGCCGCTTCATTTTTGGCCTTGGATAGCGCTTGCTTCAGGGTCGCCACCTCGGTCGTGGCCCCTGGCAAATTTACGATGATCCTGTCATTTTGCAATCGCATTCTTTTTATATATATCCATAGACTAGGTACTACTTACCTTCGTTCTCCTCGAGCTGCCTCTTGGCAAGGCCGAGCTCGTCCTTGGACCCTTTAAGGTCCTCCTTCAGTGCGGCAACCTCCGTAGTAAGTGCGGTAGAGGCCAACAACGAAGCCTGCATACGCATATAGACATACTTATATTAGACTCCTGCGATATTGTTTGATCCTCTGTTTGTCTTTTCTTTTTGAACACCGAACAGAGCATCAGGGGCTACTGTCTATGCGGTAATATTTTTCCTATATTTCAAAAACTTACCTCAAAGCCTGTTAGAAGGCTGGCACAGGCTTCCGTCAGTCCGCTCTTGGCGGACTGAACCTTCTAGACCACCGCACTCATAATAGTGCGGTTCTCTTCGTCGATGGAAGCACTGCGAAGCGCTCCCAGCAGATTGTCCGGTGCCTCTAGATGGACAGAGGTCACCGGCACAGGCGTTTTGGCCCTTTTGGAAGGAGGCCACCTGCCCGAGTCTGGAACCACTGGGGGTTCCGATGCGGTGTTTGGCCGAGGGCCGAACTTGGAGCCCTCAGGAGCCTTGCTCCCTCGGCTCCCGGAGTCCGGAATGTCGCCTTGAGGCGCCTCCGGGACTGTCTCCCCTTGGCCCGGTGCCTCTTGAGACAATACCTCGGCATTGTCCGTAGGGTAAGGGGAGGTGGCGGTCGGAAGTGGATCGCTATCCATATCCGACGAGCTCAGGGAGCCGTCCAACGATACATCGATACGGGCTCGTGGCAGTCTGCATAGTCATAATTCGGCTTTAGGAGAGGCAGTGCGACAAAGCTATGCTATGAGTTATTCTGGCATCCGAATACTTACGACTTCGCCAGGGGCTTGGACCTGAGCAGCCACTCGTCTTCGCCTTCGGCGGCGGTGGTGGAATAGTCCGGAAGGAGAGTCCTTCCCTTCTTGGACCCTTCGCCCCCCTGGTTGGGGCGGCCTTCCTTTTCTTGTCTCCCACAACTGTAGAGGGAGCATCTTCTTCTTCCTCCTCCGCGTCTTCGGGGGAGGAGTGTGTCGCGGAGTTATCGAACGATGAGTCCGATAACACCTGGCATCGGGAACTCTTTCGGGCTCCCTTGGCCTTCTTGGTCTTCTCCGACACCTTATAAGGGGCCGGAGTCAGCATCTCCGTAAGGAGAGCGTCCGCAGTGTCCTCGGGCAGAGGGGCCGGAAAGTTAATCTGCCCCGACGTCTCCACCCAGTCCTGTCAAAGGCGTGGAGATCAGACTCCCGCACATGATTAAGCTAGGGGAAATAAAATATTCTACCGGATGTATGGAACTCACCGAATGCGCTTGATGCTTCGCGCTTAGCCCGCGGTCCTCAGTGTCGGATTTCGGTTTCCGACAGACCCTTGAGGTTCGAACACTGGGGTGCGTGCAGAGATTTCTCCTTCTACCTACCTGCACCCCTCCGCCTCGCTAAGATCTAAGCTATGGAAAGAATAGCACAAGAGACACAGGGTTTATACTGGTTCGGGCCACCGTTGTGGTGTAATACCCTACTCCAGTGTGTGGTGTGGTGGATTGCCTCTTGGGCTGATGATGATGAGCAATACAAGGAAGAACAACCTCGCGTGGGTCTATTCTTGGCTGAGGGGATGAACTGCTAGGAGGAGTTCAGTCACCCTTCTCTCTCTCTCTCTTCTCGATTCTCTCTCCGATTTTGATCCTAGCTAGTTTCTCTCTTGGCTTCTAGATTCTCCCTTCTTGATTGCGATCCCCCTACCCTGGGGGTGGCTAGTCCTATTTATAGACAAAGGCCCTGGGCCTCTTCCCAAATATTGAGCGGGAAGGGCGCCAACAATTGGCCATTTTGAAGGGGAACATCTGGTACACTTCTCCTGACTAAAGTTGGTCCTCGCCTGCCAAAGGCTCTGGTGGTGACGCTGGCTTGGGCTCCACAATGACTTCCACCCTGCCGTTGGACTGGTCTTGGTCTCATTGCACCGAAATGGGTGCCTTTGCTTGATGCTCTCGCCCGCGCTTGTTCCCTTTGCACCAAAGAGGAAAGGAGGACACTGCGCGGCTGCCGCCCGCCTGGCGCCTTTGGTCGTCATGGCTTGCGTCACGGGCACCTCGTGGGGTACCCCGCCTTGATCTCTCCGCCTCCTTGCGAGCCAGCCTGATGAGGCCGTGCCTGAGGAAGCTCCGTGTCATTCGTCCCGCGAGGCTTGGCCCCTCGCGAGGGTCTTGGGTCTGTGTTGATGAAGATGGGCCGCGCTGGGCCCCCTTTGAGCCACGCCGCAGGCCGCAGGCAGGCAAGTCTGGGGACCCCCATTCCCAGAACGCCGACAGTAGCCCCCGGGCCCAAGGCGCGCCCGGACTTGGCCGTGCCGGGAGGCGAAAGGGCAAGAGCGAAGCACCGCGGGCCCTAACAGCCTGCGGCCTTGGGCGCCGTGTGGCGGTTTACTGGACGTGGGCGTCTCCACTTCCCCACGGCACCTTGGCAACTGCAGGGATTGGACAAGTCCCTGCATGCAAAGCGGGTCATGATTACCTGTGATCATGGAGGTCGGCGGTTGGCCTTCGCCGGCCAAAAGTACGGAACGGCGCGCGCCCTGCCAGTCCATCCCTTCTTGCTTCTCCTTCTTCCCGGTCCTTGCTCTGTCTTGCTGCGATGGCTCCGATCCGCCGGTTCTCGACGGCAGAGAAGGGAAAGGCTCCTCGAGAGGAACCAGACCCGCTCCCGCCGAAGAAACGGCTCGCCCTCCGCGGCCGGGACGAGGGGGCCCATCAGGTGGTGTCGAGGCCCTGGTGCAAGCGGCCACCGTCGGGGTTCCCGCTTCCCTTGTACGCCCACATCGAGGGCTCTGAAGGAGTCGATGCCGATCTCCACCGGCGGCGCCGCCGTCGGCGCCAACGGGTCACGAAGGTGTGGGTCGTCCCCCCTGGGGTCCACACCGAGGGCTCCTCCCAAGAGTTCGTGCTCCACGCCGCCATGCCTCCTCAGTCTTGGATTCGCCTTCCTCCCTTCTTCGCCTCCATCAGCCCGCAGGGAGAACTCCTGGAGCTTTGGCTGTAGCACGCCGGCTGCAGCACCCTCGCGACCGAGGCAGAGGTCACGGCCGTTGCCCTGGGCGAGGTCTTCATGACTCGAGGCTGGAGCGAAATCGCCCAGGTTTGCAGGACAAGAGGCGCCTTTGCGATCCACTTGGAGTACGACGGTGCTTCGGTGATGTTCTTCAAGGTATTCGATGCGAACGGGCGCCGGCTGGAGTGCTGCCCTGGGAGAGGTGGTCGGGACCCTGCTACGGCAAGGACTAGGCCCGCCGACCGCTCCCTTGGCGGCTGCTCAAGCGGCGGAGGCGTCGGAGGGTCCAGCGACTCCGGCGGGCTCTTCGCGACTCCGGAGACGAGCGACGACAGCTACGAGCCCCCGAGCCGGCGCCGCTCCTGGAGCAGGGCGGGCTCGTCAGGCCGTCACCGACTCTGATCTGGATGGGGTTGGTGCCGGTGCTTGACGGCCCACTGTTGACGATGGCGTCTTTCACAGGGGCGCGTGTAGTTAGCGTCCTTTTAGGATCTGTTCCCTGCAAGGAATCAAAGACGCGTCCCGTGAGGGCCTGTAAGGTGCCTGTGATCCTGTTTGTTAATATAACCCTTGTCGTAGAATTGTGTGAGTTGATCATTCCGTCTTAGCTCAGTTCTCCCTTTCGAACCTCACGAGGGCTTGGTGCTCTGTGCCGACAGGTCCCAGTCCCAAGGCGGCTTCAGCCGTCGCTGGTATGCCAAGTCGCGATGCCGTGGTCAAGGCCAGGAGGTGAGCGACCCGGGGTCCGGTAAGAGCCCCTGAGTCGCGATGCTCAGGAGGTCCCCTTTGGCGCTCAAGCAGCCGTTGTTCGGTGAGAAAGGAGAGCGACGTCTCTAACAGGGGATTGCATTAGGTGCGGGGATGGTGCCACGGTAGCTGGTGCTTCCGGGTGGTGACTTATCTCGAGAATCAGGGCCCGCTCTCTGGTGTGTCGCCGGGTCCGTGCATCGGCAGGCGTGAGGTTGCTCGGTGAGGTCCTCGCGTGTCCCTCCCCTCTCGCCTTTTCTCCCCTTTCTGCTCTACGTCATCAGGTCCCGGCCCTCGAGCGAGTCTCAGCCGTCGCTGGTATGCCAGGTCGTGATGCCGTGGACAAGGCCGGAGGGTGAGGGCTGGAGAGCCAGTAGGAGCCCTGAGTCGCGATGCTCAGGCACCCCCTTTAACGTGCAAGCGGTTCACGCGGATGAGAGTGAAGGAGACACCGCAAGGGCCTCGCCTGACGCAACTCCTTTAGGAGATCCTGTAGACCCATCATAGAAAGAACGAGGGGTTGCCATGACAATTGACAGTCAGCCGTTGGTTGCTTCCGAGGGGCGATGAGGCACTGAAGGCTTGACGAGGTGGCGCCATGCGGGGCCGCCACGGCCAGAGCTCAGCCATTCAGGTTTGTCGGCGTTGTAGGGACGGACCCATGCACAAGCGCCGTGCCGTTTGGGAGCAGTTCCTCAGTTGGCGTCATTTGAGTGGGCAACTAGGTCAAACACATTAGCCGCGAAGGAGTGGATTCATTCAAATAGATGCTGGGAAGGCGGACATCACTGGGTCAGGCCCGAGCGACTTGGGGATGATGCAGCCCGAGGGGCGCCCCCAACAAAGTAAGCTAACAACATGAAATAAAAGGGATACATGCCGCAGGGACGGACCCATGCGGCCTGGGAATAATGCAGCCCTGGGGGGCGCTCCCAGCTGGAAATGAAACTTGAAAGATGTCACCTGATGATGTTGAGGATGAAGGAGTGTTGGTGTAGCAAACTCAGTGGGCTGCGGAAGCCGATCCTCATGAGCCCCCAGGCCCAGGGGCCTCGGGAGGCTCCGGAGGCGCTAGTGGCTCCTCGCGGACCATCTCCATCTTCGCTAGGGCTACGGAACACCTGGCCTCTTGAGCCTCCATGATGCCCCTCATGAGGCGCTGGTACGTGGCAGCCGCGTTCGGCAAGCCGTAAGGCATGCGAATGTAGCTGTGGGGTGGACCTTCGCAGCGCCCCACTCGAGAGGGCCAGAGGCGCTCCAGAGAGGCGTCTCAATTGAGCCCTGGTATGTCCATGCAGACGCGCAGCCCACCATCCTCGCCTGGATGGGGAGCCACAACTGGTAGGCGGCGGCCGCCTTTCATGACTCTTGACTCCTGTAGCTCTTGAATGGCCTTGCTGACGAACTCCTGAGGGTCTGGCTCTCCTTGCCTTGCTCCTTCTTGAGGGAAACATGCTTCGAAACATGCCTCCATGTGGTGCCCAAGCGCCTCCCTCGTGACCTTAGCCAGGTCGGTGGCCCTCCAGGGGAGAGCCCCCGAGCCCTGCCTAAGGAGGGCGCCGGGTGCGCTTTCCTATGCGATGGAAGGAGGTTCCCCCTGGGCAGGTGCGGGCCCTGAGGGGCCTGCCTCCTGAGGGGCCAGGCCGGACGATGTCTTCTTCTTGGGGGCAGTCTCGGGAAGCCTCCTGCTTCCGCGATCCGGGTCTTCCAGTGATGCAGCCTCAAAGGCTCATTCCAGGGAACACACCGCGTCCTTCTCTTCACATGGCACCATGATGACTCCGCCACTTCCTGGCATCTTGAGGAAATTGTAGCCATGGTGAGTTACGACCATGAACTTGGCCAGCGCTGGGTACCCAAGGATGGCGTTGTACGGTAGGTGAATGCGAGCGATGTCAAAGTCGATGAGCTCGGTGCGGTAGTTGTCGCGTTCCCCGAAGGTGACAGGGAGGCGGACCTGCCCAATCGGGACCGTGGAGCCGTCGGTGACTCCGGAGAAAGGCTTGGTTGGCTGAACTTGGTTGTAGGGCACTTGGAGATTGTTGAATGTTTCCACGGACAGGACGTTGAGCCCTGCCCCGCCATCGATGAGGGTCCTGGTGACCACTACGTTGTTGATGATTGGGGAACAAAGCATCGGGAGGACTCCGGCTGTGGCCGCACACTTGAGCTGATCTGCTGAGCTGAACATGATGGCGCACGCCGACCACCTGAGAGGGTGTGTGGCTTCCAGCTTGGGGAGGACTGCATTCACTTCGCGGGCGAACTGCTTGAAGATGCATTGAGAGGCTGGGGCTTGAGCCCCGCCCATGATGCAGGCGATCGCGCGCGGCTCCTGGAAGCCCCCAGCCCCTCGTCCTTATGGCGGTCCTCGTTTCTCCTTGGCTGCGGCGGCAGCGGAGGGAGGCCTACGTTGCCTTGCGGGCGATCCTCGTGAGGCTGATCCCTCCAGTCTCCCTCGTGAGGCGGGTCTTGCCAGCGATCCTCGTGAGGTCGATCGCGCCACCCTTGGCGCGGGCAGCGGTCTTCCCAGTGTCCTGCATTCCTTCCTCCTCCTCGACCGTAGCCCCGGTCACCGCGGTCGGGGCGACGACCGATCCTTCCTTCTCGCACGTCTCAGAGCTCTTGACATTCGTTGGTGTTGTGGGTGTGGAGGTCGTGGTACACATAGTACCGACTGCCCTTGGAAGATTCGGGCTGATCTCTGCCCCGCTTGGTGTCTGGTTCTGCCGCGAGCACGGCAGCCCCCTTGCGCTTCACATCCCTGGCCTTGGGCTTCTTCTCTTCTGGGTCTGTGGCAGGCAGCTCGAGGAGGGAGAGACGCCCTTCCTCAGCCCTGGCGCACTTGGTTGCCAAGTTGAACAACTCCAAGGAAGTGCACATGTCTTCATGCATCACCAGCTCCTCCTTCATCTTAACATCGCGCACACCGTCGGAGAAGGCTGAGATGATGGCCTCCTCGGTCACCTTGGGAATCTTGAGCCGTGCATTGTTGAAGCGCTGGATGTACTTCTGCAGGGTCTCTTCGGGTTATTGCTTGATGCGGCGCATGTCGCTCACGGCGGGTGGCCGGTCGCGAGTACCTTGGAAGTTGGCGATGAAGCGGGTGCGCATCTCGTCCTAGGAGGAGATCATGCCTGGAGTCAGGTTCAGGAGCCAGGTGCGGGCCCCGTCCTTGAGCGCCATGGGAAACCAGTTTGCCATGACCTTCTTGTCTCCGTTGGCAGCTTCGATGCCTAGCTCATAGAGCTGGAGGAACTCCGCAGGGTCGGTCGTGCCGTCGTAATGAGGAGGCAGGTCTGGCTTGAACTTGCCGGGCCACGCGACGCTGCGTAGCTCGGTGGTGAAGGCACGGCAGCCTGCTATGCCCACGGGAGGCCTTGGGTGGCGGAGAGCTTGGTCTTGCATGTCCCCACGCGCTGCAGCTGGGAGCAGCGCGGGGTCTTGACGTGCGGGAGCAGGAGCATGGTCGCGACGTGCTGGAGCAGGGAGTGCCCGGGCAGCTTCTTGCGGGCGAGGGACTTCTTGGCAGCTCTGCTCTTGCCACGCTGGCACCTGACGGAGGGGGTTCCGCCCAGGGGCCATGCGCCTTGGAGCCATGGCGCCTTCTTGAGGAGGAGGTGGCTAGGGCGCCGCCGGAGCTTCGTCGCCCGCGCGGGGTGGGGTGCGATGCAGCGGAACGGACGGCGCAGGAGAGCCCCCTGCGGCGCGGACGAGCTCGGCGACGTGGTCGAGCCATTTTTCGTAGACGTCATCGACGGGACGGTAGCGCAGGAGCTCGTTTGCCGCGATGAGCGTAGCTCGAGCCTCCATGGGTGCGCAGAGCGCGCGGGACGAAGAACCAGCTGGGGTGAGCGAGGGAGTAGCGGTGCGGCCGTCTTGTCGCACGGACGGATGCTGAGACGATGCTTGCTGCTCGTCCCCCGCCGGGCCGGTGGCGGCGTTGGCGGCAGGTGACGGGGAACGGCGAGGACGCCCGCCGACAGGAGCCGTCTGGCCGACGCGGGAAGCGAGAGCGGCCCGGCGCTCGGCGCGGGCCCGACGAGCGTCAGACATGGACGCGATGGTCGGAGGAGAACGGGGTGGTGCAAGACGAATTCCGGTGCACCCCTACCTGGCGCGCCAAATGTCGGATTTCGGGTTCCGGCAGACCCTTGAGGCTCGAACACTGGGGTGCGCATGGAGATTTCGCCTTCTACCTACCTGCACCCCTCCGCCTCGCTAAGATCTAAGCTATGGAAAGAACAGCACAAGAGACACAGGGTTTATACTGGTTCGGGCCACCGTTGTGGTGTAATACCCTACTCCAGTGTGTGGTGTGGTGGATTGCCTCTTGGGCTGATGATGATGAGCAATACAAGGAAGAACAGCCTCGTGTGGGTCTGTTCTTGGCTGAGGGGATGAACTGCTAGGAGGAGTTCAGTCACCCTTCTCTCTCTCTCTCTCTTCTCGATTCTCTCTCCGATTTCGATCCTAGCTAGTTTCTCTCTTGGCTTCTAGATTCTCCCTTCTTGATTGCGATCCCCCTACCCTGGGGGTGGCTAGTCCTATTTATAGACAAAGGCCCTGGACCTCTTCCCAAATATTGAGCGGGAAGGGCGCCAACAATTGGCCATTTTGAAGGGGAACATCTGGCACACTTATCCTGACTAAAGTTGGTCCTCGCCTGCCAAAGGCTCTGGTGGTGACGCTGGCTTGGGCTCCACAATGACTTCCTCCCTGCCATTGGACTGGTCTTGGTCTCGTTGCACCGAGATGGGTGCCTTTGCTTGATGCTCTCGCCTACGCTTGCTCCCTTTGCACCAAAGAGGAAAGGAGGACACTGCGCGGCTGGCGCCTGCCTGGCGCCTTTGGTCGTCATGGCTTGCATCACAGGCACCTCGTGGGGTACCCTGCCTTGATCTCTCCGCCTCCTCGCGAGCCAGCCTGATGAGGCCGTGCCTGAGGAAGCTCCGTGTCGTCCACCCCGTGAGGCTTGGCCCCTCGCGAGGGTCTTGGGTCTGTGTTGATGAAGATGGGCCGCGCTGGGCCCCCTTTGAGCCACGCCGCAGGCCGCAGGCAGGCAAGTCTGGGGACCCCCGTTCCCAGAATGCCGACACTCAGTGAGGGAGGGAGGGACCTCGGCGCCCTTGAACAGCACCTTCCAGACATCCTTGTGCGTCGTGTCGAAGAGCTCGCTCAGAGTCTGGTGCTGGGCCGAGTCAAACTCCCACAAGTTGAAATCCCGTTGTTGACACGGGAGGATCCGGCGGATGAGCATGACCTGGACTATGTTGACAAGCTTGAGCTTCTTGCTTGCCATATTCCGGATACATTTCTGGAGTCCGTCCAGCTCCACCGAAGGACCCCATGATAGGCCCTTCTCTTTCCAGGAAGTGAGCTGCGTGGGGATTCCAGATCGAAACTTGGGGGCGGCCACCCATTTGGCGTCGCGCGGCTCGGTGATGTAGAACCACGCCGATTGCCACCCCTTTATGGTCTCCACCAAGTAGCCTTCAAGCCATATAACGTTGGGCAATTTGCCCACCATGGCTCCCCTGCATTCTGCTTGTTGGCCGCCCACCACCTTCGGCTTGATATTAAAGGTCTTTATCCACAGGCCAAAGTGGGACCGGATGCGGAGGAAAGCCTCACAAACAACGATGAACGCCGAAATGTTGAGGACGAAGTTCGGGGCCAGATCATGGAAGTCCAGCCCGTAGTTGAACATGAGACCACCGACGAATGGATGGAGGGGAAACCCCAGTCCGCGGAGGAAGTGGTGGAGGAAGACTACCCTCTCGTGAGGTTCAGGGGTAGGAACGATCTGCCCCGCAGCGGGCAGCCGGTGCGCAATGTTCGCGGCCAAGTATCCGGCCCCGCGCAGCTTCTTGATGTGTCCCTCCATAATGGAGGAAGCCATCCATTTGCCTCCCGCTCCAGACATGATTGGAGAAGATTGAGGGGAAGGATGTAGGCTTGGGCGTTGGAGCTCGAGTGCACAAGAGAGGATGGGCACGGAGGAAGAAGGCGTGGGAGGAAAAAGGTTGAACCTTGTCCCTTTATAAGGGCGGCCGAAACTATGCGCCCCCACTAGCCTGGTGAAACTTGCTTATCCCCCAAGCGTCGTAATCGATGGCGCGGTTGGGTTACCCACGCCCGTATTGATGAGAATCCCGTAATAAGGGGGACACGATCTCTGCTTTGATAAGACGTGTCAAAAAACCGCCTCGCGTTATGTGCGGGGCTAGTTAAAGGAAACGGTTCGAATAATCACCGGGCCATGGCATAATGTCTTGTTGCCAAAACAAGTCAGCAGATTAGATTTGAGGAAATATTATTCTCTCTACGGTGGCATGTGGAACTTATTTTGCAGGGTCGGACACTATCCTTGTATTCAAATTCTCCCGTTGTGTATTCGGAGGAGGAACCTGCCTTGCAATGCCGAAGACAATACGGCACGCCGGACTCATCGTCATTGAAGCCTGGTTCAGGGGCTACTGAGGGAGTCCTGGATTAGGGGGTCTCCGGAGAGCCAGACTATATCCTTTGGCCGGACTGTTGGACTATGAAGATACAAGATTGAAGACTTCGTCTCGTGTCCGGATGGGACTCTACTTGGCGTGGAAGGCAAGCTAGGCAGTACGGATATGGATATCTCCTCCTTTGTAACCGACCTTGTGTAACCCTAGCCCTTTCCGGTATCTATATAAACCAGAGGGTTTTAGTCCATAGGACAACATACAATCATACCATAGGCTAGCTTCTAGGGTTTAGCCTCTCCGATCTCGTGGTAGATCAACTCTTGTAATACTCATATCATCAATAATAAATCAAGCAGGACATAGGGTTTTACCTCCATCAAGAGGGCCCGAACCTGGGTAAAACATCGTGTTCCCTGCCTCCTGTTACCATCTGCCTTAGACGCACAGTTCGGGACCCCCTACCCGAGATCCACCGGTTTTGACACTGACAATGAGCATCGAGGGTTTTAGGAGGTTCCCCATCTCCATGAGTAGCAAGTAAACCTAATTTTTTGGTATTTCATGTTCCATATCCATAACTAAAGATAGAGAACAACTTAGAACAGCAAATAAAAATTACTTAGTGATAAAGCAAACAAGCACACACGAGAATTTTCACCCCATGCTATTGCTCCCCGGCAACGGCGCCAGAAAAAGGTCTTGATAACCCACAAGTATAGGGGATCAATTGTAGCCTCTTTCGATAAGTAAGATTGTTGAACCCAACGAGGAGCTAAAGTTAGAAAAAAATATTCCCTCAAGTTCTATCGACCACCGATACAACTCTACGCACGCTTAACATTTGCCTTACCTAGAACAAGTATGAAACTAGAAGTACTTTGTAGGTGTTGTAGGATAGGTTTGCAAGATAATAAAGAGCATGTAAATAAAAGCTAGGGGCTGTTTAGATGAAGACACACCTAAGTTAGTTTTAGTAGAGAGCTTCTTGTCACACAAGAAAGTTATTTGTCCCTAGGCAATCGATAACTAGACTGGTAATCATTATTGCAATTTTATTTGAGGGAGAGGCATAAGCTAACATACTTTCTCTTCTTGGATCATATGCACTTATGATTGGAAATCTAGCAAGCATCCGCAACTAATAAATATCATTAAGGTAAAGCCCAACCATAGTATTAAAGTATGAAGTCCTCTTTATTCCCATACGCAAACAACCTACTTACTCGGGTCTGTGCTTCTGCCACTCACGCCACCCACCATAAGCAAATCATGAACATATTGCAAACCCTACAGAGGGGATCCCTCATGCTTGCACGACACGGAGAGCACCATAGGACAACACCAATAATAAAAACATGCAACTCAAACCAATCACGATCATCAATTAACCCATAGGACAAAACAGATCTACTCAAACATCATAGGATAGCCATACATCATTGGGAAATAATATATAGCGTTGAGCACCATGTTTAAGTATAGATTACATCGGGTAAAAGAGGGGTTACACCACTGCATAGAGGGGGGAAGAGTTGGTGATGATGGCGGTGAAGTTGTTGGTGTAGATTGCGGTGTTGATGATGGCCCCGGCGACGTTCTGGCGCCAGCGGAAGAGAGGGGGTGAGAGCCCCCTTCTTCTTCTTCTTCTTCTTCTTCCTTGACCTGCTCCCTAGATGGGAGAAGGGTTTCCCCCTATGGTCCATGGCCCCCATGGCGGCGGAGGGGTGAGAGCCCCTCCGAGATTGGATCTGTCTCTCTCTATTTCTGCGTTCTAGATTATGCCCTTTCACCTATTCTTATATTCCAAGAGATCCATAACTCCGATTGGGCTGAATTTTGGACACGATTTTTATCTGGATATTATCTTTCTTGCGGCGAAAGAAGGGCACCAACCGCCTTACGGGCTGGCCACGAGGGTCAAGGGAGCACGCCCTTCCTCCTGGCCCCCTCGAGCATCGTCTCGCATTGATTTCACTTCCCAAAATTCACATATATTCCAAAAAAACTCCGGCAGTTTTTATCCTGTTTGGACTCCGTTTGATATGGATTTTCTGCGAAACAAAAAACATGCAACAAACTGGAATTGGGCACTGGATCAATATGTTAGTCCCCAAAAATAGTCTAAAAAGTTGCCAAAAGTATATGAAAGTTTTATAATATTGCCATGGAGCAATCAAAAATTATAGCTACGACAGAGACGTATCACGCTACCATCGAGGCTCTCCTGCAGGCGGAACCGGATGTCGTGGATGTGAACTTTGTGGCGGAGGCTCAACTCGATGCGGAGCGCGCAGATGCCGCTACCATCGAGGCCCTCCTGCAGGCGGAACCGGACGCCCTAGACTTGAACTGGGTGGCGGAGGCTCAACTCGACGCGGAGCGTGCGGATGCCGCTGCCATCGAGGCCCTCCTATAGGCGGAACCGGGCGTCCTTGACTCGAACCGGGCGGCGGAGGCTCAACTCGACGCGGAGCGTGCGGATGCCGCTGCCATCGAGGCCCTCCTATAGGCGGAACCGGGCGTCCTTGACTCGAACCGGGCGGCGGAGGCTCAACTCGACGCGGAGCGCACAGATGACGTTGCCATCGAGGCCCTCCTACAGGCGGAACCAGACGTTCTCGACTTGAACCAGGCGATGCTCTCGTCCGTGCAGAGCGCCCACATGCTCCGCATGAACGAGTAGCTGGAAGCCGAGGACAACCACGGTGCGGAGACACGCGTCAGCAGCTACAGCTGGTTCGCGCCGGCAGCCAAAGACAACAAGGCCGTCTTGTTCCGCGAGCAGTGATAGTTTTTCTTTATGTTGTTGTTTTTAGGGATCTTTTGCTGTGTAAAAACATATATTGTTATGGAAGTCGCCTGAATTTCATCATTTGGGTCAGTCTACCATTTCAGGCGGTTGGATGAATATCCTACGTCTCCTAACCCTTCTTCCTCACCTCTTCTTCTTTCCCAACAGACCACCTGTCGTGGGTTTGTCACGGCAGATGTCCTCGTGAAAGGACTTAGTCGTGGAGCCATCACAACGGGTTAGCTTAAAGGGGTTAAACCGGACAAGGGGACACGGGAGTTTATACTAGTTCAGCCCCTTCGATGAAGGTAAAAGCCTACGTCTAGTTGTGATTGGTATTGCTAGGGTTTCGAAGGCCAGGGAGAGAATCCACTTTGTCTGGCTCTCGAGTTGTTGTTCTCTGTCCCTAAACCGCGGCCGGGTCGTCCCTTTATATACATAGGTTGACGCCCGCCGGGCTACAGAGTCCCGAAGCCGGTTTATAAACGTATCCGGTTCGGCCTCTCTCTTTCTATCTTACTATACAAGTTACATGACTAGGCCGGTTTACATTTACAGACTGTAACCCGCCTTTGGGCCCTCCGTAAAGTGCCATCATCTTTACATCTTCATGGGCTTCTAATCTTCAAAGAGTCAACCCGGCTACATAAGGACGGTTTACCTCCAGTAGTAATATCCCCAACATTAGGCCCCAGATTGGTTTGAACTTGTTCATGTCAATCTTCCACACTTGAGAAAAAATCTTCTCTCTTATCTTCATTTTTTGATCTTGTAAACCGCTGTGACGTCATACTTCAAAATTACGATAAACCGCCCTGACATCATCCATCCATTGATGTCGAAGATTTCCCTCACTTAATATATATCCAGTCATCGAGGCGACACCTTTATTAACTTATCCATTTTTGGGCTCCTCGATTCCCGTACTTGCCATTTTATCACTTCGCCTTATAAATAGGACCGAGGGGTCATTTTCACCGTTTCCCCCGTGCCTCTTCGCGTCATCTTCCTCACGCCGCTCAGCTTCTGGAGCTCCACCGCCACCGTCGACCGTCGTCCCTGCTCCGACCTTGGCCACTGCATCGCCCTGAAGACACCAGAATACTGCGGCGCCCTTCCGCTTCCTCACTAGCTCCGGTAAGTTCTCTGCTTTTCTCACCATAGATCTGTTCTAGGGTTTCGACATTCTTCGCAGTTCTTCCGAAGTTCATCAGTGCTATTCTTCCCTGTTCTTCCTTTAATAGATGGACACTTCATGCTTGATGCATCTCTTACCGTAGCTTACCTACCATGGTCATCACAAATCCTTATGCGCAAAGAACTGATCTAGTCTGTCAAAAATTGCTTCAGTTCTGCAGCCCTTCAAGATCCAATTATTTTTGCTTTTCTGTCTTATCTTTAATTCCGAAAGTTTCATACATCACTATGAGATCTGTTTCTATGTTCCTGTGAGATCCGTTTCTCCTCGCACCAATATAAGTGGTTTAACATTGTATAAATAGTCTATGCCATTAGCCCTCTGATAAACCGGAATGTTACCTTCATAATTATGCTCCGGTTTAACAGTGTTTGATCAATCCTGCGCTAGCATTACCTTTCTTTCTCATTATACTAGTCTCCAGGTTGTACCATTTATCATATTAGTATGTTTCTTACTCCCTTGTCTCTTGTGTATAATCATGCATAATTTATAAACCAGCCTTTCATTTTTAGTTTGTTCGCTTTGCAATGGACAAACAATTCACTGCCTGCAACTAGGCTTGTTCCCGGGTTACTGAGGCTCAATTGAATGAGATGGCTAGCATCGGCTCTCTGCCTAAGAAAACTGAGATCAAATGGCGAGTTCCAGGAACTGAGAATCCTCCAACCCCAAGACAAGGCGAGGTGGTAATCTTTGTTGACCATATAGGTCGTGGTTTCAAACCGCCAGGGTCAAAATTTTATCGAGATGTGCTTGCCATCTTCCAACTGCATCCACAAGATATTGGTCCCAACTCAGTCTCCAACTGTGACGCCCCGAGACCGATGCGCCAGGTGTCTTCCAGTTATTCCGATGTTGCCATGTCATTCGCTTGCATGTTGCATCTTGCCATGTCATCAGGTGCATTGCATCATCATGTTTTAAAAACTTGCATTCGTGCGGGTTCTCCGAGTTCTCTCCGTTGTCCGTTCTGAGCCCAACCACACTTGCATGCACCCGCGACATGCCCGAAATAGTATTTTATAAGTGGCCGGAAAATGTTCTCAGATTGGGTTGAAAGTTGGCGTGTGGTCTTATTATAGTGTAGATAGACCGCCTGTCAAGTTTCATCGCATTCGGAGTTCGTTTGATAGCCCAACCGTTAAACTATAGCGGCATTATAGCCGGTCTAACGTTGTTTCGGTTTCCGGAAATAGTCGCCGGGTCTCTCTCTTCTCTTCTCTCAGTCCAAGGCTTTCTGCACAGCCCACTGCCTACCGATAGGCCCAACCTAACCTCTCTCGTCAGCCCGCGGACCTCCCCTCGCACGCGTCCGAAAGTTGTCCCGAACCCGACCCAGACAGTCGTTACCGTTGTGTCCGGATCATCCCCAAACATCTACAAAACGTCTCCGTTTTCTTATTTGGGATCCCTAGCCTATTTTTCCCGACCGTCTGATTACGATCGAAGGGACGGATTAGCCCCTACCAAAATCCACTCAGTATTTATAACTATACCAAACCCTATAATCTAGGATTATGTCCCATCCATCCCATCCCCACGCCACCGCCACTTCTCTTGTTCTCAGGGCCGAACCAACCAACCAACCAGCCTCCATCTTGCCTGATCCAAACCCAATCCCCATCGATCCAAAAAAATCCTCTCGGCCTCCATCCAGCGCCTCATCCCCCCCTCTCGTGCGTTGATCGAGAGCAGCACCCTCAGGCCCCGAGCAACACCGCGCCATGGCCCCCGCCGTCAAGCCGCAGCTCCTGCCCACAGAGCCCCTTGTCCCCGTGCCCCTATTTCGCTCGGACCCCGCGACCATGAGGAGACTGTGCAAGCGGCGCTGCTGCACCTCGTCACCATCAGCTGCCCGCCGGAGTCCCCTGTCCGCCGTCTCTCTTTGCTTCCTTCCCCTGGACCTTCTTTGAACCTCTCTCTCTTTTCTTCAGTCAACAGTAGCAGTCGCTGCATTCTCTCGCCGGTGAGCCCAGGGGATGAGCCGCGCGCCCCTGCCTCCTTCCCCACGCCCGGATCCGCCGACGTGTCGTCCCGGAGCCCTGCGTCCAAGTCCCGCGCCCCCACAACCTCGCTGCAGCTTGGCGCCGCCGCAAGTCCACGTCGTCGACGACCTCTGCTTCCCCTACAACAAAACGAGCACCTACCTGTGTTGACCGACCAGCCTCGGCTCGTCCATGGTCGCGCTACACCATGGCCTTGTAGCTCCCTTCCATCGCGGCCGGCCCCGTTCGCCTCCACGTCGTCCCCGTCACCATGTCCGACCGCGGGAGTCGCCACTGCATCCCCTGCTTCACGACGAGGCACGCCCCTCGTTGACTTGATCCAGCGCCCGAGTGGGCCAGCCTGCCAGCGCCCAAGGCCCAGATGCGCCCCTGCCGGCCTGCCACTATTACACCAACCAGGCCTCGGCCCAGGGTGAGCAGCCCCCCACCACCCTCTGTTATTTTTTCCCGCCGATTGGGCCAACCTGTTTCAGCCCATTGTAGTTTTTTTATGCGCTGTGAATTTTGCCATTTAACCAGAGACTGCCTGTTTTATAGAAAACCCCTCATAGTTCATGCATATAATAACTTAATAACCAATCATCACATGTAAAACTTAATATATGAAACTTGCTTAGAATTTTGTCTAGTTTCATAATTTGCCATTTTCATCTATGTTTAAAATGTTTAAAATGCGGTTTGATTAGATTTGCCTCTATGCCATGTTAAAATGCTTTAATTCATAACTAAATAACCGTAGCTCGGATTTAAATAATCTTTATATGTAAATGGGGTAGAAAATGCCTAGTTTAACATGGTGGCATCACTTTGCATGTTTAACAACTATAAAATATGGTTTAGGGCAGAACAGTACCAAACCTAATATATGCATATGAGGATTTTCTGGAATTGTTGTTCGTTGTCTCCAGCCATATTTAAACTTGCCTAGATAGGTAGTTTTCATTTGCTTCACCCTCTTGACATGTTTAACAACATTTAATATTGTTGGGTACATAACAAGATCAAACTAAATAAGTCATGTGGGGTTTCGTCAATATTCAACGGAGTTGCATGTTGAGCTCCACTTAATTTGTAGGATTGTTTGTGCAGTTTGCCATGCCATGCCTCATTAAACCGGACATGCATCGTAGTTGTTTGCCCATCGTGCCATGCTTATGTGATGGTTGTTTACTATGTTGTTTGCTCCTTTCCGGTGTTGCTTCTTTGGGTTGGTTCCGGTAACGTTGCGTTTGTGAGGATCCGTTGACTACGTCCATTTGTCTTCTTCGTGGACTCGTTCTTCTTCCTTGCAGGATTTCAGGCAAGATGACCATACCCTCGAAATCACTTCTATCTTTGCTTGCTAGATGCTCGCTCTTTTGCTATGCCTATGCTACGATACCTACCACTTGCTTATCATGCCTCCCATATTGCCATGTCAAACCTCTAACCCACCTTGTCCTAGCAAACTGTTGTTTGGCCATGTTACCGCTTTGCTCAACCCTTCTTATAGCTTTGATAGTTGCAGGTGAAGATTGGAGTTTGTTCCATGTTGGAACATGGACATTTTGTTGGGATATCACAATATCGCTTATTTAATTAATGCATCTATATACTTGGTAAAGGGTGGAAGGCTCGGCCTTATGCCTGGTGTTTTGTTCCACTCTTGCCGCCCTAGTTTCCATCATATCGGTGTTATGTTCCCGGATTTTGCGTTCCTTATGTGGTTGGGTTATAATGGGAACCCCTTGATAGTTCACTTTTAATAAAACTCCTCCAGCAAGGCCCAACCTTGGTTTTACCATTCGCCACCTAGCCTCTTTTTCCCTTGGGTTAGGCCAGCCCAAGGGTCATCTTTATTTTAACCCCCCCGGGCCAGTGCTTGTCTAAGTGTTGGTCCGAAATGGGCAGCCTGCGGGGCCACCTCGGGGAAACTTGAGGGCTGGTTTTACTCGTAGCTTGACCTATCCGGTGTTGCCCTGAGAATGAGATATGTGCAGCTCCCATCAGGATGTCGGTGCATCAGGCGGCTTTGCTGGATTTGTTTTACCATTGTCGAGGATGTCTTGTAACCGGGATTCCGAGTCTGATCGGGTCTTCCCGCTAGAAGGAATATCCTTCGTTGACCGTGAGAGCTTGTGATGGGCTAAGTTGGGACACCCCTGCAGGGATTTGAACTTTCGAAAGTCGTGCCCGCGGTTATGGGCAGATGGGAATTTGTTAATGTCCGGTTGTAGAAAACCTGAAGTTGATCTCAATTAAAACACATCAACCGCGTGTGTAACCGTGATGGTCTCTTTCCGGCGGAGTCCGGGAAGTGAACACGGTGTTGGAGTTATGCTTGACGTAGGTTGTTCTAGGATCACCTCTTGATCATAGTTTCTCGATCGTGCTTTGCCTTCTCTTCTCGCTCTCTTTTGCGTATGTTAGCCACCATATATGCTAGTCGCTTGCTACAGCTCCACCTCATACCTTTTACCCTTCCTATAAGCTTGAATAGTCTTGATCGCGAGGGTGTGAGATTGCTGAGTCCCCGTGACTCACAGTTACTTCCAAAACCAGTTTGTAGGTGCCGATGTTACCAAGCAGATGATGCAACGGAGCTCAAGGAGGAGCTCGATGAAGATCTTGTCCTTGGTGTTGTTTCGTTCTAGTTGATCAGTAGTGGAGCCCAGTTGGGGTCGATCGGGGATCTGTGTAGCTTTTGGGGTAGTCTTCTTTTATTTTGGCTCCATAGTCGGGCCTTGATTGTATTTGGTTGATATAATGTTTTATTCATGTAATTGTGTGAAGCGGCGGTTGTAAGCCAACTATGTATCTCTTTCCCTTTATGTATTACATGGGTTGTTTGCGAAGATTACCTCACTTGCGATGTTGCTTTCAATGCGGTTATGCCTCTAAGTCGTGCTTCGACATGTGAGAGATATAGCCGCATCGAGGGCGTTACAAGTTGGTAATCAGAGCCTTCCCTGACCTTAGGAGCCCCCTGCTTGATTGAATCACTGACGTTATTGAGTCTAGAAATGTTTTGAGTCATTTAGGATTATATATATCGGAGAGTTAGGAATTTGTTTTTACTCCTCAGTCCCTTCATCGCTCTGGTGAGGCATCCTGACGCAGAGTTTTGACTCTTCTCTTCTCAAATTTCATTAAAAAAATTTAGGATCATGCGGGTATCTTGGAATCGTTCCGATGGATTTGTGACGAGAACATTGTTCTGGGTGCCTCCTATCATTTAGGGGTTGTGGCAGTGTCCCGGGGAGTTGAGCTCCGAGGTGTTGTCGTCACAATTTTATCGTTGCAGTTCTGGAATACCTGAGTTAGTTTTGCCGACATAAAAAATCTCTTTTATGCAGTTGTTGGTGAGATAACCTCGACGCCACCCAGTACTGGGGCGGGAGTTCGGGAGTATTGCCATAACTCGTATAATGGATGCTTTTCGAAGGTTGAGGTAGATAATTTCTGAAGGTTTCTTGGTTATGTGTTGAAGGATGGATACAGCTGGATGTAGGATTTGCTAGTTTTGGGTGAGATATTATGCTTCCCCTGTATCCCCAACACCTGATTGCATAACTAGAAAGTTTCAGGAGTTTATAAGTGGGAATTCAAGTAGCTCCTAGGATTTCTTTCCGACAGATGTATGATACGAAATTGGGGTTCGACGTCTAGTGGTCCGCCTATCCACGGTTGGTTTTACAGTGGTCTCGTTGTGTCTTAAAGAGTCCTTGGCTATGCCGGCCCGGGGACGCTTCGTATGTCATGTGCACTGCCTTGTACATGATGGTGTTGTACGATCGAGCCCGTGTAGGCCCCACCACAAAAACTTCGGACGAAATCTCTATCATATGTTTGTTCTGGCTTATTCTGCAAGCCAATCCTTTGTTTTGTTTTGAGTTGTGGTATTCGAGTTGCTTCAGAGACAAATGTGGATTCCATCCCTTTCCTAAGCAGTGTTCTCATATTTTTATGTGAATACTAATCCTTCTTGATCGTCAAGATTGTTTTGTCAATCCTTTTTAACCGGCGTGCTTCTCTTCAAGTGGATCCGATCACTTCAACATTCGCAAGATCAATTATCAGTTCTTCTCAACGGTGTTTGTTTCATCCGTCTCCAAGTTGCCTTTGTTTTTCCCGCCCACCCACCCTTTTTCCTCAAGTACTAAGATTTCTTTATCAAGTATCCTTTTATTCTTGTGAAGTCTCTCCATTCTTTTCCGTCAATGTTCTTACCCGGTGATTTTCATGAAGATCCTAACGGAACCTCAAGTACATCTTTACCCATTCTAATTCTTCTCCAGTGGTTTCAATTCAAGCTTTCGGTGTTGATCATATTCTTTTCCTATTTCAATGTTTTCTCATGCTGGTGTACCTCATAATCATTCATTTCTTGCTATTCATTTGTTCCGGTGCCCTGAAGATATCTCAGAAGGCTTGTCTTGTCATCCAAGATCCGTTCAACCTATTTCGAGGTTATTATCCCATTCAAGCCATTTAATTCAACCGGTGCAATCTCTCCTTCAAATCATTCAATGGTGTATCTTTTGAGTGGGCCCTAACCCACAGGTCTTTCTCCAGGATCTTACCTGGCTCTTCTATTTTTCCCCGGAGCTACCATCAAATTCTTTTCGAAGTTTGACGTAAGAATGATTTATCTTCAGTCAAATGCCTTTCTCCAAGATCTTTCAAATTCTTTTCATCGTTGGTTCAACTTTCCATTCTTCTTTATTCTGGAGGATCTCAACAATTTGGTGGTGTTTCTCGGCGTAATTCTTAGATTCTGAAGACCGAAGAAGAGTTTCTTTTAAATCTTGCCCCATTCTCGGCCATCATCTCATAATTGTTTTTGATTGTGAGAATCCTTTTCACCCATCCGGAGCTATTCAAGAGTCTTCTCAGTTTGTTTTTCCAGAGTACATCATTTCAGGTTTATTCATTCCCATAATTCAGTTATCATTCTCCAATCTTAATGGTGCATCGTTCAAGTGATCTCTAATCAGTTATGATCCCTTCGTTCTCATGTATCTAGATTGTCTCAAGCATCTTCGTTCTTTTTATAATTCTTCCCGGTGTTTCTTTATCTTTACTTCGTTCATTTTCAATTCTTACCGGTGGCTCGTTCAAGATTTCTCTTCCTTTGTTATTGTATCGATTCATTTGTTATTTCTATCCTACCGGTGGTTCGTTCAATATTTTCCCAAGTTTATGCTACATCTCTCTTCAATCCTTTGCAACGAGAATAAGTAGTTTGTAAAATCCGTTGATGGTCATCAATTTAATTGGTGAAGGATAAGCATAATGTAATTCTTATTCTTGTTTCATCCAAGTGATTAATTCCTTATTCCGGAGGTTCATCAAATTCTCGATTTCATGCATCTGATCTTTCTTTCCCGGAGTCCCAACCTTTACAATTATTTCACCACGGAGTTTCATCTAAATCATTACAAGGTTTCACCTTGTGTTTTCAACTTCTCTTTCCTTTCGTTTGATCATTCCTTTTGTTTACTGGAGTTCTTTATGAAGGTTCTACATGATGGATCATCAAGGATTTAATTCCTTCTCGAAGTGTTCATCGAGATTCTTTTTAGAGGATCTCAAGCATTCTTCATCTTGCATTTCGAAGTGCAATTCTTTCTTCCATATCATTGGAGGTGGTATTATGTCATTCTCGATAATTTGAGTTCATGTTTCATGATTCACATGTTGTCAAGGATGAGATATTTTAAATCCATCAATCTTGTGATTTTAGTTATCTTGGGTTATATTCCACCTAAAGCCTTCCCTAAGGTTTGTTGCTGTCTATGGTGCTTATAAAGGACCCAAGTTCTTCTTTATCCTCCCGATGAAATATTTTCTCGTCTCCTTGTTCATACCAATCCGATTCTTTTTCCCGTGAGTGGCAGCTTGTCACCTCATAATTTCAGATGTATTCCATAAGACCATATCAAGCTTATCCTTTTTCGTTGTTAGTTTTCCAACAACTCCGTCCGAACCTTATCCTAAGTATGCCTTTTCAAGCTCTTTTGAGGCAGAAGTTGACATTTTCTTCTCCATTCTCCTATTTCAATTATCTATATTCTATTCTTTCGTTCTGGAGGCATTGCGATGTTGTTCTTTTCACCCATCATCTCGTTTTGACAAAGATCATGTTCTTTTCAGGCCTATCCTTTTAACCGGAGTGTTGTGCCATTTTGCTCAAGTTATTTTCGCCTTATCAAGTCTTGCATCTCTTTTAACCGGAGTGCCATACGAATTTGTTCTTCCTTGTTCCTCTTTCCTAACGGAGTGCTTTCAACTTCGTTCATATCCATTGTATTCTTTCCTCAAAATGGCTTAACCTTTTCAAGGTTCTTTGGTTTCACTCGTTTGTCAAAGAAGCAACTTATTTTTACCTCTTCTCTTTCTCTTCCGTTTTCCCTACGGTGCCATTCTAGATCTCGGGACGAGATCCTCTCATAGTGGTGGAGTGTTGTGACGCCCCGAGACTGATGCGCCAGGTGTCTTCCAATTATTCGCCGATGTTGCCATGTCATTCACTTGCGTGTTGCATCTTGCCATGTCATCAGGTGCATTGCATCATCATGTTTTAAAAACTTGCATTCGTCCGGATTCTCTGAGTTCTCTCCGTTGTCCGTTCTGAGCCCAACCACACTTGCACACGCCCGCGGCATGCCCGAAATAGTATTTTATACGTGGCTGGAAAATGTTCTTGGATTGGGTTGAAAGTTGACGTGTGGTCTTATTATAGTGTAGATAGACCGCCTGTCAAGTTTCATCGCATTCGGAGTTTGTTTGACAGCCCAACCGTTAAACTATAGCGGCATTATAGCCGGTCTAACGTCGGACGTTTTCGGTTTTCGGAAACAGTCGCCAGGTCTCTCTCTTATCTTCTCTCAGTCCAAGGCTTTCTGCACAGCCCACTGCCTACCGATAGGCCCAACCTAACCTCTCTTGTCAGCCCGCGGACCTCCCCTCGCACGCGTCCGAAAGTTGTCTCGAACCCGACCCGGACAATCGTTACCGTTGTGTCCGGATCATCCCCAAACATCTACAAAACATCTCCGTTTTCTTATTTGGGCTCATTAGCCTATTTTTCCCGACCGTCCAATTACGATCGAAGGGATGGATTAGCCCCTACCCAAATCCACTTGGTATTTATAACCAGACCAAACCCTATAATCTAGGATTATGTCCCATCCATCCCATCCCCACGCCGCCGCCACTTCTCTTGTTCTCAGCGCCGAACCAACCAACCAACCAGCCTCCATCTTGCCCGATCCAAACCCAATCCCCATCGATCCAAAAATCCTCTCGTCCTCCATCCAGCGCCTCATCGCCCCTCCCGTGCCTTGATCGAGGATGGATCGAGAGCAGCGCCGTCAGGCCCCGAGCAACACCGCGCCATGGCCCCTGCCATCAAGCCGCAGCTCCTGCCCACGGAGCCCCTCGTCCCCGTGCCCCTATTTCGCTCGGACCCCGCGACCATGAGGAGGCTGTGCGAGCGGCGCTGCTGCACCTCGTCACCATCACCTGCCCGCCGGAGTCCCCTGTCTGCCGTCTCTCTTTGCTTTCCTTCCCCTGAACCTTCTCTGAACCTCTCTCTCTCTCTCTTTTCTTTAGTCAACAGCAGCAGTCGCTGCATTCTCTCGCCGGTGAGCCCAGGGGATGTGTCGCGCGCCCCTGCCTCCTTCCCCATGCCCGGATCCGCCGACGCGTCGTCCCGGAACCCCACGTCCAAGTCCCGCACCCCCACGACCTCGCTGCAGCTCAGTGCCGCCGCAAGTCCACATCATTGACGGCCTCAGCTTCCCCTACAACAGAACGAGCGCCTACCTGCGTTGACCGACCAGTCTTAGCTCGTCCATGGCCGCGCTACGCCATGGCCTTGTAGCTCCCTTCCATCGCGGCCGGCCCCTTTCGCCTCCACGTCGTCCCCGTCGCCATGTCCGACCGCGGGAGTCGCCGCTGCATCCCCTGCTTCACGACGAGGCGTGCCCCTCGTTGACTTGATCCAGCGCCCGAGTGGGCCGGCCTGCCAGCGCCCGAGGCCCAGATGCGCCCCTGCCGGCCTGCCACTGTTACACCGACCGGGCCTCGGCCCAGGGTGAGCAGCCCCCCCAGCACCCTCTGTTATTTTTTTCCCGCCGATTGGGCCAACCTGTTTCAGCCATTGTATTTTCTTATGCGCTGCGAATTTTGCCATTTAACCAGAGACTGCCTGTTTTACAGAAGACCCCTCATAGTTCATGCATATAATAACTTAATAACTAAGCATCACATGTAAAAACTTAATATATGAAACTTGCTTAGAATTTTGTCTAGTTTCATAATTTGCCATTTTCATCTATGTTTAAAATGCGGTTTGATGAAATTTGCCTCTATGCCATGTTAAAATGCTTTAATTCATAACTAAATAACCGTAGCTCGGATTTAAATAATCTTTATATGTAAATGGGGTAGCAAAATGCCTAGTTTAACATGTTGGCATCACTTTGCATGTTTAACAACTATAAAATATGGTTTAGGGCAGAACAGTACCAAACCTAATATATGCATATGAGGATTTTCCGAAATTGCTGTTCGTTGTCTCCGGCCTCATTTAAACTTGCCTAGATAGGTAGTTTTCATTTGCTTCACCCTCTTGCCATGTTTAACAACATTAAATATTGTTGGGTACATAAACAAGATCAAACTAAATAAGTCATGTGGGGTTTTGTCAATATGCAACGGAGTTGCATGTTGAGCTCCACTTAATTTGTACGATTGTTTGTGCATTTTTCCATGCCATGCCTCATTAAACCGGACATGCATCATAGTTGTTTGCGCATTGTGCCATGCTTATGTGATGGTTGTTTACTATGTTGTTTGCTCCTTTCAGGTGTTGCTTCTTCGGGTAGGTTCCGGTAACGTTGCGTTTGTGAGGATCCGTTGACTACGTCCGTTTGTCTTCTTCGTGGACTCGTTTTCTTCCTTGCAGGATTTCAGGCAAGATGACCATACCCTTGAAATCACTTCTATCTTTGCTTGCTAGATGCTCGCTCTTTTGCTATGCCTATGCTACGATACCTACCACTTGCTTATCATGCCTCCCATATTGCCATGTCAAACCTCTAACCCACCTTGTCCTAGCAAACCGTTGTTTGGCTATGTTACCACTTTGCTCAGCCCTTCTTATAGCATTGATAGTTGTAGGTGAAGATTGGAGTTTGTTCCGTGTTGGAACATGGACATTTTGTTGGGATATCACAATATCACTTATTTAATTAATGCATCTATATACTTGGTAAAGGGTGGAAGGCTCGGCCTTATGCCTGGTGTTTTGTTCCACTCTTGCCGCCCTAGTTTCCGTCATATCGGTGTTATGTTCCTGGATTTTGCGTTCCTTACGCGGTTGGGTTATAATGGGAACCCCTTGACAGTTCGCTTTGAATAAAACTCCTCCAGCAAGGCCCAACCTTGGTTTTACCATTCGCCACCTAGCCTCTTTTTCCCTTGGGTTAGGCCAGCCCAAGGGTCATCTTTATTTTAACCCCCCCCGGGCCAGTGCTTGTCTAAGTGTTGGTCTGAAATGGGCAGCCTGCGGGGCCACCTCGGGGAAACTTGAGGGCTGGTTTTACTCGTAGCTTGACCTATCCGGTATTGCCCTGAGAATGAGATATGTGCAGCTCCCATTAGGATGTCGGCGCATCGGGCAGCTTTGCTGGATTTGTTTTACCATTTGTTTTACCTCTTGATCATAGTTTCTCGGTCGTGCTTTTCCTTCTCTTCTCGCTCTCTTTTGCGTATGTTAGCCACCATATATGCTAGTCGCTTGCTGCAGCTCCACCTCATACCTTTTACCCTTCCTATAAGCTTGAATAGTCTTGATCGCGAGGGTGTGAGATTGCTGAGTCCCCGTGACTCACAGTTACTTCCAAAACCAGTTTGCAGGTGCAGATGTTACCGAGCAGATGACGCAACAGAGCTCAAGGAGGAGCTCGATGAAGATTTTGTCCTTGGTGTTGTTTTGTTCTAGTTGATCAGTAGTGGAGCCCAGTTGGTGTCGATCGGGGATCTGTGTAGCTTTTAGGGTAGTCTTCTTTTATTTTGGCTCCATAGTCGGGCCTTGATTGTATTTGGTTGATGTAATGTTTTATTCATGTAATTGTGTGAAGTGGCGATTGTAAGCCAACTATGTATCTCTTTCCCTTTATGTATTAAATGGGTTGTTTGCGAAGATTACCTCACTTGCGACATTGCTTTCAATGCGGTTATGCCTCTAAGTCGTGCTTCGACACGTGAGAGATATAGCCGCATCGAGGGCGTTACACCAACTTATGCAATTTCCAAGTCTTTTGTGAAGTCTATTTACGAGAAGAACCAGCTGCAGAACTATTCTGGGATTTCTTTCCCTTAAACCGGCGCACAGAGTTTGTGAATGGCCCGAACACAGAGCTTGGTGGTGTCTTGATTCAAAAGCGGAAAGAAGTGGAATTTCCTCATGCCAAACTTCATAGCCACCTAAAGGAATGGAACCAAACATGGTTCTATTGCAGAGACACTTTGCCTGAGGATGAAAATCCCCTCCCCGGCTTCCGTGATCATAGATTATCCAATACTCACCCAATGCCACAACGCCTGAGCTCTTCAGAAAGGGCAAAATACGCTCCTCAAATCGCCAAGCTCCGGGCCTTTATGGCAAACGGTTTAACAGGTGTGGATTTTGTGCGCTGTTGGATATCCTGGAGTATCTTCCCGCTAAGCCAGCGTCCCGGTTTAATGTGCGAATATACTGGTGAAGTTGACGATCCTCAATGCCACTTCAACATCCAATTATCTGAGGAAGAAGTTACTGAAGGTGTAAAGAAAATTCTGAATGAATCGGAACTGGTCTGTAGTCAAACCGGTCTGAGTCCCTTCTACACCAAGAACAAACCGCCTGCTGTAAGCATTACACTTCCTCTTCATCTCTAATATCTTTGACTTATACAAGCTATAACCCTTCTTCTTTATATATATAGGGTGATGACCCTTTCTGGAAACGGAAATCCATAGAGAAATCGGCAAAGCCAACTGGAGATAAAGTGGTCAAACCAACCCGCCCGAAGACCAAAGCCGTAAAACGGACGTCAAAGCGGAAAACGGCTGACCGGATTAATATGGAACTTGATGATGATACGGATGACCCAGAAGTTGAGGTAGAACTTGACTCACTTGGCTCTCTTTTTATGCATCTTGTTAACAATGATCTTCCTCAGGAGGAGGCAGAAGCTAGTCAGGCTGAGGACGTAGAGGTAATTACCCTTTCCTCCGGTTCAGACTCTATGCCAACACAAAAAACTCGCCAAACAATCCGGAAAGTAAGCTTTTCTCATCCTCTTGCTCACTTGGATCCAACATTTATTTTGAAGACTCAACAGCATGAAGCTCGCCGGACAACCCGGCATAGTGGCCAACAGGTCACCTCTACCGGTTTACCTGATACTTCGGTTCGGAAGCGCCGGTCTGAGGTCTCTCCTACTTCTGACCATTCTTACCCCAAGGCAGGTTATTTCACATAGCCTCTTAATCCGTCTGATTCAAATTATCAGGTGACACCTCCTTCTCTTCTGGTGAATCGACAACAACTCAACTCCCCCCTTTGAAAACTTTGGCCGGGTGAGTTATGAAAAACCTTTCCTTTCAATGTGCCCTACATCTTTTGAACAGGATGTTAATCATTTTTATTCTGTTTGCAGGGCCAAAGCCATACCTAGCAAGAAACCTCGGGTCACCAATCTGCCAAAAGACCCTGTTTCTGAAGAAGAAGAACCAAGAGGTGAACTAGAGCAGACTGGTGAACCCGAAGGCCTCCATCCTGAAACAACTTTTGATGATCCGCCCCTTGACGGCCAACATACTGACGAACCAACAGATGCCGAGCCTGCCGCCCCTGATACTGAACTGGCAGAACCAAACCGGGCTAATCCAATGAAAGACACTGAAATTCCACCATCATCCACCAAAAATCCTGAAGGCCAAGGTGATGACGCTATTATTACTGGAACAGGCCACATCTCTCCTAGTCATCCCGTCATTTTGGCTCAGCATAGTGCCAAAGAAGAGCAAATTGCCAGGGATAAAGGTAAATGGAGCAGCGACTTATCAAACTATGCTCATCTTAACGCTGATGAGCTTCATTCCGGCTTCTTGAACCGTGTGCACTCAAACCGGGATTATGAAGCCGGTTTGGTGAATTTGATGAAAGAACGATATGAGGTAAATGCTTCTCCCTTGCACATTGATTTATAGCTGAAATACTATTCCATGTAGCCTCCAAGAGCCGTTTTATGATTGTTAATCATAAACCGGGTCTTTGTAACACTTCAAGCATCCCATCATTGATCCTTGCAAAGGCGTGTCCTCAATCATAGATAAGACTCATGTTTGAAAAATTAGATAACGTTCTGCAGCATAGCCCCCAAAGGCCGGTTTAACTTGGCAAGTTAATCCGGTTTTTAACCCACACCGCCGGCTTAGAACAAACGTACATTAGCCCCCAAGTGTCAAGGATAATGCTTGCATTGTTCTGGAGACTTGTATGGAGGGTAGTATTTGAGATCAAATAGGCATTAGCCCCAAGTATGAAGTGGATAACTTGTTATATGCTTTATACTTAGTGCATAAATATGCTGTTTTGTTGAATATACCTTCAATGGTGCAGGCTGAACTGAGAAGCAAAGATGCCCAAAACTCTGACTTGCAAGAAAATGTGAAGTCTCAACAAGCCGAAGCTGCAAAAGCCAAAGAGGAGCTGACGCAGGCCCCGACCGGAATGGAAAAATTGAAAGAATCCTTCAACCAAGATCATGCTGAATGGGAAACCGAAAAAGCCGGTTTAACCAAAAGAGCTGTAGATGCCGAGGAAGCCCTGAAACCGGTGGTTAAAGAACTAGCCAGTTTGAAGCGCCAAATCAACGCTATGACCTCTGCTATCTTTGGTAAGTGTCTATTTATGTATGTTGCACTAGTCAATGAATCTTAAAACTAACCAAAATGCTGATAAAATCTTTGGCAGGAACTCGGATCACTCATCTTGGTGCAGATATGCGGATGAAGCTGAAAGCGGCATATACATTGGTTGAGCAGCTATACTCTGGGTCTCAGCGAGCCATTAGTACAGCGGCTTATAACAAACTAGCGCCAACGTTGATTAAGGAGACCCTTGAGAAGCTGGGCATGTTACCGGCGCGTATTGCCGAGTTGAAAAGAGCCACTGCGAGAGTAGGAGCATTAACCGCCCTTATTCGAGCCAAGGCCTGGATTCCAGACCTTGAAGCGGAGGATATCATTAAAGGATATCCAACCGTTAAAGAAGACAATTCAAACTTTGACAATGATGATCTTCGGCGGCTGACCAAACAGATGCGGCCAGCGGCCAGCAAATTGGCTGAGGACACCGATTTGTCCCATTTCAACCGTTTTATGATGCAGAAGGGAAAAGACAGCCGACCGAGATCCATGAAGTCGAAGAACTTGTGCCTCCGATTCGTAAGCACACTTATGCCCCTGATATTAACCCTTCTGATCCTATCCATGAGGATGCAGTATTCCAAGCTTTAACCGGAATCGATTGGTCAACGGCTGATTTCCAGCGGCTGGGGAGGGATGAAGAAGTACCTACACCAACTGATCCGCAACCGTCAAACCACCATGATGAAGAGTCCTGATCTGGTCGCCGGTTTATATGGCTACTGTGAAAAACAATGGCACTATTTGAGCCGCTTTGAAGCTTCATGTAATAGGGTAGCTGAAACTTTGTTTATCTGCCATGTCATCGAGCATGTTTCATAACGCTTTGTAACAATATGTGCCGCCCTTCAGGATATTTTTATGCATAGCCTATGATGACTTGCCTTCCTGGGTCCAAAAAAACTTAAAAATATCTAGGGGTTTACCGCTAAACATGTCATAATATTTAAGAAGTATATAGTACTTTAGCTGAATAATCAAGTGTTTGTACAAAAAATAATGTACAGAACATACCTCATTGATTGACCAAACGTGTATACAGCAAAGGTGTTTAACACCAACCCGATACGTTTGATAATTTCATCCTCATAATGTTGGTCTATGTATTAAACCGGACCGGTATAACTACCGGATTTTCTTTATAACACTGGTGATTTAGTCAAACCAGACCGGGTCAATGACCACCGGTTTATAATTGATCATGTGCCAACAACTGGTGGTTGGAAAGCAATCCGGGTCAAGGACGCCGGTTTATCAAAAAAAAAATACTTATGATTTTCAACAACCAAAATTCAAATAGGAAAATATGCAAGGCTTTTTACGAGCTGCCAGGCTCCAAATCAAGGCTTTTCATGGGCTGCCAGGCCTCTGAGTTAAACCATTTAACAAAGCCTTTTAAGATGGGCCTCCAATTAACCAATCATCATTTTAACTGTGACAAGTTCAGGGTCTGTAAAAGATTGACTTGTCAAACGTTCGATGGGTCATGCCAGGATTACCTGGATAGGAGTGGCTTACTTGATGAAGGCAGGTTAACCCGGGGTTTTAGGTGAATATACCAGGCTTCCAAGCTGTGGCTTGATAGCCAATTACGAGGGTCCTTTCAAACTCTTTGTTGCTTTGGAAAAAAGAGCCCCCAAGTAACTTTGTGAGCGATTCTCGGCGTGTGCCTATGTTTGAGTTTGTACTGTGTACAATACTCTCTTTGGCTCCACAAATTTTTCCTTGTGTGGCTGAAATGCCTATCAAAAGGTGTAGCTATGGTTCAAACATGACCAAGCCCCCTAGTAATTTTCTCTATCTTTATGCAACTGCTAAAGCCGGTTTAACAAAGACTCCGCTTTGACTGTTAACTTGGAAAAGCACACATATGATATAAGAAAGAACAGATACCCCGCATATAACGGAGGCTCCGGTTTATTATATGGTATATACACTATCATAAATATGTACAGGTGAAGAGCCTATGGCTTCAAGTATAGTAAGGCCGAAGGAGAGCTATGTTCCATGGCCGCTTTGTCTCCTCCTCCGATTGACGTGAGTCTTCATGCTCTCGAACATCAATGAGGTAGTACGATCCGTTGTGCAGATTTTTGCTGACCACAAAGGGTCCTTCCCAAGGGGGGGATAACTTGTGCATATCAGTCTGATCCTGGATGAGCCGGAGCACCAAATCACCTTCTTGAAAGGTTCTAGTTTTAACCCGGCGGCTGTGATCACGTCGAAGATCTTGTTGATAAATCACCGAACGTGCTACTGCAAGATCCCGCTCTTCATCCAACAGGTCTAGAGAATCCTGACGTGCCTTCTCATTATCAGGTTTAACATAAGCTTCCACACGGGGCGAATCGTGACGGATGTCACTAGGAAGAACCGCCTCCACTCCATAAACCATGAAGAAAGGCGTGTAACCCGTAGACCTATTGGGTGTGGTGTTGATGCTCCATAACACAGAAGGTAGCTCCTCGACCCAACAACCCGGTGTCCGCTTTAAGGGAACCATAAGTCTTGGTTTGATACCCCGTAGAATTTCTTGATTTGCCCTTTCCGCTTGACCATTAGATTGGGGGTGAGCCACTGATGCTAGATCAAGCCGGATGTGCTCACGTTGACAGAATTCTTCCATCTCTCCTTTTGATAAGTTAGTACCATTATCTATTATAATGTTATGTGGAAAGCCAAACCGCAATATCACCTTTTTGATGAATTGAACCACCGTGGCTGCATCACACTTGCTGACTAGCTCTACCTCTACCCATTTAGTGAATTTATCAACTGCTACTAACAGGTGGGTCTTCTTGTCCTTGGAGCGCTTGAAGGGTCCAACCATATCCAGCCCACAAGTTGCAAACGGCCACGTAATTGGAATCATCCACAACTCTTGGGACAGAACATGCGCACGGCAGGCAAACTTTTGACATCCATCACATCTTTTGACTAAATCCTCCGCATTAGCATGCGCCGTCAACCAGTAGAAACCGTGGCGAAAAGCTTTAGCAACCAACGACTTTGAACCGGCGTGGTGACCGCAATCCCCTTCATGAATTTCTCGCAAAATCTCACAACCTTCTTGAGGAGAAACACGTCGCTAAATTGCTCCTGAAACACTGTAACGATGTAACTCCCCGTTGAGTATAGTCATGGACTTGGAACGCCGGATTATCTGTCGAGCCAATGTTTCCTCATCTGGTAACTCGCCCCGGTTCATGTAATCCAGATATGGGATTGTCCAATCCGGTATGGCATGCAGAGCTGCCACCAACTGAGCCTCCAGATCAGGAATAGCCAAATCTTCTTCGGTTGGTATTTTGACTGATGGATTGTGCAATACATCAAGAAAAGACATTGGGCAGAACTGGTTTACGTTGGGAACCAAGACGACTTAAAGCGTGCGCCGTTTCATTCTTCCGCCGGTCTATATGGTCCACCTGATAACCTTTAAAGTGACCAGCCACTGCGTCCACCTCTCGCCGATATGCAGCCATGAGTCGGTCCTTAGAATCCCAAGTGCCAGACACTTGCTGAGCCACTAGATCTGAATCGCCGAAGCACTTAACCCGGCTCAAATTCATCTCTTTATCCATCCAAAGATCGTGGAGTAAAGCCTCATATTCAGCTTCATTGTTAGTACAAGGGAACATTAAACGGAGGACATAACAAAACTTGTCACCTCGTGGGGAAGTTAATACGACTCCAGCCCCTGAACCCTCTAACTGTCTGGACCCTTCAAAATGAATAGTCCAATATGTATTATCTAGTTTCTCCTCAGGTGCCTGTAACTCCGTCCAATCGTTGATGAAATCTACGAGTGCCTGGGACTTGATCGCCGTGCAGGGTATATATTTGAGCCCCTGAGGTCCAAGCTCAAGGGCCCACTTGGCAATCCGGCCAGTTGCCTCTCTGTTTTGAATGATGTTGCCCAGAGGAGCTGAACTGACCACTGTGATAGGATGGCCCTGAAAATAGTGTTTGAGCTTCCCGCTTGCCATAAACACCCCATACACCAATTTTCTGCCAATGCTGATACCTTTGCTTTGACTCAATGAGCACCTCACTGATATAATAAACCAACCGTTGAACCAGATACTCTTTGCCAGGCTCCTTGCGCTCTACCACAATGGCTACGCTGACAGCCCAGGCATTAGCAGCCACATATAATAATAATGGCTCTTTATCGATCGGTGCTGCCAGCACGGGCGGTTCCACTAGCTGCCTCTTCAGATCTTCAAACGCCTTATCAGCTGCCTCACTCCAGACAAAGTTATCCGTTTTCTTGAGCATCTGATATAAGGGGATGGCCTTCTCTCCAAGGCGGCTGATAAACCGGCTCAAGGCTGTAATCCGGCCGGCCAGACGTTGCACATCATTAATACACGCCGGTTTAGCCAAGGACGTAATTGCTGCAATCTTTTCCGGATTAGCCTCAATGCCTCTGTTTGAAACCAGAAAGCCTAAGAGCTTGCCTGCCGGGACACCGAAAACACACTTCTCCGGATTGAGCATCATCTTGTAAACCCGGAGATTGTCAAAGGTTTCCCGTAGATCATCTATCAATGTCCCCTCCTTTCTGGATTTGACCACAATATCATCTACATATGCATGAACATTGCGCCCAATTTGCTTATGAAGGCAATTCTGAACACATCACTGGTAAGTTGCCTGGGCACTCTTGAGTCCAAAGGGCATGGAAACATAGCAGAAGGCTCCAAAGGGAGTTATAAAGGTTGTCTTCTCCTGGTCCTTAACTGCCATTTTGATCTGATGATAACCAGAGTAAGCATCCAAAAAACACAAACGGTCACAACCTGCCGTAGCATCAATTATCTGATCAATGCGAGGGAGAGCAAAGGGGTCTGCAGGGCAAGCCTTGTTTAAATCTGTGTAGTCTACACACATGCGCCAAGTGCCGTTTTTCTTAAGAACCAGCACCGGATTGGTTAACCACTCTGGATGAAAAACTTCAACAATAAACCCAGCAGCCAACAAACGGGCTACCTCTTCACCTATAGCCTTGCGTCTTTCCTCGTTGAAACGGCGGAGGAACTATTGCACCGGTTTGAATTTAGGATCAATGTTGAGTGTGTGCTCAGCGAGTTCTCTCGGTACACCTGGCATGTCAGAAGGTTTCCATGCAAAGCTGCCCCGATTCTCACGGATGAACTTGATGAGCGCGCTTTCCTATTTGGGATCCAGGTTAGCGCTGATGCTGAACTGTTTGGATGAATCGCCAGGGACAAAGTCAACCATCTTAGTGTCTGTAGCTGATTTGAACTTCAATGATGGATCATGTTCCGTAGTTGGCTTTTTAAGGAGGTCATGTATGTCGGATCAACTTGCTCCTTATAGAATTTTAACTCCTCCGTGGCACAAACCGACTCAGCATAAGCCACACCGCCTTCTTCACACTCCAAAGCAATCTTTCTACTTCCATGTACTGTGATAGTCCCCTTATGACCTGGCATTTTAAGCTGTAGGTAAACATAACATGGCCTTGCCATAAACTTAGCATAAACCAGCCGCCCAAACAAGGCGTGGTACGGACTTTTGATCTTCACCACCTCAAATGTCAATGTTTCTGACCTTGAATCATAGTCATCTCCAAAAGCTACCTCCAAAGCTATCTTACCAATAGGATATGCAGACTTACCAGGCACCACACCATGAAATACCGTATTCGACGGTTTAAGATCCTTATCTGTCAACCCCATATGGCGGAATGTATCATAATACAAAATATTGATACTACTTCCCCCATCCATGAGCACTTTAGTGAACTTGTATCCCCCAACTTGAGGGGCTACCACCAAGGCCAAATGACCTGGATTATCAACCTGGGGCGGGTGATCCTCTCTGCTCCACAAAATAGGTTGCTCCGACCAGCGTAAATACTAAGGTACTGCCGGCTCAACAGAGTTGACTGCCCTTTTGTGAAGCTTCTGATCACGTTTGCACAAACTAGTAGTGAAGACATGATATTGCCCACTGTTCAACTGTTTGGGATTGCTCTCATAACCCGACTGCTGCTGCTGCTGACTCCCCTGATGGTTGTAACCTCCCTGGTTGCCTTGGTGTCCTTGATTGACGTGTCCGGTTTGATTGCCTGGAAACCCTGAACCGGAACCACCACCTCCGTAACCCGGCCCGTGGAAACCTCCTCTTGAACCGCCAGGCGGGCCGTTGTCATATTGGAACATATTGGAATTCTTGAAATCCCGCATGATATAACAATCTTTCCAGAGATGTGATGCCGGTTTCTCCTTCGGTCCATGCTTTGGACAGGGTTGATTTAACAAACGCTCCAAATTGTTGCCTGGACCTCCACCCCTCTGGGGCTACTTGCCTTTACGGCGCTGGCCATTCTCCCGCGCGTTGGTATTTGCGACAAAGTCCAAACCACTGTCGGCCTTGCACTTACCAGCGTTTCCATGGCCTGCCGGATTGTGTTGTTGGCCTTTGGCATTACCGTTCTTCTTACCCTTCTCCGATTTGTCCTCCTCTGAATCCGGATCCTTGGTATTATCTGAATCGGCATATTTAACCAAAGCGGGCATGAGTGTTGATATGTCCTTGCAGTGACGTTTGAGCCTTCCCAAACGGTTTGAACCGGCAATTGCCCTCTAACGTTAACACTGCGGTGTCTGCATTGATACAATCTGATGAATGCAAAATCGCCGAGACCCGTTTGACCCAATGGGTCGTGGACTCCCCTTCCTCTTGGATGCAAGAGGCTAGATCTACAATTGACATTGGCTGCTTACGCATATCCTTGAAGTTCTGGATAAACCGGTGCTTCAGTTCGGCCCATGATCTAATAGAGTTGGTCGGCAAGCTCTTCAACCAAGTGTGAGCTGTTACTTCCAACATCATGGTGAAATATTTAGCACACACCGCCTCATCCACATCTAACATCTCCATTGCCATCTCATAGCTCTCCACCAACGCCTCTGCCTGCAAATCGGCGGTATAATTTGGTACCTTACGAGGTCCCTTGAAATCCTTGGGTAGTCACACATTACGCAAAGCGGGAGTTAAACACGGTACCCCTAAGGAACTGAACATCGCCCCTGGCTCCACGGAGGCGGTGGGGTGAACCGGAGTATGCTGTTGTGCTTCGTGTCGAGTTGTCAACTCGGCCTCTCGACGTGCGCGGCCATGGTCCACAACATCTTGCGCATTAGCACCTCCCCCAGCCGGGTTGTTCCCTCGTGGCGAATTTCGGCGGCATGCACTACTGGACACAGCCGGTTCGTCTTCCACGTGTCTGCTATAACTCCGGCTTGGACGGGGAGTGGAATGAATCCTCTCACGGCTGTGTGAATATGCTTGCTGTTGATTTAGTGCTGTCTGAAGGAGATCTCTGGCCCGACGCGCTTCCACTGCAACTAGTGACTCGCCGTCGGTTGGGAGGGCCGCCAGGCGTGAAGCGGCGCCCACAATGTTGTCCAACGGGTTGGAATAATGCCCGGGCGGCGTTGATGGTACAACGTTGTTCTGGCGAGGCAGGTCCGTCGTGCGCGGCTGAACCGGCGCTCCTGCTCCCGGCGCCCCCGCCCGGTTTAGCATGGGTTGGTTACCAGCTCCTGCACCTGGCGTGTTGAAAAGATTCTGCGGCTCAAAACCGACAGGAGACGTGATCGGTACCTTCTTCTCATGACTTCCTCTGAAGCATTTTGATCCAGTCTAATTCGGTAAGCCTATGCTTCCAACTCGGCCCGCTCCGTAGCCATCCTGGAATTCTCTGCTGCCAGGTCCGCTTTAGCTTTGGCTATCTAATCTTTCACTTTTACAATCTCCGCATTGTGCTGATCCCTGGCTACTGCGTCTACCTCCGCGGACATCAATGTTTCCAGAGCGTCGAACAAATCAGACAAGACTTGGGCCGGAGGTGGCGCCGAGCTTCCTGCCCCTGCTGGTGTGGCCGTCGTTGAACCGGAGAGCATTGCTGCAGCGGTAGATGAATGAGGCGCCGATTGTGTGCCGGCCATGAAGATGACGGCCCGGTTTGGCAGACCGGGGGAATCCGGAATACTGTTGCCCTCGGATCCTCCCTCAATCCGGTCGTCCTGCAACTGGTAAAGCGATTCGGTTTCTCCAGAAGACTCGTCATCAGAGCAGACTACGGTTTCTCCATCAGACACCGGTCTGTCCTCGTACCCCGATCCATGGACGACACCTACGAAAACATGCCTTGCCTCGGGTTGAACCGGCGAAGAACTTGCACGCCGAGCCGTTTCGATGATGTCGGTGCAGATGTCCGGCTCGGGGGCCGGTTCGCCGATCTTGCCGATGAAGACGTGAATCCCACCAAAGGGGACCCGGTACCCATATTCGATTGAATCAGCCTCGGGACCCCATCCTGCATTGTCGATGTAGAGCTTTCCGCAGCGACTCTTCGTCATCCGGCCCACAGCGTATCCCTTGAGTCCATCGAAGCTGCCCTTCAAGAACTCAAAACCATCGTGCGATAGCCCCACGGTGGGCGCCAACTGTCGTGGGTTTGTCACGGCAGATGTCCTCACGAAAGGACTGGGTCGTACGGATCCACCCCAACATGCGGTTGGATAAACATAATGTCTGAAAGAAAATTACCTGTCAGCGGTAGCACATGTCAGTGAGGGTGCGTTCCCTTGGTTGGGTTTGCGGCGTGCATGAGCGACTGTGTGAGGGTGCGGTGCGACCGCGGCGTGTAGGAGCGACCGTGTGAGGGTGCGGTTCGATAAAAATCATCGTTTGACGTGTCAATTAATGCATATTTTTTCTCCAAAGCCCAAAGAGCTAACCATCTCACTCCTGATCGCTTGATGAATGCAGTGCCATGCAAACAAACCTTCTCACTTCCCCATGCATGCAAGGGTATATTAATGTCCTTGGTTGCTAGTACGAGGCAAACCCCATCAATTCTGCCTCGATTAGTGTTAGTGGCCTTTTGCAAATTGTAATTTTGATATACTGGCCTGGTGTACAAAAAAATGGAGGTAGTAACTATTTGACTTCCTTCCCCATTGCGGTGACGTCGATGATATCTCGAACGTTGTGGTTTGGCGAAGTGCGTTTGACGGAGAACACCATTGTGGGAGACCACGGTAATTCGTTTGCAAGTGCCACCTGCAAGCCGAGACAACCGCATTATTTGCATCCAGGAAGCCCGTTGAACCAAAGGACGCGTAAATGTACTAGTACTACTAGTACACAATAGCGTCATCCGTCCAACTTAGTGCGGTGAGGTGGTTTCTCGAAGAAGACGATGGAGAAGCGGAGTCAGCGAAGAGTGAAATGATGGTTGCTTCGTCCGTGCTTTGTGATTTGATGCCTCACTGCTTTGTGATTTGATGCCTCACTGCTTTGTGATTTGATGCCTCACTGCTTTGTGATTTGTGATAGAAGGGACAGGGGAGTAGACTCTGTGCTCTATACTATACATGCGTCCAAGCATGGGAGAAAGAGGAGTGACATTGCATTTTTCTATTCCTTCAATCAATCAATCGGGGAGCTTCGATTCCATCTTTTTGGCTTTGGCAGCACCGTCCACAAATGGTTCCCATTGATGACTGATACGTCTCCGTCGTATCTATAATTTTTGATTATTCCATGCCAATATTATTCAACTTTCATATACTTTTGGCAACTTTTTATACTATTTTTGGGACTAACATATTGATCCAGTGCCTAGTGCCAGTTCTTGTTTGTTTCATGTTTTTTGTTTCGCAGAATATCCATATCAAATGGAGTCCAAACGGAATAAAAACCGACGAAGATTTTTTTGGAATATATATGATTTTTGGGAAGAAGAATCCACGCGAGACGATGCTCGAGGGGCCCACGAGGTAGGGGGCGCGCCCCAGGGTGTCAGGCGCGCCCCTGACCCTCGTGGCCACCCCGTAAGGCGGTTGGAGCCCTTCTTTCGCTGCAAGAAAGCTAATTTCTGGGGAGAGATTGTGTTAAAATTTCAGCCCAATTGGAGTTACGGATATCCGACAATATAAGAAACAGTGAAAGGGAAGAATGTGAGAATGCAGAAACAGAGAGAGACAGAGAGACAGATCCAATCTCGGAGGGGCTCTCGCCCCTCCCGTGCCATGGAGGCCATGGACCAGAGGGGAAACCCTTCTCCCATCTAGGGAGGAGGTCAAGGAAGAAGAAGAAGAAGGAGGGGGGCTCTCTCCCCCTCGCTTCTGGTGGCACCGGAGTACCACCGGGGGCCATCATCATCACCGCGATCTACACCAACACCTCCGCCATCTTCACCAACATCTCCATCACCTTCCCCCCTCTATCTACAGCAGTCCACTCTCCCGCAACCCACTGTACCCTCTAGTTGAACATGGTGGTTTATGCTTCATATTATTATCCAATGATGTGTTGCCATCCTATGATGTCTGAGTAGATTTTCATTGTCCTATCGGTGGTTGATGAATTGCTATGATTGATTTAATTTGCTTGTGGTTATGTTGCTGTCCTTTGGTGCCCATCATATGATTGCACGCGTGGATCACACCCTAGGGTTAGTTGTATGTTGATAGGACTATGTATTGGAGGGCAAGAGTGACAGAAGCTTCAACCTAGCATAGAAATTGATGCATACGGGATTGAAGGGGGACCAATATATCTTAATGCTATGGTTGGGTTTTACCTTAATGAACATTAGTAGTTGCGGATTCTTGCTAATAGTTCCAATCATAAGTGCATAGAATTCCAAGTAAGGGATGACATGCTAGCAGTGGCCTCTCCCACATAATAGTTGCTATCGGTCTAGTAAAGTAGTCAATTGCTTAAGGGGCAATTTCGCAACTCCTACCACCACTTTTCCACACTCTCTATATTTACTTTAGTTGCTTCTTTACCTTAACAGCCCCTAGTTTTATTTTTGTGCTCTTTACTTTCTTGCAAGACTTTCCGAAAACACCTACAAAGTACTTCTAGTTTCATACTTGTTCTAGGTAAAGCGAACGTCAAGCGTGCGTAGAGTTGTATTGGTGGTCGATAGAACTTGAGGGAATATTTGTTCTACCTTTAGCTCCTTGTTGGGTTCGACACTCTTACTTATCGAAAACGGTTGTGATCTCCTATACTTGTGGGTTATCAAGAATGACAAAAGCTATTTTCACATTTGGCTACACATTGTGGCTGCCCTTAACCGTACCACTTGGTTTTGCTCCTGTGTGCTATCTATACAAATCTCAATTATATTGATCTAAAAAATTATAGAATCAAGATTAGTAAAAAGGAGGTGATTTTGCCACGCGGATGGCTGGGGAGGTTTCTTATTTTTAGAGGATGTTGGCCTGGCGGTTTGCTAACATGCGGTCCCACGTGTCAGTGCTTTACCAAGCCGATCCACGTCCCACATGAGGCAGAACAACGGCAGAAGCAACACGTGGTTAACTTGAAGAAGACGAGGGAGAAGCGGATTCAACAACGAGTGAAATGATGGTTGCTTCGTCCCTCCAACTTATTTTTTTACTAGCATTATTATTATTTCGTCCCTCCAACTTAACTGCGGGAAAGGTGCGGCTTTCTGATTTGACGCCTCATTGCTCATTACTACATTGGCACCATGAATGGGGTGCTTCACCCCTGCTGCTCTGCACTGTATTTCGGTATGGCACATGGACCCGGTAGCTTGATGTCCCACATGTCGGCGAAAGGGACTAGAACATTTATGAAAGCGAGCGCTCCACTCTTACGACGGAGGAGTACACGACACGGTGACCAAGTGAACTGTCACTTGTACTGTATACTAGTACTATAGTTTTGCTGTTTCGCACGATCCATTGATACAAACCCGATTAAACAGGAAAGGGAGGGATTTTTCCCGTGCGGTAGATGACACTGGCCATACATTTCAAAGGCAATTTTAATGTATGCAAACTGAATAATTAAGTAATAATATGATATCTAGTAAGATTAAAAACGCATATGATTTATTGTGTTAGAGTGTAGTAGTAGTGTTGTATTGCATAGCTGTTAGATGTAACATGCGAGAACGTGTAGAGATGTAGTTTTGGAGGGGCTATAGAGAGAAAGCATAATACGGTCACCGAACTTCAGAATACGCTCATTACGGTCACTATATATGTTTTGCGGTGATTATACGGTCACTTGCTCACCGTTCAGCATCGGATTGCACTCTGTTGACTGGCCAAATAGTTTGCGTGGAACTATGTTGACTAGTTAAATTGACCACGTTCCTTGTGGGTCCCACCTGCCAGTTCGCATAGGAAAAATGTCAGATAAACACAAATTTATGCAGGCGCGACAAGACTCCAACTCGTGTGCGGGAATCACCTGGTTGTGTATGTGTCTGTCAGGGTCTGATGTGTGTGCATGCATGTGTAGGTTGAGCACTTGAGCGTGAGAGTGTGTGTTGGTCATGTGGTGTGTGCATGCATGCGTGCGTGTGTGCATGTGAGTGTTGCGTGTGTGTGTGTGGCTGCGTGTGTACATGTGAGTGTTGCGTGCGTGTGTGGCTGCATGTGTGAGTTTTGTGTGCATGCAGTTCGTGTGCATGTCTGCGTGTGTATAATCACCACACCACCTCCTGTGTGTTAAACAGACGGCTTAGCATACCAATACAACACCACCTTGTCCGTTGTGCCCGCAGTCATGACTTCGAACCACCGTCCAATATTTTTTTGTCGTTTGTTTTCATTCTTACTAGCAAGATGCCCGTGCGTTGCACGTAACATCAAGATGCATTTGTATGACTAGTTTATCTTGTGAGAGAAAAGGATGAACGAGGGAAGGCCTTATTTGCAAATGTGGAGAGGTGTGTGGGTACCTTTTTGCAAAATTGCCATAGTTTCCTTCCTATCCGTCAGATATAAATTGCACGGCCTATATTGCAGGATGGAAGGCACACCATCATCACCAACTCTGTTTTTTTATAAGAGTGTAGAAGAGTAGATACAAGCCGACAGGTGGGCCCAATGGTAGTGAGATAATGTGATGCAACACTAGAGGTGCCATGTGGAGCGTTTAACTGGTCAACTAGTCATGTCTTGAGCAAATACAGAGCTGTACGGTGATCCCATGACTGTATAATAACCACAAAACATAAATGGTGACCGTAATGAGTGGATTTTGAAGTCCAATGTACATATCGTGCTTTCGCTCCAAATACAATGATCGTCACTGTATATATCGCGACAGAAAGATGAAACATGCGTGAATGTGCTTGGGGCTTAATTTTAGAGGACCTGGAGATAGTTTGTGTGCGTACGTGAAAGGGGCGTAGAGGGGGTGTATGCGATGGGGAGAGAGATGCTCTTCGTTTCTCTTTATTATGACTAACTTTATATATAGTATAAAAATATAAAAATTCACAGTGTGGAATAAATATCATTGTGGGCACCATGCAACAAATTAGCGTTCATACTCCTCCATATAACTTTGTAATGTTGTATATATGTAGAAATTATAAAATAATTTTTTGGCCACACTTTATTCAAAAGGAATGTTGTATGCGAAATAAACGTGAAGAGAGGGCTTTTTAGATCAATGGGTACGTGACGTAACATGTGTGAATGTGTAGTTGATGTATTTGGCAGGGCCTAGAGAGGTATGGTGTGTATTACGTATTCGAGAGAGGCATGGATAGAGGGGCCGGCGGGGGGAGGGGGCATGGGAGAGATAGCACGAGAAATGAGAGAGGTCTAGAGAGAGAGACTAATATGATGTCACGGCGAGAGATTCCCTTGAGTATGTATATGCAAGGGAGGAGGGGATAGAGGCATGAGGAGATTTTTTCTGTGGTGTCTGTGTTGGTCTGTGTGGGTGTGAGAAGATAACGAGACCTAGGGGCAGAGGGTGTGTCACCGCGTGAGGTCTGGTGGGTCGAGGTGAGGCCCTTGGTTTGGTTCCTGTGCCACATTAGTTGGCCCATGACGCATTTAGGGAGACCATGGATGCCTTGTCGTATAAGACAATGATAGCAGAATTGTGAAGGACTTTGTGTCCACTAACAAAGCCGGCAAGGATTTGTAACCCTAGGTTCTCGGACTAAGGTAACCCCTTATCTTTGATATTACTATTCATCCAACCTAACTTTAAGGGGCATCCTACAGAATGCTCTGCTAGAATCATACTCGTCGATTAGGAAGAGAGGTGTGAGACAATGCGTGAGAGTCAGACCTAAAGATAATGTGCGTACATGAGACACATAGGCAGGTCTATGTATATAGAAAGGGTCGATGGGGATTGTGCGTGTGTATGCTTGTGAGAGGAAGAGTGCTTGGGATAAAGGTTAGTGAAAACAATCGTAAATGGTTACGAGAGGGACAGAGGGTTATATCAAGAGCATGCATGCGAGAAAGACACCTCGGGAGAGGTGAGCATGTGTGAGAGACCACCGATGGAGAGTGAAACTACATGTAAAAGACCGATGTACACACTGATTAAAGATGTAAATTGTATCCAAATATTAGGATGGGATCATGATATTTGCAATTCAAGTAAGGAACGGTCATTGATCCATCAGACATCTAGACTCTATCGAATTTGAGCATGTATATGTTATTATTCGACATAATTGATCCACATAGTTAGTATTTTGAACTCTAGACAATGCATCCTTCAGCAATCGAATATAAATGTGAGTATAGTTCATGTTGTGTGTGTAAAGCACATTATACATACGAAAGTTACACAATGAACATTATAAATAGCTAGCTATGAACTAGTATACATTTGAATTCAACTTAAGGTGGTTTTAAAAAATCGAATTCAACATGAAGTCCCTTCAATTATTTGAATTCGCTATCATGGGATTTGTAAATCATACGTAAATTATGGGGGCACCAATCTTTGCTCTGATTTTGTACATAATAGCATATATAGTCGTGTACAAAATAGATTCAAATTTAGCTCCTCCATTCCAAAATAATCATAGTTATAGGATTTTCAAGTGTCAAAATTTTCAAAAAGAAGCGGATAATTTAATGAGGTTTTCAAACATACAAGGTCATTTAACGTTGTCTATTTAGGTCAATCCTCAAAGTTCAAGAGTACTCTAAATGTGAATGCTTCTGTTTCAAAATTTCGAACGAAGTGCCAAAAGAGCCTCTACTCGCCCGAAACCGCGTGAGACCAATGTTTGGCAGTAGAAAGAAATTACTTTTCTGACTCCAACCTGTGAAACCTACCGGCCCGATGTCCAAAGGTCTAAACCGGGGTGGGTTTGTAGCTTCATCTAGACTCCATGCAACCGCCTTCGAAAAACATTAAACACAATGGTCACCTAAGCACACATGCGCGCGGCCGAAATCGCTCCCGCCCACTATTTGGGACACTTGAGATTACCATCCTACCCCGACCCGCAGTAGGTCCGAAATTTAAGAGGGGGCAAAGTTAGTACTTTCCCCAAATTTCAAACAAGTGTGTCCCATCTGTTCAAAAAAGCCAAAAACAACCGCGTCCCAGATCGAAACATGGTTCTCCCTTAGCTCCCCCCGCCCCCGCCCCCCGCCCGATTCCCCATTCGTACTCCGTGGGTGCCAAAACTACCTCTCCACCAGCCGCGAAACCCCGTCGTCCTCCATCCGCCACCCCATCCCACCCATCAACCGCCGCCATCCTCCATCACACGGGAGCCGATACCCTGACATTGTCGTCCACCGCAACCTCAACCGCAACGCCCTCCAAGGCTAGTAGTTGAAGCCGAGGTCGAGCCGTCCGTACCCAAGCCAGTTCAACCACGACATCCTGTGCCTCACCGCTACCGTTCCAACTTTGCCACCGTCCACCGCACCGGAGCTATTCCTGCTACGTCGTCCTTCACCGCCTCGGATCTGCTTCCCCTCCGCCGACATACGACCACGGCAACACGGTCAACAATTTGGCCATGGGTTCATCCAAGCCTGCACCCTCCTCCAGAACATCGGTTTCCCTGGCAAAAAGAAGAAGATCGGCACAACATGTGGAGGCAACCACACTAGCAAACGGAAATGGTACTCCTCTTCCCTTATTCGTGCAAATCTTACGTGTCTGCTTGCACGGTATTCATCCCATAGAAGACATTAGTTGACCGCTTCTTCTTGATACTAGATGTTCCTAGTTACTCGCGATGCACAAGGTTTATCCTCATATACTATTTCACCTTAGCCAGAGGTCCATCGTCCCCTGGATTTCAATTCCTGGTCAGTTGATTCTCAATTAACGGAAGCATTCCTCGGCATAACAGGCGCTAGTCCGCCTGTTACCCCAGGGAAGCAGCACCTCGGTGTTTATCTTAGGGGCGTGTGGGGCCTAGAGCTGCTGGCGCACGATCTGGAGGTCGGCCGGGATTAAAGGGATGGCCTGGGGGCCCTGCCAAGCACGGAGGTGGTGTGAGGTCGAGGGGAGGGCGGGGCGGCGGAGGCAGGGGTCTGGGCCGGTGGTCACTGGCAGTTCGAGAAAGATCGTCAATAGTGACTGGCGGGAGGTAGACAAAGGCCATCTGCCCGTTCCTAATAGATCGGACGGTTCATAAAAAATTGACCTATTTATTTTCAGTCGACTATTATCTTGATAGGACCACATGTGGTGGTGTGCTGGAGGAGTACCTGCATTTCATGTGCTCATATATTACAAAATCATACGGAGTAGAATCTAATTTTGTTTCCCATGCAATGTTGTAGAGCTATCATATGTCTCCTGTCATTTATTTTTCAGCCACCTGCTATCTGCTACTTTTACAGTGAACTAGTTTTGCACACACTTCACCCATACTCTCACTATTGTGTTTTTATGCAAGTGTATTTCAGACTCTGCTGCCTTCACAGAAGCAGAAAATAAAAGAGAGAAGTTGCTCCAACATGGTATGTGGCTAGGCCAGACACGTTTCAGCCATTTAAAGGCTGTAGTTTTAGCAGATGCAGACAGTAAACGTAGCTCTGGAGTTGATGACCTCGCTCCCAATGAACCACCATCCCAGGTGCCCGCTTTAACTTCGCGGTGTCATATCTGGTTGCATGTTGCATATGGTGTCTAGCTTGTATTCGAAAGGCCGAAGTCAGTCTTTATTAAGGTAAGGGAAGATATTTTTACATGAACCACCATCCGGGGAGCACCAGAAGTCAAATGGCTAGTCAGGGCACTGGCCGAGCTAGTGACAAGCCCAGCACAGAAATGCATCACCTGGAAGTCAACTAAAAAGCCACGATGGTGGCGAAGCAGCCCGCCTCCCACTAGGCTCTCAGGTCCAAGATGATCATGCTCACCACTCCAGCCGGATGTCTAGCTTGTATTGCTTCCAATTTGGTCAAATTGCATCTGCTTAGCTTACACACTATACCTTTGAATATGACATGCCTTCTTGTTTTTGGTACATACTAGTACATCTGTCTATTAACCATGTTCTTACGTCAAACTAATGTTCTTGTGTATCCCTCATCAATCACTTATGATGAGGCAGTCAAGAAAGTGGACTACTGTGACAAAATATCCTCATTTAAAGATTGCAGCGCCAGCCTCTCCACATGATTCGCAAGAAACAACAAGGCTAGATGAAGATAGTGAACGTAACTATATAGTTGATTAACGCATTTCCCCTACACTAGCATCGCATGTGCTTGCTCTAACTTGGCAGCGTGCTATTCTGCTTAGTGTCTAGATTGTAATGCCTTCCTGTGCTATTCTGCTATTCTGCTTGCTCTAACTTGCTTATGGTGTCTAGATTGTATTCTTCCAATCTAGTTAAATTGCATGTGCTATTCTGCTTAGTTTATACATTATACCTGTTAATGTGACATGCCTTCCTCTTTTTAGTACATAGTACATCTGTCTATTAAGCATGTCCTTACATGAAACTATTTTTTTGTATCCCGCATAAATCAATATGACGAGACACCTTTAGTATATGTAGTGTCATATTACTTGCATCTTTCATATGATTTATAGTATGCGCTGCTTCTAATTTGTTGAACTGCCATTTATGATGGGACGCTTTTAACTTGGCAGAGTCATATTGGTTGCATCTTTCATGCGGTGTCTAGCTTGCATTGCTTGTTATTTGATGAAATGGTTTCTACTTAGTTTACACAAACAGTTGTGAATATGCCATGCTGTCTTGATTTTCGTATTATTCCATCCTGGAATCATGTGTTTGCCTTACATCAAAGTAGTGATTGTCAGTATCATGCACGAATGAGTTCTGAAGAGTGAATTTTATTGCTTTTTCTTATAAGTTTTACTTGACAATTCAAAATCAATAAAGCGGAAGGAAGTTAGCAAGGCAGTGGATGATGGTGCTCCTTCCAAACGGAGGTCCTCTATAGATTCTACTCCTCCATCCCCCCAAGATGATTTCCAAGACAACACATGCATAGACACTCAACGTAGCTATGTTGATGATGAGCACGTCTCCCCTAGTGCACCATCACAGGTGCTCCCTCTAACTTCGCACTATTATATGTGGTTGCATGTTATGTATGATGTCTAGCTTGTATTGCTTCTAATTTTATTGAATTTCATCTGCTTACTTTACACATTATACTTGTGAATAAGACACGTGTTCCTGTTTCTAGAACATACAATATCTGTCTATCACACCATGTTCTTACATCAAAGTACTACGGTTGTGTAACCTGCAACAATCACTCATCATAAGACACGTTTGACTTGGGAGTGTGATATATGTTACATCTCACATTCTTTTCTAGCTTGTACTACTTCTAATTTGTTGAAATGACACTTATGACGAGAGAATTATAACTTGGTAGAGTGATATTCATTGCATCTTTCATATGGTGTCTAGCTTTCATTGATTCTAATTTGTTGAAATGCCTTCTCCTTAGTTTGCACATCATAAGCTGTGAATATGCAATGCTGTGAATATGCAATGGCACTAATGACGAGAGACCTTTAACTTGGTAGTGTGATGTTGTTTTCATCTTGCATATGATTTATTTCTTGTACTGCTTCACATTTGTTTAAACGACATTTATGATGAGACACTATTAACTTGGCAGAGCGATATTTGTAGCATCTTTCATATTGTGTCTACCTTCCATTGCATTGCTTCTAATTTAGTGAAATGTCTTCTGCTTAGTTTACACATCATAGTTCTGGTTATCTCATGCCATCCTGTTTTTCGTACATATTACATCCTCCTATCATGTGGTTGTCTAACATCAAAGTTCAGTTCGCCTGTATCACGCATCAATTTGTTCTGAAGAACTAAATTGCTATTCGTTTTTCTTGTCAGCTTGACTTAACATGGCACAGAGAAAGAGGAAGCAAGACATAACGGCAGGGAAAGGGAAGCGGACGAATCCTGCAGATTCTGCTAGTACTGATGGTGCAATAGAAGGTCAAAGTCCAGCAGAAAATTGTACTGACAGGATATCCCGTGCTACACGAGCTGCAGAACAAGCCAAACAGAAACAAATAGCTGCCACCAAACAAGCAGAGACAGCCCTAGCTATTGCAACACCTTCCCCAGTACCACCAGCTGCATGATTTACTCGTTGGTTAACTCAGCTAGCAGCATGTTCCCAAGCTCCCTTGCCACCTGACACTACTTCCGAAGCACTCTTGACAGAAGATGAGTTGGCAAGATCAGATGGACTTTGTGAGCTTCAACAGCAAGAAGGTAGTTGCTGGAGCCAAGTTACAGTTGCATGCTTCTTTATATGCAGCCTCACAGTTTGATGTACACTAACACTTCCTATGTTTTTTGTTGGCACCTAGGCGCAAGAGGAAACAAACATCAGGGATAATGCTCGATAGGTTAACTAAATCTAGAGGAGGAAGAATGGAGATCCGTTTTGAGGCAGGTTTAAAAAGGCCACGTGATGCTACAGAGTCAGCCAAGTTAGTATCAGAGGCAGCAGTTGCTGTTAGGTGTCATGTACGTATCCTCCCAACATGGATTCATTACAAGAATGACAAAGACGAAACCTAGTTCAACACCTTCCTCGACCATTTATCTGTAAGTATGGTTATGTATGGAAACTAGTAATATCATCTTGCTCTGTCCAATACTTTCTAGGTTGCTGCTAATGAGACTCCCATAATTTTCAATAGATGAGGTTCAAGTTGGATAGCCAAGATGATGCAACCAGACAAGCTTGAACCCATGTTTTCAAGTCTGCTCTGCGATAGTATCGGTATAACTTGAGGAAAACTCACTTTGAAGGCAAGGCTAACAGTGAACTTGCCCAAACATCTCCAGTGGAAAATATATCGGATGAAGACTGGAGAGGCCTCTTTAAACACTCGTCTGATCCGAAGTATCAGGTACATTATATATATGTGATCAGATCACATGTTGAAGTCCTATTTACGCATGTGCCACACAAATCTATCTTCTTGTAGGTGAACTGTTCAAAGAACAGGGCCAACCGTACGAAAGTGAAATTCCGACACACGACAGGATCTCATAGCTATATTGCACACTACGAGGCTCTTGTAATTAGCTGCTGTTTCATTCTTTTTGCTGTACCATATTATCAGATCTATATTGACTTGTTCCAAATGTAGAGGAAAGCCCGCAAGGACCAAAAAGTACCTAAACCAAATGATGTCTCCAGCAAGACGAAGGGCATGACTACACCAGTCAAAGCCGCTGTTGTAAGTCCTTAATCCTCATGACTTTTAACTACTACTTACTCCGACTCGTGCCTTGAACTGCATGGTTTGCAGCCAATGTCTATTCCTCTTTTCAATTTTATACACAATTGTCTTAGCGTATCATTGCACCTTAGAAGGTTTAAAAGAAAGGAGTGATGTTCCTTTGATCTTGACCTGTAATCTAGTTCCGTGCTGGACTTGCCCACACAACGTTACAATTGCCTCTGTTCTCAATTGTTTTGTGATATGAATGATGTCATATTATGCTTATTATATTATAAACTTTGTCTCTTTATTCTTAGCTGTCAATACAATGTGAAGAAATAGACAATACATTAGCCATGGTACATGGTCATATGTGTGGAACCTGGTTTTATTATGTACTTTGCAGTAAAATATAACTAATATTTTACATGGGTTCACCAGAATAAGTTCTGTATATAGACCAAAGCTATTTTGTTCGATTTTGTTGCCTCCTTAATATCTTCTGTTCTGGTACTAATGTAAAAACTCAACTTTTCAGCAAGCTATGGAAAAAATGGTGGAACCGCCACCTTCTGAAGGTGGCGAGGCAACTATAACCGCAATGTCAGCTCTTGCTATAGTGGGCCAGTACCTGTCCACTAACAGTGCCAAAAGCACGTTCCTATGTAATACTGGGTTGGTTGTAAGGCAATCTCGTCCAAACTGCCTCATGATCAAGATATGAAAGCTCAAAATAATGTTATATCTGCGCTCCAGACACAAGTCTGTTCCCTAATAGCGACCCTTTGTGAAACAAGGACAGACATTGTTCGATGTCGTCAAGATATGCATGGTTTTGAAACTAGACTATCAGACATTTTCTATGTTGTTCAGGAGCCTAGGAGAAATGAAGGTGAATGTTATGGTGCTCCATCGGACAATACATCATGAAAACGTAACAGCCGGGTCAAATAAACTAAGCTTCTGAACTTCTGGTGGTGCATTTATCTGCTAGACTGTTAACTTTTATGCCAACCTTCCTTTTGTTTTAAAGTTGTAGTTTGTTTTGTTGCGATACAAAATTTGTTCTTAACGTGCAACCACCGGCTGAAGAAAACATCAAGCCATTTTTGTATAGTGTAGGGTGTTCCCTATATTTGCACTGGTGGCGATCTTTGATGCCCAGTGGATGTAATCTGTGCAATCGCCTTAATAGCCTAGCGATAGTTTCGGGCTTATTTATTTACTACTCTTTGTTTTCCCTGGTTTGCTAGTGGCCGCAACAACCATGGGCCATATACAGACCGTGGTAACCATGACCCTGCTACGGGCCGTAGGATCCATGGGCCTCCTACGGGCCGTCTTTAAATGGGTCTCCAACACGGCCGTAGAATCAGTGGGCCTTGGGTCATCAGATAAATGGGTCTACATGGGCCGTAAACGGGCGTAATTGGTATCGGCCCAACACGGTAACGGGCCGTTAACAGGCTGGAGGACAGCAAAGGCTTAATTCTATCACAGGCATAACAGGTCGTTAATGGGCCAGAATATAGGACGGGCTGGAAACGGTGCAGCGGGTTAACAAGCCAGGAACGGGCCGACTCTTGCCACATGCCGAATTTGGCCCATTAGGGGAACAGGCGAGTAATGTGCCAGAAGTAATTGAGGGCCGGAAAGGAGCCCAAGAACGTATGGGCTGTCAGTAGGCCGAAAGCTAACACGGGATAGAAACAGCCCATGTGAATCATGGGCTGTTAACGGGTACAAAGAAATTTACTATTCATTCTAGGCTAGAGTCATCGTGGGCCTTTAAAGGGCCTAAAGATATGAAGGCCTCATATGGGTCAAAAGACGTCGTGGGCCATACATGGGCCGAAAGTGAAATAGGATGGTGTTATATTCGATGGCCCACATGACATTGTTGGGCCGATTTTGGGTAGGCCCTAACGGGCCGTGAGTTACTGGGCCATAAAATGGGCTACTTGCCAAGGGACCGTTAACATGCTTTTCATGGGCCAACCCGCTAACTTTTGACCAAGTCAAACGGGACGGCCTTTGGAAGCTAAATGGGCCGATGGTGGGCCGTTGCACGTGTCGACATATCATAGGCGCCTATCTGACCCACTGACGAGCTCACATGTGTTTCCTCCGGCCAATCAGAATTTTACACATGGAAATTTCCCATTGGTCCGGGTTGTTAACGTGTTATCGGATCCAAAACCGGACCCGATAGCTTAACGGTCACCCATTACGGTGGATGCCACGTGTCGGTCACCCTTGATGAAAGCACTTCTGTGACGTGCGATTTATCATCATGGAAGTGGACACTTCCATGATGATAATTTTGGTAATGTCATGGAACACTTCTACGACAACACAGGTATGACTATCTTGATTCTGTCATAAAATCGTCATGGATGTACATGCATGACAGAAAACGTGACCTACTGTGACAAACACATATCATCACGAAAGTGTCTTTTTTTGGTAGTGCAGAGTACCTCGATCTAGCCCCCTATTACAAGGAGCTAACGAAGTACACTAGGCGTTGCACCACTTTCTTCCTTGTCGTGTCCCTTGGGTTGTTTTCATTGGCATCCTCACTACTGTCTTGATCCTTCTCCGACTTTGTTGTTTTCTATTTAGTTCCTATCTCATCCACCTCTCGCTGTGCTACCAAAGCCGCACCGACCACTTGGTTGGTTTCCGCTAAGTATATCAGCAATGGTTCTTGAGGTTTGGGCGCAACCAAGGTGCGTATGAACGACAGGTAGGCTTTTAACTCTTGTAGAGCCGCATCTACTTCCGGGGTCCACTTCATAGGCCCTGCCTTGTTCAAAACCTTGAAGAACGGTAGGGCATGCTCGTCAGACTTGGAGATGAATCTGCTGAGCGCAACAACGTATCCCGTCAAGCGCCTCACCTCCTTAACAGTCCTTGGCGCTTGGATCAGCTCAATGGCCTTGATCTTGTCTAGGTTGGCTTCTATCCCCCGATGGGACACAGAGAACCCAAGTAGCTTGTCGGAGGGAACACCGAATACACACTTCTACGGATTAAGCTTCAGATTGGTCTTGCGCAGATTAGCAAATGTTTCTTCCAAATCCTGGATAAGGGTGGCCTTATCCTTGGTTTTGACCACGATATCATCCATATAGGCTTCTATATTTCTGAGCAACTGTGGCTCAAAACCGATCTGGACTGCCCTTGCAAAAGTGGACCCAACACTCTTTAATCCGAACGACATGCGAACAAAGTAGTATGTACCGCACGGAGTGATGAATGATGTCTTCTCTACATCTTCCTTGGACATGAAGATCTGATGATATCCGGAGTATGCGTCTAGAAAGGAGAGAAAATCACATCCCGAAGTAGAATCCATGATCTGGTCGATGCGCAGAAAGGGAAATGGGTCCTTCGAGCAAGCCTTGTTGAGGTCTGTGAAATCAATGCAGAGCCTCCACTTCCCATTAGCCTTATGGACCACTTCTGGATTTGCTAACAATGTAGGATGCAGTACTCCTCTGACCAAACCAGCTGCCTCCAATTTCTTGATCTCTTCGGCAATGAACTGCTACCTTTCCAAGGCCTGCTTCTGTACTTTCTACTTGATGGGTCGGGCATGTGGGCAGACAGCAAGGTGGTGCTCAATTACCTCCCTAGGAACACCGGGGATATCATATGGTTGCCAAGCAAACACATCGATATTCTCCCGTAGGAAGGCAACAAGCGTGCTTTCCTATTTGTCATCGAGGGTGGAGCTGATAGTGAAGATACCATCAACGCCAGCCAGCCCTGTCGGGACCTTCTTCACTTGGGGTGCAGTAACCTTGGATCTCTTGTTGTTGGAACACTCCGGCACATCATCAACGGGTGTCGTGCACTCGGAAGGGGCACGCTTCCCGGACTTCTCGCCGGAGGTCCTACAATCCCTCTTCTTTCCTTTGCTTTCCTTGGCGGGAACTGTTATTGCTGCCGCTTTTGCTGCAACTACATCCCGATACATCTTGTCCACACAAATAATTGCATCCTGCTCATCAAATGGGATAGTGAGGACCCCTAGTGGCCCAGGTATTTTCAAGGTGTTGTAAGCATAGTGGGATGCTGCCATGAACTTGGCCAGGGCTGGTCGTCCAAGAATCCCATTGTATGGCAGGGGGAGATCAACCACATCAAACACAATCTTCTCAGTCCAGTAATTTAGCTCTCCCCCAAACGTCACCGGCAACGTAATCTTCCCCTTAGGATGACTCCTGTCGGGATTAACTCCTTCAAATGTGCCGGTGGCGTCTAGCTCTTCTTCTCCTATCTGAAGCTTGCTGATAACTGCTGGGGAAATCAGATTCAACCCGGCCCCGCCGTCCACTAGCATCTTTGTAACCTTGAGGTTGCGAATTGTTGGGGAGACCAACAATGGCAAACACCCTACCGCAGTGGTGTGATCAGGGTGATCCTCTTCATCAAAGATGATGGGTATGCGGGACCATTTGAGCGGTTCCGGGCCCCTGGCGCTGGTTCCACAACATTGACCTCCCGTGCCCATCGCTTGAGTTGGCGATGAGAGGTGTGCAAAGATGCACCCCCATCAATGCATAGGGCGTCAGCGGCCTTCTGAAATTCCTGCTCACTAGTTTCCTCTTCATCCCCTCCATCACTGGCATCATCACATATTTCCTTCTCTTGAACCTTGGCGGGCATTCCTTCGTTCCGAAAGGGTCTACCGGGGTGATATGCTTTACCACCCCGGCCCTTATCGCCAACAGCGTTTTGACCTTTCTCCTTGTCACGCCTATCATGCTTTGCCCTCTGCTTCTTGACGAGCTGCTCAACCTGATAACACTCCTGACGGTCGTGGCCTTTGGTCTGGTGGATCTTGCAGTATGTCCTATCACCTTTCCAAACTTTTCCGGTGGTAGTGGTTTCCCGGCAGGCAGTGCACGTGGCAGCTTCCTTGCCGGGGGCCTCAATCTTGGCCTTCTTGCCGGTACTAGGCATGCCTGATCCTTCCACAGTCATTACTGCCTTATCCCTTGGCTTCTTATTGCGCTTCTTGCTCTTCTTTTGACTAGTTGATTCACCTTCATCTTTTGAATCAACATTAATACAATCTTCTTCTTCGGGCAACTTCCTTCCTTCTCCATCCAGGCACATTTATCCACTAGCGTATATAGTTCTTTCACAGTCTTGGGGAACCGCACGTTCATTTTGGAACGAATGCGGCAGTTGCGCACATTGGACTGGAAAGCTGCTTTAACGGCTGTCGAATGGATGTTTGGAATATTTCTATGAACTTTACTGAATCTCTACAAATACTTACAGAGGGTTTCTCCTTCCTTCTGCTAGAGAAGCTACAGATCGCTCGGCCTGCCGGGCTCTTGGTGGCCACCGGTGAAGGCACTGATGAACTCGTGGCACAGGTCCGCCCATGACGAAATGGAGTCCTCCGGCAGGTGCATCAGCCAAGACCTCACATTGTACTTGAGGGCCAAAGGGAAGTAGTTGGCGAACACCTTCCCATCTCCTCCCCCGGCAGCCTGAACAGCGATGGTTTAGATGCTCAGAAACTCTGCCGGGTTCAGCCTCCCGTCGTACTTCTTAGGTATCTCTGGCTTAAACATGCGAACGGACGGCCAACAGACTTGCCACAGCTCTCGTGTAAAGGCAAGGCAGCCAACCTCGAAAGCAGGCACCCGCCAACACCGACGCAGGCTCATCGACGTTGAGTCCATCGCACCCATCGGTCTGGCGGGGGTCATTGCGGCGCCGTTCAGTGATGACGCGCGCATCTCCCTGCCGTCTATCTTTTGGGGTTCGACGTTGGCCTGGACGCGCTCGAGGGTCATAAGAGGCCATCGAGACATCGTCGGGGTCGTGATTCTGCTGCCCTCGCCGGCTGCCGTGGTGGGGACTGAACCATCGAGGCAGCATGGTCGTGGGGCGGTGGTGCTCGAAGATCAGTGGCTCTGTTGAGCACAGCGGTCTGGTTGGCTCGCCCAAGAGGAGGCACATGCACTACGGTCACTCCCTTGGTGGGGGCGACCGGAGGGCAATGGCTCGCCCCGGACCAAGCGCCATTGCTGCGGCTGTGCTCGTCTATGAGAGGAGGGGGGCGTGGATGGAGTGACCCCCTCGCCCGTACCTTGTAGAGCCCGACCGTCGAGACGTTGCTAATGATGTTCTCTTCTGGTAGCTCCAACCCCCGTGTCGGTCGCGGGGGAGGTGGTAATGGTGCCACCTGCTCCAACCATGTCCCTAGCAGCGTCCACGTCCTCGTGTGCCCCCGTGTCCCCCACGGTGTTAGAGGCCACGGGCGGTGGAGCCTTCGAGGTGGATGGATGGGCCAAAGCACCAGATTTCTTCTTGGGCGCCATGGTCGATGGCGCCATCGAGGATGAAGATGATGATGAAGATGACGCGCTGCCCACACTTTTTGGTTCATGCAAGCGATCCCCCTACCTGGAGCGCCAAAGATGTCGCGGCATGTCCGCGGCCACCTATGGGACCAGGCGGCCCCTTGCTGGTTCAACAGGGGGGCGTCGCGTTGCACAAGGAGGAGACCAGTGTACGACAGCGCGGTGAAGAGCACACAAGCAATTTACCCAGGTTCGTGCTGCCGCGAGGCGTAAGATCCTACTCCTGCTTTGGTGATGGTGGAGTGAATGTGGTGATGCGTAGGACACTTGCCCGACAGGGTTCGCCTCAGGGCCACAATAATTACGCGCGCATGGTGGCTTGGGTTTGTCAACTTTCCAACCTTCTAACCCCTCCTACGAGTGCCATGGGCCTCCTTTTATAGATTAAGGGGTCACCAAAGTGGCAAAGTAGTCATTATCCACTGATATGATAGCGAATAGTGCTATCATACCTAACTCTGCGGGCTGACAGGGTGCATTAAATGCGCCGCTTGGTGTCACATCACTGGTTGCCCGACAAGACTTTCTAGGCTATCTTGCCAGCTCTGCGCCTGTTTCCTTGACATGTCGCAGGACGAGTGTCATCTATAGGCTTCTTCTGTAGAAAATGGCTGCCATGTGGCGAATGGCTGTCACTTAATCATCTGTAGCTTGACACCGCACTGATTGATGACGTGGGTCATGCTTGAGTGGTTGGTGGGGTTGCTCTGCCCCCGCGAGCCCCCGGCATGCCTTGCCAGGGTGCCTTGGTTGCCTGCTCCTTGCGGTGGCCTTGCCCCTTGCCGGGCTCGCCTGCCCGGCAAGGGAGGCCCTTCTCTTGCTAATATCTTGCTCTTCTGGTTTGATCTTGGTCTTTCCGGACTACATGTTGGTTCCTCAAATCTCTTGGTCCTTCAATCTCTGACTTGGGTTGGTGCTTCAATCTTGACCTCGTGCTTGTGCACAGTTTGGGCAATAGACCCAGGGTTTGTTGCACCGACACAAACAATTAATCTACTCCTCCTAAAGGCAAATCTTGGCACATTATTTTTATAATACAATGGATTTGTATGAGGGGATCATTATTTTTGTTGAAAAGTTTCTGTAATTAAGGTTCACAAAGTTTCCATGGGCATGAACAAAGTTCAAGGCTGGCTTTTAACAATGCTCGCATTTCTCACTTTCAATTTTCTTTTTGAAAAGTTTTAGGCTCCCCTCTTTATTTTTTGTTTTTAAACTTTATAAAAGCACACAACAGAAATAAATGACTCTCTAAAACTTCCAGTTTGTCTCGCTGGCAGCGCTTTCTTTAAAGCCATTAAGCTAGGCATATAGTGCTCAAGTAATGGATCCACCCGGATCCCAAGGTATATCAAAGCCAATTTTAATTAACAGTGATTTATGATTTAGTATTGAGCACAAAGTAATATATATCATGCAACAACAAATTCTAACTCTCTTCCGATGCATCAGCATGTCATAAAAGAACAATTCATGCACATTAAGTAAAGGCCAATACATAGCATAAGCAATTTCTTGCAATTTTATTGTGTTGGAAACATAGAGAGAAAAAGATATAGTTCCTCTCTCATAATAATTGCAAGTAGGAGAAGCAAGCACATGCATATTATATCTATCAAAATCACCATGTGTAGTAGTAAAACACAACCCATCAATATAATCCTTAATAAGCGCAAACTTCTCTGATATAGTGTAGTAGGGAGAATTCAAAAAGATAATAGGACTATCATGTGCGGGTGCAATAGCAACAATTTTATTCTTAACATAAGGAACTATAGCAAGTTCATCCCCATAAGCATCATTTATATTGGCATCATCCACAAGCATAGCAAGCATCAAGTTCATCAAAAAGGGATAGTTCAAACGAATCCAAGGGATCATAGCAATTATCATAGCAACCATCCTTCGGTAAGCATGCAGGGAAATTAAACAATGTATGAGCTGAAGAGTTACTCTCATTAGAAGGTGGGCACGGGTAGCTAATCCGCTCTTCCTCCTTTTGTTCTTCTCTCTCCTCGTCATATTTTTCATCCAATGAGCTCATAGTGTCATCAATTTCTTCTTCCATAGATTCCTGCAAAATATTAGTCTCTCCTTGGACAGCGGATACTTTCTCAATAAACGCATCAATATTGGCATTATATTCATAATTCTCATAGCGATATTTAAGTATAGCAAAATTTTCAAGCCTATAAACATCATCATCAAAAGCTTCATACTTTTCAAACAAAGATTCAATTTCATAAGCACCCTTAAAAGCAACGAATTCTTCTATTTGTTCCACATCATAGTAATCATATATACCATTAGCATAAGAAGCTAAGGTTTCATTATCGTTAAATTTACAAGAAAAGGGAAGGTGTGGAGCCTTCATCCTAGAGCAACAAGTATAATCATATCTCAAGCACAGTTCCCGAGCATACCAATGCAACATATGAATTTGATCCCATAATATTTTCCCTTTTTGAGTCAAGCGATAATCCCTAAAGTATTCACGTTGATCCAACATGTCTCCCATTACATAATTGAATGGGGTTTTCTCAGGATTATTAAAGTAGTGCATAATATCTTTCACATAATGAGCATCGAGGGTTTTAGGAGGTTCCCCATCTCCATGAGTAGCAAGTAAAACTAATTTGTTTGGTATTTCGTGTTCCATATCCACAACTAAAGATAGAGAACAACTTAGAACAACAAATAAAATCTACTTAGTGATAAAGCAAACAAGCACACACGAGAATATTCACCCCACGCTATTGCTCCCAGGCAACGGCGCCAGAAAAAGGTCTTGATAACCCACAAGTATAGGAGATCAAATGTAGCCTATTTCGATAAGTAAGAGTGTCGAACCCAACGAGGAGCTAAAAGTAGAACAAATATTCCCTCAAGTTCTATCGACCACCGGTACAACTCTACGCATGCTTAACATTCGCTTTACTTAGACCAAGTATGAAACTAGAATTACTTTGTAGGTGTTGTAGGATAGGTTTGCAAGATAATAAAGAGCATGCAAATAAAAGCTAGGGGCTGTTTATATAAAGAAACAACTAAGTTAGTTTTAGTAGAGAGCTTTTTGTCACAAGAAAGTTATTTGTCCCTAGGCAATCGATAACTAGATCGGCAATCATTATTGCAATTTTATATGAGGGAGAGGCATAAGCTAACATACTTTCTATTATTGGATCATATGCACTGATGATTGGAACTCCAGCAAACATTCTTAACTACTAAATATCATTAAGGTAAAACCCAACCATATCATTAAAGTATCAAGTCCTCTTTACTCCCATACGCAAACAACCTACTTACTCGGGTCTGTGCTTTTGTCACTCACGCCACCCACCATAAGCAAATCATGAACATATTGCAAACCCTACAACGGGGATCCCTCACGCTTGCGCGACACGGAGAGCACCATAGGACAACACCAATAATAAAACATGCAACTCAAACCAATCACGATCATCAATAAACCCATAGGACAAAACAGATCTACTCAAACATCATAGGATAGCCACAAATCATTGGGAAATAACATATAGCGTTGAGCACCATGTTTAAGTAAAGATTACAGCGGGGAGAAGGGGTGTTACATGATGACCCACAAGTATAGGGGATTAATTGTAGGTCTTTTTGATAAGTAAGAGTGTCGAACCCAACGAGGAGCAGAAGGAAATGAAGTAGTTTTCTGTAAGGTAATGTCTGCAAGTGCTGAAATTGTAAGTAGCAGGGTAGTTTGATAGCAAGATAATTTGTAATAAGCAAGTAACAATTGTCGGCGTTCTGGGAACGGGGGTCCCCAGACTTGCCTGCCTGCGGCCTGTGGCGTGGCTCAAGCGGGGGCCCAGCGCGGCCCATCTTCATAAGCTCAAGCTCAAAGACCCTCACGAGTGGCCAAGCCGCGCGGGGCGGACGACAGGAAGCTTCCTCAGAGGCAGCCTCATCAGTCAGGCTCAAGAGGAGGCGGAGAGATCATGGCAGGTGTACCTCGCGAGGAACCCGTGATGCAAGCCATGACGATCGAGACCAGGCGGGCGCCGGCCAACGCAGTGTCCTTGTTTCCCCTTTGGTGCAAAGGGGGCAAGCACAGGCCAAGGCATTAGGCAAAGGTTACCATTCCGGTGCAACTAGACCAAGACCAGCCGGACGATAGGACGGAGGTCACCGTGGAGCCCAAGACGGCGTCATCGCCAGTGCTTTTGGCAGCCGAAGACCACCTTTGGTCAGGAAAACTTGTACTAGATGTTCCCCTTTGAAATGGCCAATTGTTTGCGCCCTTCCCGCTCATTATTTGGGGAGAGGCCCAGGGCCTCTATAAATAGAGCTAGCCACCATAGAGGAGAGATCATCTAGACATCTAGACACCCCAAGAACATTGAGAGATCTGGTAGAACCCTAGTAGAGAGAGAGAGAGGCGATGAACTCACCCTAGCAGTTCATCGCACCAACTCAAGAACACCTCTCGCGAGGCTGTTCTTCCCTTGTACTATCCATCATCAGCCCCAGAGGCAATCCACCACACCACACACTGGAGTAGGGTATTACACCACAACGGTGGCCCGAACCAGTATAAACCTCGTGTCTCTTGTGTTGTTCATCATTTTCATCTTAGTTCGCACGAGAGGATCAGACGTAGATCGGTAGGGGAGAGATCTCCGTGCGCACCCCAGTGTTCGAACCTCAAGGGTCTGCCGGAACCCCAATCCCGACATTTGGCGCGCCAGGTAGGGGTGCGCCGAAATCTTCCTTCCGCCGTTCGCGTGTGATCTTCCGTCATGTCCATGGTTGACGCTCGTCGGGCTCGCACCTAGCGCTGGGCTGCTCACGCCGCTCGCGTCGCCCAGACGGTGCCCGTCGGCGGCCCCCCTCGTCGTTCCCCGTCGCCCGCCGCCAACGCCGCCACCGGTCCGGCGGGGAACGAGCAGCAAGCCTTGTCCCAGCACCCTTCGGTGCGGCGGGATGGCCGCACCGCCACCACGTCGCTGACTCTAGCTGGCTCGTCGTCCCACGCCCATCGCGCACCCATGGATGCGCACGCCTCACTGCTCTTGGCGCGGGAGCTCCTGAACTATCGCCCCGCCGACGACCTCTACGAGGACTGGCTCGCCCGCATCACCGAGCTTGTTAGTGCCGCAGGGGGCTCCCCCTTGCGGTCCGTCTTGTTGTCTCGCCCTCCGTCCCGTGCAGGGGGCGAGGATCAGGAGGCGCCTCCGCCGCCTCCTCCCCAAGAAGGTGCCTTGGCTCTAAGGCGCGCAGCCCCAGGACGAGACCCTCCACGTCCGGCGCCAGCGCAGCAAGAAAGGAGCTGCCAGGAGATCCCACGTCCCCGGGAAGGTGCTTGCGCGCTCCCAGCGTCGGCGCGCCAAGATCGCACCCCAGCGCCTCCATGACAAAACCCCGCGCTTCTCCCAGTGGCGGTGTGTGGTGACCCGCAAGAACGAGTCCAGCACCAGCAAGGGGCGCCAATGGCCACGGCGGGCTGCCTCGCCTTCACCCCCGAGCTGCACGGCGTCACATGGCCAGGCAAGTTCAAGCCCGACCTCCCTTCCCACAACGATGGCACAGCGGACCCCGCGGAGTTCCTGCAGCTCTATGAGTTGGGCATCGTAGCCGCCAACGGAGACGAGAAGGTCATGGCGAATTGGTTCCCCATGGCGCTCAAGGACGGCGCCCGCACCTAGCTCCTGAACCTGGCGCCCGGCACGATCTCCTCCTAGAGCGAGATGCACACCCGTTTCATCGCCAACTTCCAGGGCACTCGTGACCGGCCCCCGGCCGTGAGCGACCTGCACCGCATCAAGCAACAGCCAGGAGAAACCCTGTAGAAGTACATCCAGCGCTTCAACTACGCTCGCCTCAAGATCCCCAAGGTGACTGAAGAAGCCATCATCTCAGCCTTCTCCGACGGCGTGCGCGACGTCAAGATGACGGAAAAGCTAGCAATCCATGAAGACCTGTGCACATCCCTGGAGCTGTTTAACTTGGCGACCAAGTGCGCCAGGGCTGAGGAAGGGCGTCTCTCCCTTCTCGAGCTCCCGGCAGCCGACCCGGAAGAAAAGAAGCTCAAGGCCAAGGACGTGAAGCGCAAGGGGGCTGTCGTGCTAGCAGCGGAACTGGACACCAAGCGAGGCAGGGATCATCCTAAGTCATCTAAGGGCGGACGGTACTGCGTGTACCACGACCTCCACACCCACAACACCAATGAATGTCAAGAGCTCGAAGCTGTGCGAGATGGGCGAATCGGCCGACGCCCAGAGCGCCACGACAGGGGATATGGCCGAGGAGGAGGAAGAGGCGGTGGACGATGGGAAGACCGTGGTACTTCACCAGGGATGGCGTGAACGCCCTCGCGAGGAGCACTGGCAGGACCAGCCTCGCGAGGGAGGCTGGAGGGACCAGCCTCGTGAGGACCGTCCCTGCGGCAACGCAGGTCTCCCTCCTCTGCCGCCTCCACCGAGGAGGAACGAAGACCAACACCAAGACGATGGGGCTGGGGGCTTCCAAGAGCCGCGTGCAATTGCTTGCATCCTGGGCGGTGCCCAGGCCCCACCCTCACAGTGCATCTTCAAGCAGTTTGCTCGCGAGGTGAATGCAATCCTTCCCAAGCTTGAGGCCACGCGCCCTCTCGGGTGGTTTTCGTGCGCGATCACATTCAGTTCCGCAGACCAGCTCAAGTGTGCGGCAACGGCCGGAGTCCTCCCGATGCTTTGCTCCCCAATCATCAGCAACGTGCAGGTCACCAGGACCCTCATCGATGGCGGAGCAGGACTCAACGTCCTATCCGTCGAAACGCTCGACAATCTCCAAGTGCCATACGACCAGCTTCAGCCGACCAAGCCTTTCTCAGGAGTCACCGATGGTTCCACTGTTCCAATTGGGCAGGTTCGCCTTCCGGGCACCTTCGGGCGACGCAACAACTACCGCACCAAGCTCATCGACTTCGACGTCGCTCACATCCGCCTGCCGTACAACGCCATCCTCGGGTACCCAGCCCTAGCAAAGTTTATGGCAGTGACTCACCATGGTTACAATGTCCTCAAGATGCCAGGAAGCAGTGGAGTCATCATCGTACCTTGTGAAGAAAGGGACGCAGTGTGCTCGCTCGAGCGTGCGTTCCAAGCCGCAGCAATCGAAGACCCAGATCTCAGGAGCGGGAGGCCTCCCGAGGCGACCCTCAAGAAGAAGAAGACCTCACCTGGCCAGAGCCACAAGGAAGTAGGCACCTCCGGAGGTATTGCGTCAGGATTCGCGCCCGATCAAGGAGCGCCGCCCTCTCGCGCATAGGAAGGCGTGCCCGGCGCCCTCCTCAGGCAGGGCTTGGGGGCTCTCTCTTGGAGAGCCACCGACCTTGCCAAGATCGCGGGGGAGGCGCTCGGGCACCACTTGGAGGGGTGCTTCCAGGCACGCTTCCCTCAGAAAGGTACAAGTCAAAGGAGACAAAACCCTCTGGAGTTCATCACAAGGAACACCCAAGAGCTACAAGAGTCTAGAGTCATGCGCGGCAGCCACCGCTTGCCTGCCGTGGCCCCACATCCAGGCGAGGATGGAGGACTTCGCGTCTGCGTCGACGTACCAGGGCTCAACCGAGCTGCGTCCCAGGAGCGTCTATGGCCTTCGGCCGTAGGGCGCTGCGTGGGACCACCCCACAGCTACATTCGCATGCCCTTTGGCCTGCCGAGCACGGTCGCCGCACATCAGCGCCTGTTGAGGAGCATTCTGGAGGCTCAGGAGGTCAAGCATCGTGCGGTCCTGGTGGAGGTGGTGATGGTCCCCGAAGACCTGCACGTGCCACCAGAGCCTCCCGAGGCCCCTGAGCCTGGGGGCTCATGAGGGCCGACATCTTCACCGTGCATCGCTCACTTCCTCAGCATCACTTCATCTTCAACAGCACTAGGTGACATCTTTCAGAGTTCTACTTTCAGCTGGGAGCGCCCATAGGGCTGCACCATTCCCAGACCGCGTGGGTCCGTCCCCGCGGCATGTATCCATTTTGTTTATGCTCTTTATTTACCTTGTTGGGGGTGCCCCTCGGGCTGCATCATCCCCACGCCGCTCGGGCACGACCCAGCGGCAGTTGCTTTTCCAGCGTTTACCCTAGGATGAAGTTGTTCTTTCACGCTTCCCATAATTATCACCTATTGCTTGTCGTCGTGCAAAGCGCTTGCACGTTAAAAGGGGGGCGCCTGAGCATCGCGACTCATGGGCTCTTACTGGCTCTCCAGCCCTCACCCCCTGGCCTTGACCCACAGCATCGCGACCTGTCATACCAGCGGCGGCTGAGCTCGCTCTTGGGCCGGGACCTGAGGACATAGAGCATTTGCATTCTAACAACCCTGCAGGAACACACCAATTGATAAAGGCCCAGAGCCAGGCGCAACCCACCTCAAGGTAGGGCCTCGTGAGTCCCGCGCTGGCTCACGGGTGCCCAGATACACCTCTCCTAGCCCTACCGTGTCGGCCACGTGTCAGGGCGGGGCTGTACATGCCCCGGGGGCTCCTCCCGGAGGGGAGCCCCCTCCCACGCACTAGTGGAAGCACCATGCTCCGCGCTGGCTGACGACACTACCGAGGAGCGGCTATGCCCGTACACATACGAAAGCGCTATGCTCTGCGCTGGTGATAAACAACTGAGGGCGGCCCATGGCCGTACCAACCTCAGGGAGCCCAGAGCTTAGTGTCCGGCACCATCGCAACGCCTCCCCTCGGGAGTGCCGCGCGAGGGGGCTGGACACGGGGGGCGACGCCTGGGCCTCGCCCGAGCGCACACCACCCAGCCAGGTCCCTTGGACCTGGTCGTCGCGCGCCACTCCCCAAGCGGAGCCAAGGTACGAAACCCGTTTGAGCGTCTAGGGGGACTCCTAAGCATTGCGACTCAGGAGCCTAACTTGCCACATAGCCCCTCACTCCTTAGTCCCGTCCTTGGTTTCCGGTCGGGGCTAACACTGGGTGAGGTACACGCGGGGCCGGGCCCTGCTGACGTAGAACGATCAATCCACTCCTCGCTCCCCCCTTCCCTACTTGTTGCTCGCGCGTCAAGGTGGACTCCTGAGCATCGCGACTCGGGAGCTTAACTTGCCACGTAGCCCCTCACTCCTTAGCCCCGTCCTTGGTTTCCGGTCGGGGTTAATGCTGGGTGAGGTACGCACAGGGCCGGGCCCTACCGACATAGAGCGTAAACAAGTAGGAGAGGAAAATGCAAATTCCGGGAAATTCAAAGCAAATATTACAAGCCATAAGATTGTTCCACAACGCCAAACACAAGTTTTAACGCCTCCGCGAGGCATGGTGCATGTGCAGGAATAAAACAGGATGGAAGTCGTGAAGGAATCACTCCCCAGTAGTGCCATCACTAGTGGTGGAGTCACGCTGGACGGCTTCGCCTCCCGAGGTCGCAAGGCCGGCGGCACCGCGCCCAGGCAGGACGCTGGGGGAGCGGAACTTCCCCAGCAAAACCTCGGCTCGGCCCCTCACGGCCTCAGCGGCGGCAGCGGCACGGTCGCCGCTCACGGGCTCCAGCAGGCTGTCGAAGTCGACGTTGGGGTCGCGCAGGTAGACATGGCTGAGGACACGCGTCAGTGCCGCAGAAGACAGGGCATGCGCCTCTGCCTCGACCGTGGGGCCAAGGCCGTGTGGGATGTCCTCAAGCGCATCAACCAGGAAGGGGAGCAGCTTGGCGGGGCCGTCCTCCGCACCAGCCAACGGCTCCTCCAGGCCGCTCTCATACAGCGTCTTCAGTATGCCTCGAGCCTTCTTCTCCAGCTCTGCGAAGGCTGCCCGGTTCTCCGTCAGGACCTTTGCCTTGGCGTCCAGCTCAGTCCTCTCCGCCTCCAGCGACCGCTCCAGCGTCTCCAGTCGGCTGTGGCGAACATCAAGCTTGGCGTCCCGGTCCTTGGCGGCGGCCTCCCTATCCTTCATCTCCTTCTCCTTCTCCTGGCGGCTGCGCACCTCCTTGGCGAGCTCGTCGCGCAGGCCCTGCAGCTCGGCCTCAAGCGTCTTGCAGCAGCCCTGGACATTTGCGACGTCGCCCAGGGCAGCATCACGAGCGGCCTTGGCTTGGTTGGCGGCCCGCCTCTCCTCATCGGAGGACGACACGGCCTGGCTCAACACCGCTCGGACGGAGGCAGCAGAACGGGCCCAGCCAGAGGCCAACTCCAGGCGCCCGGCCACTAGACGAGGGTCCGCGCTCAGGAAATCCTCCCGCAGCTGGCTCAGCTCGTTGGCAACCTGGTCCAGGACAGCGGCGGAGGCAGCAGAAGAGACAAGAACCTGTGGAGTAGGCGGAGAAGATGGCAGCATGGCCACGACTTGGCAGGAAGGGACCTCCTGAGCCTTGGCCGCCACGGCCGCAGCATCAGGCACAGTCGACTCCAGGTCCAGCGGGGCCACCGGGGCTGACTCCTCGCCGGGGTGCCCAGTTGGCCTCGCAAGGGCGGTCGGGTCGGAGAGGCGCGTGCCTCGCCGTCCTCTCCCCCAACAGCCGAAGGCGTCTCCCGGCAGACAGATTCGCCCCAAGCAGGGCCGCAGAAGCCTCCTTCAACCTCTTGGCCGCAGGTGCCGACCTGGTAAAAGAGCGCAAATGTCAAGCCTCAGTGGCAGAAACCAAGCAAAGCACGAATCGAGCACTTACTGGATGTCATCCATGGAATCAAGCAACTTCCGGCCATACTTGAAGCCCGAGAGCCTGCAGCGGGGGTCAGCCTTGGAGGGCCCGAAAGCAAAAGGCGCGTCAGGAGAGACGGAGATGGCCTTGGACCCTCCAGGGACCAGAGCAGACCCTGGGGGAACCAGGGCTCGACCTGCCCTTCCTCGTGACCGAGGAAGAACCCTCCTTTCCTCGCCTGGCGTCGGCCTCATCGTCGTCCGGCATGGAGCGGAGGGCCTGGGACCTGCGCCGAGGGAAAGACTCCCCCCAATCCTCGCCAGTCTCCTCCAGGTCGGACGCTTCCTCCTCCGCCTCTTCTTCCTCCTTTTCCCCGCTGGAGCTGCCGGAGGACAAGTTCACCGTCGCCAAGACTGCCAAATCTTTGGGAGCTGCCGCGGGCACTAGCCCCTCATTGTTGAAGGTGGGCATGGCGTTCACCACTAGCTCCCAGTCGTCACAAAGGAAGAGGGGGACGGGGGCGCCCACCGGGCTCGCCACGTCTCCCCCAACCAAGGAATGGAGGGCCGCAGCCAGATCCTCGTCGGTCAGGGCCTCGGAGCTCAGGCGCAGGGCGGCGTCTGCTCCTCCAAGCCCCCACAGTGGGAGCGGGTGCTCCTGGAGCAGAGCCACCTGGTGCTCCAAGAACTCCCTCAGGAGCGTGGCCCTGGTCAGCTTCGCCGCCTCCGTGTTGCTTGGTCTCAGCTCCGCGTTCATCCTCCTCAACACCGCCTTCGCGCGAGGGTCGACGAGCTCCGTGTGGGACCATGCATCAATGGACTTAGGTTGCCCCGTGGGCAATACCAGACGAGGGTGGAGGCGCCCAACATCCATCATGACCCACTTGCTCCGGTAGCCTTCAATCCTCTTCCCAGGCTTCGAGATGGCGTTGGAGCTGGAATAGGCAATGAAGCTCGCGCATGTAGAGACCTGAGCACCAGAAACCCGGAGGGAGAAAAAGTGGCGTAGCAAGGCCACCGAGGGCTTCACACCAACATGAGCCTCGCAATAGTAGGCGAAAATCGCCAGGAGAAGGACAGAGTTGGGGTGGAGATGCAGAGCCTCTATCCCAATGGAGGAACTCAGAGAAAGGAGGCACCAGGCCAGCGACAATGGCGCTCACGAAGAACAGGTAGAAGGTGCTCACCTTGCCCTCAGGCTGATCGGAGCCGACCTTGAGCACAGTCGCTCCCTCGCTGCCCTGCGCCACCGTCATCAGGCGCGCGAGGGTGAGGTTCTTCTCTGACAAATTCGGGGAATCTAGGGCCGGCGAGTACCAAGCATCAGCCGGGGACTTGCGAGGCGCCATGGCGTGCCGGGTGCGAAGGATTGAGACAGATCTGGAGGATTTCGGGAGCAAGAGGAAGGAGAACGAGAAAGGGGATCTAGGGCAAGACGAACGAGAGCGGGGCAAGTAAGCCTGGCCAAGCCCCCCCCCTTTTGTCAGTCGTGTAGTTGCCAAGGCGTTGTGGGAAGTGCAGACGCCCACGCCCATGCCCAATCAACCGCCACGCGGCGCCCAAGGCCGCAGGCTATTAGGGCCCACGGCGCTTCGCGCTTGCCCCTTCGCTTCTCTGCTAAGCCAAGCCCGCGCGTGCCTTGGGCCCGGGGCTACTGTCGGTGTTCTGGGAACGGAGGTCCCCAGACTTGTCTGCCTGCGGTGTGGCTCAAGCGGGGGCCCAGCGCGGCCCATCTTTATCAGCTCAAGCTCAAAGACCCTCGCGAGGGGCCAAGCCTCGCGGGGCGGACGACAGGAAGCTTCCTCGGAAGCAGCCTCATCAGGCAGGCTCACGAGGAGGCGAAGAGATCATGGCAGGGGTACCTCGCGAGGAACCTGTGATGCAAGCCATGACGATCGAGACTAGGTGGGCGCCAGGCGGGTGCCCACCAGTGTAGTGTCCTTGTTTCTCCTTTGGTGCAAAGGGGGCAAGCACAGGCCTAGGCATCAGGCAAAGGTTACCATTCCGGTGCAACAAGACCAAGACCAGCCGGACGGGAGGACGATGGTCACCGTGGAGCCCAAGACGGCGTCATCGCCAGTGCTTTTGGCAGCCGAAGACCACCTTTGGTCAGGATAACTTGTACTAGATGTTCCCCTTTGAAATGGCCAATTGTTGGCGCCCTTCCCGCTCATTATTTGGGGAGAGGCCCAGGGCCTCTATAATTAGAGCTAGCCACCACAGAGGAGAGATCATCTAGACATCTAGACACCCCAAGAACATTGAGAGATCTGGTAGAACCCTAGCAGAGAGAGAGAGGCGATGAACTCACCCTAGCAGTTCATCGCACCAACTCAAGAACACCTCTCGCGAGGCTGTTCTTCCCTTGTACTGTCCATCATCAGCCCCAGAGGCAATCCACCACACCACACACTGGAGTAGGGTATTACACCACAACGGTGACCCGAACCAGTATAAACCTCATGTCTCTTGTGTTGTTCATCATTTTCATCTTAGTTCGCACGAGAGAATCAGACGTAGATCGGTAGGGGAGAGATCTCCGTGCGCACCCCAGTGTTCGAACCTCAAGGGTCTACCGCAACCCCAAATCCGACAACAATAGTAGTAACAAAAGTGCAGCAAGATAGCCCAATCCTTTTGAGGCAAAGGGTAGGCCAAAACGGTCTCTTATGATAAGCAAAGCGTTCTTGGGGGTACATGGGTTTCATCTCGTCACTTTCATCATGTTGGTTCGATTTGTGTTCGCTACTTTGATAATTTGATATGTGGGTGGACCGGTGCTTAGGTGTTGTTGTTACTTTAACAAACCTCCTACTTATGCTTAACCCTCCCGGAAGCATCCACAACTACGAGAAAAGTATTAAGAATAAATTCTAACCATAGAATTAAACTTTTGGATCCAATCGGTCCCATATGGAATAACGCATAAACTGGGGTTTAAGCTTCTGTCACTCTTGCAACCCATCATCTGATTGCTACTCCACAATGCATTCCCTTAGGCCCAAATATGTTGAAGAGTCATGTAGTCGACGTTCACATGACACCACTAAGGGAATCACAACATACATACTATCAAAATATTGAACACATATCAAATTCACATGATTACTTGCAACATGATTTGTCCCGTGACCCAAGAACAAAGGTAACTACTCACAAATAATAATGCTCAAGATCAGAGGGGTATTAAATAGCATATTGGATCTGAACATATAATCTTGCACAAAATAAACCATATAGTAATCAACTACAAGATGTAATCAACACTACTAGTCACCCACAAGTACCAATCTATAGTTCCGGTAACAAGATTGAACACAAGAGATGAACTAGGGTTTGCGTGGAGATGGTGTTGTTGAAGATGTTGATGGAGATTGCCCTCCCCAAGATGGGAGAGTTGTTGGTGATGATGATGACGATGATTTCCCCCTCCAGGAGGGAAGTTCCCCCGGTGGAATCGCTCCCCCGAAGGGCAAAAGTGCTCCTGCCCAAGTTCCGCCTCGAGGCGGCGGTGCTTCATCCTGAAAGTCCTCTCCATATTTTTTCTAGGTCAAAATGACTTATATACCAAAAGATGGGCACCGGAGGTGGGCCAAGGAGGGCACAACCCACCAGGACGCGCTTGGGCTCCCTGGCGCGCCCAGGTGGGTTGTGCCCACCTGGTGGGCCCCCTCTGGTTGTTATTTTCTCCAATAATTCTTAAATAATACATAAAAAATCTCCATGAAGTTTCAACTTGTTTGGAGTTGTGCAGAATAGGTGGCCTGACGTAGCTTTTCCAGGTCCAGATTTCCAGCTGCCAGAATTCTCCCTCTCGGTGTGTACCTTGCAAATTATGAGAGAAAAGGCATTAGAATTACTCCAAAAAGCATTATTATGGATAAAAACATTATGAATAATAGTAAGAAAACATGATGCAAAATGGACGTATCAACTCCCCCAAGCTTAGACCTCGCTTGTCCTTAAGCGAAGACCGAAATCAAAAAACATGTCCACATGCTTTGAGAGAGAGGTGTCGATAAATACAAAATACAGACAGAGAAGCATCATATTGATTATTATAACAACAACAAAATTAAACATAGGACTTTTATCATAGAACTTTCATCATATACTTCCCATGAATAAGTAATAGTTCATCACACAATCGAAGTATAAAGCAAAAACTCTATTAGAAACCAACAAACTATGTTCTCAGTCAACTTTGCAAGTACATTTCATCATCTTTTCAGGAAGAGTCACGTGTCGGAGCCTTTAGGCAAGTCCACATACTCAACCATCATATAGTCTTCTATGATTGCTAATACTCACCGTGTACCCATGAGTAAAACGTTTCAACTGAACACATAGAAAGATAGGGGCTTATGGTTTCACCTCCCAACATACTCACCTCAAGGGTGATGTCAACAATAATAACTCATGCCACCCATATTCTACTGGACATATGTGCCTAGATCTTTCCTCACCACATGATGCTTGCCAAAAGAGAAAAATAAAAGGAATAGAGAGAAAAACTTTGACTCTTTGCATAAAAGTAAAAGATAGGCCCTTTGCAAAGGGAAGCTAAGGTTGCCATGCGCTTATTTGTTTGTATGCTCAATCCCTTAGTGCAAAAGAACGTCACTTTACATTGCCCCTTGTGATAGCTACCTTTATTAATGCAGTCTGTCGCTTTTATTCTTCACCATCACAAGTTCGTGCAACGCTCAATTTTCTCTTACACTAAATGATTTCACACTTCTAGAAGCAATTTTATTGCCTTTTTGCACCGATGACAACTTACTTGAGGGATCTTCCTTAATCCCTAGGTAGGTATGGTGGACACTTGAAAATAAGATTTGGGTTTAAGGGTTTTTGGATGCACAAGTAGTATCTCTGCTTAGTGCAGAATTTTTGGCTAGCAAAGATAGGGGTAAGCACCACATGTTAAAGGATATATGAAAATATGACTTCTATGTGAATTTGAACAAACATAAATCATTAAGTTGTGTTCCTTGTCCAACGTCAACAATTTTGGCATATAATATTTTGATGAGGGCTCACAATTACACAAGATTTCTAGGATAGTATATTTATATGTGAATCTTGTCTTCCCTTATTAATTCTTTCATGAGTTGCATCATTGAATATTGCTATGTTTGTCAATCTCTAATAAAATTTCCTACTTATACTTTTCCTTATGTGGTACCATCACCTACCATAGGATTAGTATATAATCTTTTCTTTATTTATTTATTTCCATTCTTTTATTTGCTTCCTTTATTATTTTATTTTATTTTATTTGCAACATGAAAGTAAATAAAGCAAAAACTCATACTAAACTTTATTATATAACTTGCACATGATTACAAGGATAGATCACTAAGCAAACTCTCAAATAAGATATGATCAAACTAAACTTTTGTTCATCTAAAGCAAAATGATCAAACTAAAATAAGTAAAAGCAAAAAGATAGTGGGATGATATGACACCGGGCAACCTCCCCCAAGCTTGGCGGAAGCCAAGGGGAGTGCCCTTACCCGATACTCAATTCTCCTTTGGTGGTGAAGAAGGTGATGGTGGTGGTGGTGAGGACAATTGTGCCTTCAACTTTTTCATATTGTAGTTGAGGAGAGCAATTTCCGCATTTAAATCATCGACTTCCAAATCCAACTTCAAGACCTTGTCACATATATCTCCTTTACTTTTCTGCTGAAAACGAGAAGGAATAGATCGGCTATTAGAATGGTTAGCTCTCTTAGGGAGACTGGACTTCTTAAACTTTATGTGCATATCCCCAGGTTGAGGTAGAGGAACATCCTCCTCCTCCTCCTCCGAGCATGAGTCATCGATCCTCATCAAGTGAGCATCCTCTTCGTCATCTGTAGTTCGACCGTAAGGAGATAGGTCCCCATAGGCCTTTGGGTCAGCAATGAGATGTGAGACATAGCTCTCACCGTCGGAGTCTTGGGACGACATATTTTCAAAACTGCGCAGGAAATAGCAAGAAAAGAGAATAGGGGATTTCTCCGTGTTACGGTGATCAACAGGTTCGGGGAGTATATATAGATTTTTTTATCTTGGGGGACAAGTATATGGTAGAAAAACGGAGTACAGAAGGTGTCCCAGGTGGGCACAACCCACCTGGGCGTGCCAGGCTTGCCTGGCGTGCCTTGGTGTCTTGTGCCCACCAGGGGACGCTTCCTGGAAGTTTCTTTATTCCCAAAATCCTAGAATATTCCGAAACTGATAAAAAATATTGTGTGGCTTTTTCGGAGTCCGTTTACTTATCGTATCACGTACCTCCTTATTTTCACGATTTTGGAGTGTTCCGGAAAGACTCTTTTATGTGTTCTTCGGGTGTCATAGTTTGGATAATATTACTTTCAACATTAATAGGCATACCTGAGATATAATGCTTTATTCGTTGCCCATTGACAACCTTCAGGTTAGTACCTTCAGAATTATTTATTTTGATGGCTCCAGACCGGTAAACCTCCTCGATGACGTATGGACCTTCCCATTTTGAGATGAGTTTTCCTGCAAGGAATCTGAAACGAGAGTTGTACAAAAGAACATATTCTCTGACTGTAAATTCACGCTTTTGAATTCTTTTGTCATGCCATCCTTTTCCTTTTTCTTTGAATAATTTTGCATTTTCATAAGCTTGGGTTCTCCATTCATCTAGTGAGCTAATATCAAATAACCTATTTTCACCAGCAAGTTTGAAATCATAATTGAGTTCTTTGATTGCCCAATATGCTTTATGTTCTAACTCAAGAAGCAAATGACAAGCTTTTCCATAAACCATTTTATAAGGAGACATGCCCATAGGATTTTTATATGTTGTTCTATATGCCCAAAGGGCATCATCTAATTTCTTAGACCAATTCTTCCTGGACCTATTGATAGTCTTTTGCAAAATTAACTTTATTTCCTTATTGCTAAGTTCAACTTGACCACTAGACTGAGGATGATAAGGTGATGCAATTCTATGGTTAACAACATACTTGGCAAGCATTTTACGGAAAGCACCATGAATAAAGTGTGAACCACCATCAGTCATTAAATATCTAGGGACTCCAAACCTTGGGAAAAATAACCTCCTTAAGTGTAACATCCCCAGCATCACACTACAGTAATGTCCCCTTAATGAAGGTCATGTAATCATGATCATCATGCCCAAATGCCACTTGTCCAAAATCTGCTTCAAATTTAAATTCTAATTGCATGTCAAATATTTGCTTCTTCTTTCATGCAAATAAAATAGTTCACACTATGGCAAATATTCTCTAAGTATTTGTCATGATGAGAACTACCTCTGTTGGATTCCAAAAATGCTCCTGGAAATTATTTGAGTGCTCCAACAACAATTAAATTGGCCTTTTCAATTTCTAAAAGTTCTTAAACATTTTCAAATGCTCAAAACAAGTTTTGTGCAACTTCACAATATTGTGAAGTATTTATTGTGGCATGTGGCACATTTTTAAAGAGTCATATGGTACTCGGAATAATTGCAAAATAGTAGGCTATCCTTAAAACAGAATAAAACAAAAAATAAAAATAAGAGAAACAACCCTCCTGGTCAACTGGGCCAACTGCCCAGCCAACCGGCCCAGTCGGCCTCTCCACAGGCCGGCCCACCCCTCCACCTACTTACCCCTTTCACCAGGAACCCTAGCCCACTACCCCTGCCACACCCACTCCCCCCATGATCCTCTCTCTCTCTCCCACATCTTCCCCTTCCCCACCCGATCTGGATCGGTGGTTTGCGGGATCAATCCGGTCGATCCCCTCCTTCCCTCTCCTCGCCGACCCGACCTGGGCGCCGCACCATCCCCCATCGCTGCTTGACGACATCGCCGCTGCCGCCTGGAGACCTTTCTCCCTCGCTGGACCTTGCTGGACGCCCCCGCCGCCTCGACGCGTCAGTCCCCGTTGTCGGACCTCCTCACACTCTCCCTCGCCGGACCTCCCCAAGCCTCGCCGAGGAACCCCTGCATCGGGGGTGAGCAACACCTCCCTCAATCTCTTTCCTCACATCGTCTGCCGCGTTGTGCACTTTCCCCGCCCGTGCTGCTCACCTCCCCCTGCCGTGCTTCCTGCCTCGGTCCGCCTCCGCCGATGTCCCGCAGGGCCTATGCCTGCCGCTACCATTTGCTCCGCCTCCGGCCGGCCTCACCGCCCCGCGCGACGCTCGCTGTGAGCCGTCGTCGGGCGCCCGCCGTAGCTCCCGTGCATCCCCGTGCCGTCCCGCGGTCGCCGCACCCTCGTCCGCCGTGGCCGCGCTGCCCACGGCCTCTCACACTGCACAGCCGCCTGCCGCTCCGCCCCACACACCGTGTCGCGCACGTGCTCATCACCGGCTACGCCCTTTCGTCGTTGCCCCACACCGAGGACCGTCCTCGCTAGCCCCTGGCCACCGGCCAGCGCCGCCGGCCCCTGCCGTGGCCGCTACCGCGCCCCTGGGCGTGTGCCCAAGCAAGCTGGCGCCCAAGCGCCCGCACCCGACGCCCCGTACCCGCGGCCCCCTTGTTGGTCGCCGCCCCAGCCCTCGTGGCTCCGGCCGGCCGCGCCATGGCCGCCGGCGCGCGCCCTCCTGGGCACCCGAGTGCTCCCCGCCACCTGGTGGCCTCGGGCACGCACGCCCGCACCCGTGCGCCCGCACCCGTCGCCCGATAAGCCACTAGGGTCTATGACGAACGGGGCCCACGCACAAAACGTTTTTATAATATATATATATATATATTAAAAAATAAAATAAATAATAGTTAAATTAATTAATTAATTAATTAAGTTAATTAATCATGTTTAATTAATCTAATTAACTAGTTCTTTAATTAAACCCTAATTAGTTTAAACAGTCAATGACGAACGGGACCCACATGCTAGTTGACCAGTCAACTCCTCTGTTGACTGTTGATGTCATGCTGATGTCATGCTGACATCAGCGTGAACTGTTCTGGACAATGTTGATTAAATTAATTAAATAAATCCTAAAAATGATTTAAATCTTTTAAATTTAATATAAAATAAACCGTAGCTCAGATGGAAAAACTTTGTACATGAAAGTTGCTCAGAACGACGAGACGAATCCGGATACGCAGCCCGTTCGTCCGTCACACATCCCTAGCACAGCGAACACACAACTTTTCCCCTTTAGTTCATCCGTCCGAAAAAGCGAAACACCGGGGATACTTTCCCGGATGTTTCCCCCTTTCGCCGGTATCACCTCCTACCGCGTTAGGTCACACCCGGCACATCTTATTGCCATGTTATGCTTTGTGGTGCTATGTTTGCTTTATATTTACTGTTTCTTCCCCCTCTTCTCTCCGCTAGACCCTAAGACCGATGCTGCCCTTGTGATCGACTACGTCGACGACGACCCCTCCTTGCTAGAGCAACCAGGCAAGCAAACCCCCTTGAGAATTTCGATATCGCCCATTGCTTTCCCTCTCATGCTTGCATTAGAACTGCTACTGTTTTCTGTATGATCCTACTCGGATGCATAGCCTGTTGTTGTTACCTGCTTTCATACCTTACCTACTTATCCTAAACTGCTTAGTATAGGATGGTTAGTGATCCATCAATGACCCCACCTTGTCCTAGTTGCCTCACTTTATGTTCGATGACTCGATCAACGTGATCGACGTCCAGGCCCCGACACCACATCACCCCCTAGTTGTACGACTCTGTAGAGTTACCATCGAGTGCCGAGGGTGGAACCTCTTACATCACTCCTGATGAGATCTCCGTAGTGTAGCTATACGGTCGAGGTCATCGAGGGTGATTTCCTCCTTAACCACTTCCGTTACCGCTCTGTCTTGCAACCCCTCAAGTGTGTACCTCGAGGGTGGATCCTCTTACATTCACCTTGATGATAACATCGAGTGGGATTCACCGGGAGTGATTCCTCGGGTTTTCACCTTGGTGTTAGACATACAGTTACTGTGGTTACTATGACTTTACACTGAGCCATGTTACTAAAGACGGGTCGACCCTGAGGGGTACCCGTGCGAGCTTAGTAGCGAGTGATGTGGAGTCGGGTTGACCTGGAAGGTGCCCGCGAGATACTTACGAGGCATGGTCGGGCATTCTTAGCCCTTGCCGCAAGTACTCGAGACGGGGCGATGGGGTCACATCGATCGTGAGTCTCTGCTCGTTACCGCGCGTTCCTAATCCACTACGATTTGGATATTTGATCCGAGGAGCCTCTGGCCTGATAGCACTAACCATCACGTGGGCATAGTATGGGCGTTCTGCGTCGTATACATCAGCCGAAGCTTAATAGACGTCAGTGACTGAGCGGTGTGCGTCGGGTTGGACTGGTAAGCACCTACCTTGTTGAAGGAGGTAGCTAGGTCTGCTCACCGGCCGCCCACGCAACGTGCAGGAGTTCCCAGGGAGATGGCCCATGACTCCTAGGGGCATAGATTTAGTCCGGTGTGCTGGCCTCTCTGTTAAGCCTAGGTCGGGTTGCGGCGTATTGTTTGGTCAAGGCCGAGCATGACCCAAGAAAGTGTGTCCGGCCGGAGTTAATCGAGCGTGGTGGGTAAGTTGGTGCACCCCTGCAAGGAAGAAAACATCTATCGATAGCCTGTCCTATGCTAACGGACACTTGGAGTTGTATCCCGATCGATACAACTAGAACTAGATACTTGAGATGAGACATGGAGATGAGACTTGGATATGAGATGATAACTGGATAGTATGGCTCTGGGATTGCTTTCTCGCAGGGAGTCGAGAAAGGATCTTTGGCCGAGGTTGATAACACTTCTACTACTTTACTTTATGCTACTCTACTCCCTCCTGTTGCTGCAAGATGGTGGTTTCTAGAAGATGCTAGTATTCGATAGGCTAGGATTTTCCCTTCCCTCCTGGCATTCTGCAGTTTAGTCCACAGATACAACCCATTCCTTTGATACAGATGCATACTTAGTTTAGATCTGATGTAAGTCTTGCGAGTACTTTGGATGAGTACTCACGGTTGCTTTGCTACTTCTTTTTCCCCCATACCCGATTGTTGCGACCAGATGACGTATCCCAGGAGCCAGATGACGCCACTGATGACTACTACTACCCGGAGGATGCCTACTACTACGTGAAGACCACAGACGACTAGGAGTAGTTAGGAGGCTCCCAGGCAGGAGGCCTTGCCTTTTCGATCGTTGTTGCTTTTGTGCTAGCCTCCTTAAGGCAATCTTGTTTAACTCATGTCTGTACTCAGATATTGTTGCTTCTGCTGACTCTTGTGTATTCGAGCTTATGTATTCGAGCCTTCGAGGCCCCTAGCTTGTAATATAAAGCTTGTATTATTTTAATTTGTGTCTAGATTTGTGTTGTGATATCTTCCCGTGAGTCCTTGACCTTGATCGTACACATTTGCATGTATGATTAGTGTATGGTCAAAACGAGGGCGTCACAAGTTGGTATCAGAGCCGACTTCCTGTAGGTCGCACCCTTTCCAACTCCTTGGCCGAAGTTGAGTCTAGTCACTGAAAAACTTTTACTAACATTGGCTGTGTGTCTTATGGGCCCACGTCGCCATTGGGTGGTATTAGGATCTTTTACTCCTCGTCTATACTCTGGGACTTTGATCTCTCTTCTATTCGGGTTAAATGGTTTTACTAACTCGAACATTAGGATCTCGTGATCACATCCGCCCGAAGAGCCCATTATTTCAGATGATCGCCTGCTGCATCCAAAGATTCCGAAGACACTCGACGATTTTCTCTCGATACTTTGTGCCTGTTGCCTTTGCAATTCCCTACCACCGAGATATCCTTATGGATAACTACACACACTCACCAATCTTTCATTCTATCCCATTGATCTTGCTATTACAAGATGCGCTGAACTGCTCTCCTTTTCCGAGAATCCTTTGAGCTTACTGCCTTGCAGTTCCTTGTCATTTGAATACCCCTACGGATAACTTTGTGCACCTATCGAGTATCCGCTCACCCTCAGTTGATTCTTGTACTTCACAAAAGTCTTCGTAATACCATTCGTTCTTGTGAAAATCCTCAACAGCCTATTGTTCTTGAATTTCTTGCTTTCTTGCATTATGGTTAATACCATAAGTCTAGTAATCTTATTGCCAACCTTTGTCATTATCATTTTGAGTCCGTTGATACAATATGTTGCGAATGCTCGCAACCCTCAATCAGGTCCTAGAATTCATCCTTTCGGCTCAGACGTCATTTTAATATGTGCTGAATCTCGATCAATCAAATCGCCATCGATTGTACCCCTAAGGCTATTCTAACTATCCATCCCTAATCAGAGCATTGCTTCTGATCCCTTGTCATGGAATTCATAAATCCTTTGCAATTGAGCTTGAGTTAGTTAGTTGTTTCTATAATCTGATCTCCTTGCATTCTTTCTTACTCTGGTTGAGTACTGATGCTCACATCAGATCCCTTATGGACCAGCAACCCCCCCCCCTTTTCGGATTTCATCCGACAACGTCCTTCATATTCAATAAGCTTGTGAGCCTTTCCTCGTATACATAATGCTTTTGGTAAATTGTATCCTCCGCTTTCTCAAGCATGCTCTACTACCGAGCTTGTGTTATTTATTCTTGGAATTTATGATATATGTTCCTAAGATGCCTCGATGGGTTGAACCTATGCCTTCCCTAATCTGTGTGAACTCGGGAGTTATGCGGGTTATACTCTACTAGCTTTTCGTCAGATAAAATTTCAATACTACAGCTTCATCAAGAGTGAAAAATAAAATGAAAGGTTATGCATTGTAGAAGTGGGAGTCGACCCTGAACCTTTGTGTTCATGCCCACGGACATGGTGTGGAACTTATCATGAAAGCTTCTTGCAAGGATATTTAATCTTTTGAATAATTATTCCGGTATCGTAAATTGGATCCCTTGCATTTATGGTCCTGACCATATTTCCTCCTTGATCCCATTTACTGGGTAAGTTAAATTACTTATCCTCTACAACTCATTTCCCCCGTCCAACCTCTACTGTGATTTACCTTCTGGCATTGCACCTAGTACTTGATACTGGGAAGCTTTATGCCCCATCACATCATTCCTAGCCTGATCGGCTATATTTTTATCTTGTCAACTTTATAACTGTCCTACCTGGTCCTTATGCCCGGAGCAACTTCCGCCGATGAGCTAAGCTTACGTCGATCTTCCTCATCTTATCATTTCACCTCGAACAACAAACTTGACTTTGAGCTTGTGTCTAACCCGTAGTTCTCATAGCCTTTCACTTCATCCTTCCTTTCTGCTCAGTGGCATCTTCTTCGAGTCTCTCGACAAAATTTTCCTTGACCACCATCAACACTTTGGCTTCTTCAGAGATGTCAACTGAATTCATGGCTAGAAATACCATCCTTTCCTCTCGAAGACTTGTGTCAGCATCAACAACATTCTTGTCTCCCCCCAACACAAACTTGTTCATTTAATTTTGGAAATACATCCTTTTGGCATGTTGATGGATTGTTGCTAAGCCCGTCGGCCACACCCTCATCTTTTCCCTGCTAAAATTGTATGACTTATTTCCTAAGTTGTTTTCGATGGATCCTTGGTGTATCCAAAGCCTGACCTTTGCTTGAAACCATGTCAATGCTATCTCGAAGCATGTCTGTGGTAATCCAATCTCCAATAAGGACATTTGAAGCACGATACTAAATCTTCTTTATCAATTATCCAAACACCGTTGTACGGGTAATGTCATGAAATTCCTTTCCCCTTACCTAAATGGTTTTATACTTCTATCCTGTGATGGATACCATGCTCTGCTTGTCCTTGGGAAGGATATACCCCTGAAGTATGTGTTTAAACACATTTTCCTTTCCATTGTTCTGTTTAATCTGACTATTAATTTTTCCTTTCCATTGGTTTAGTTAAACCTTATTGTGATCTGTATTATACAAGCAGTAATATTTCCTTGCTTATGTAAACACCTCGTTGTATCACTCTGTCAGTAAGACCCTGTTACTATTGTTGATGACATTCTGGTAGCCACCGATGGACGAGAACTTTGACTAATGGCCGCCTCGTTCAACGAGCAGGAAAATGGTTCTCTTCGTCCCTCGCCCTTGGTACCGACGTTGTGGCCGACATAACCGATGGGTTACACTCTCACATGCCTTACTATCAAGACCGTACAAGATGTCAGCACCCTTCCTACTTTTTAACCCACCTGGTGGGCCCATAACCCACAGTTCCACATGATCGGAACCTGACTCTCCTGTATATCCTATATTCAGAAGTATCAATTGCTCTTCACTTTGTGTGTTTTCACAAGCCACCGTTTGAGAGATGATCTATTCCCGATGCTCTGAACCCCCCTTCTCACACTCTGTTCAGGTATCGATCATTTGTCCCTTCGCTTGAAATTGCCTATTGTACCTTCATATTTTGCTCTCGATGTCTTCTTAAGTTTCAACTCAAGAGATACTTCTGCCACATTCCCATTGTTCATTAGATAATTAACCCTATAAGGGTCAGTTCTCCCGAAGTTACTCTTTACTTCCCCACTTAAATCTCGGGACGAGATTTCTTGTAGTGGAGGAGATTTGTAACATCCCCAGCATCACACTACAGTAATCTCCCCTTAATGAAGGTCATGTCATCATGATCATCATGCCAAAATGCCACTTGTCCAAAATCTGCTTCAAATTTAAATTCTAATTGCATGTCAAATATTTGCTTCTTCTTTCATGCAAATAAAATAGTTCACACTATGGCAAATACTCTCTAAGTATTTGTCATGATGAGAACTACCTCTGTTGGATTCCAAAAATGCTCCTGGAAATTATTTGAGTGGTCCAACAACAATTAGATTGGCCTTTTCAATTTCTAAAAGTTCTTTAACATTTCTAAATGCTCAAAACAAGTTTTGTGCAACTTCACAATATTGTGAAGTATTTATTGTGGCATGTGGCACATTTTTAAAGAGTCATATGGTGCTCGGAATAATTGCAAAATAGTAGGCTATCCTTAAAAAAAGAATAAAACAGAAAATAAAAATAAGAGAAACAACCCTCCCGGTCAACTGGGCCAAACGGCCTAGCCAACCGGCCCAGTCGGCCTCTCCACAGGCCGGCCCACCCCTCCACCTACTTACCCCTCTCACCAGGAACCCTAGCCCACTACCCCTGCCGCACCAACTCCCCCCATGATCCTCTCTTTCTCTCCCACGTCTTCCCCTTCCCCACCCGATCTGGATCGATGGTTTGCGGGAGCAATCCGGTCGATCCCCTCCTTCCCTCTCCTCGCCCGACCTAACCTGGGCGCCGCGCCGTTCCCCATCGCCGCTTGAGGACATCGCCGCCGCCGCCTAGAGACCTTTCTCCCTCACTGGACCTCGCTGGACGCCCCCGCCGCCTTGACATGCCGGTCCCCGTCGCCGGACCTCCTCACATTCTCCCTCGCCGGACCTTCCCAAGCCTCGCCGAAGAACCCCTACATCGGGGTGAGCAACACCTCCCTCTATCTCTTTCCTCATGGTGTCTGCCGCGCCATGCACTTGCCCCGGCCGTGCTGCTCGCCTCCCCCTGCCGTGCTTCCTGCCCCGGTCCGCCTCCGCCGATGTCCTGCAGCGCCTATGCCTGCCGCTACCATTTGCTCCGCCTCTGGCCGGCCTCACCGCCCCGCGCGACGCTCGCTGCGAGCCGCAGCCGTGCGCCCGCCGTAGCTCCCGTGCATCCCTGTGCCGTCCCGCGGTCACTGCGCCCTGGTCCGCGGTGGCCGCGCCGCCCACGCCCTCTCACACTGCACAGCCACCTGCCGCTCCGCGCCACACACCGCTTCACGCGCATCCTCATCACCGGCTACGCCCTTTCGCCGTTGCCCCGCACCGATGACCGTCCTCGCTAGCCCCTGGCCACCGGCCAGCGTCGCCGGCCTCTGCCGTGGCCGCTACCGCGCCCCTGGGCATGTGCCCAAGCGCCCACATCCGATGCCCCGTACCCGCGGCCCACTCGTTGGTCACCGCCCCAGCCCTCGCGGCTCCGGCCGGCCGCACCGTGGCCGCCGGCGCGCGTCCTCCTGGGCACCCGAGTGCTCCCCGCCCCCTGGTGGCCTCGGGCACGCACGCCCGCACCCGTCGCCCGCTAAGCCACTAGGGTCTATGACGAACGGGGCCCACGCCCAAAACGTTTTTATAAAAAAATATTTTTTTAAATAAAATAAATAATAGTTAAAATAAATAAATAATTAATTAAGTTAATTAATCCTATTTAATTAATCTAATTAACTAGTTAGTTTAATTAAACCCTAATTAGTTTAAACAGTCAATGACGAACGGGACCCACACGCTAGTTGACCAGTCAACTCCTCTGTTGACTGCTGACGTCATGCTGATATCATGCTGACGTCAGCATGAACTGTTCTGGATAATGTTGTTTAAATTAATTAAATAAATCCTAAAAATGATTTAAAGCTTTTAAATTTAATATAAAATAAACCGTAGCTCGGATGGGAAAACTTTGTACATGAAAGTTGCTCAGAACAACGAGATGAATCCGGATACGCAGCCCGTTCATCCGTCAAGCATCCCTAGCACCGCAAACATGCAACTTTCTCCCTTCGGTTCATCCATCCGAAAATGCAAAACACCGGGGATACTTTTCCGGAGGTTTCCCCCCTTCGCCGGTATCACCTCCTACCGCGTTAGGTCACACCCAACACATCTTATTGCCATGTTATGCTTTGTGGTGCTATGTTTGCTTTATATTTACTATTTCTTCCCCCTCTTCTCTCCGGTAGACCCCGAGACCGATGCTGCCCTTGTGGTTGACTACGTCGGCGATGACCCCTCCTTGCCAGAGCAACTAGGCAAGCAAACCCCCTTGAGCATTTCGATATCGTCCATTTCTTTCCCTCTCATGCTTGCATTAGAACTGCTACAGCTTTCTGTATGATCCTACTCTGATGCATAGCCTGTTATTGTTACCTGCTTTCATACCTTACTTGCTAATCCTAAACTTCTTAGTATAGGATGGTTAGTGATCCATCGGTGACCCCACCTTGTCCTAGTTGCCCCGCTTTATGTTCGATGACTCGATCAACGTGATCGATGTCCAGGCCCCGACACCGCACATCACCCCCCCCCTAGTTCTACGACTCTGCATAGTTACCATCGAGTGCCGAGGGTGGAACCTCTTACATCACTCCTTATGAGATCTCCGTAGTGTAGCTATACGGTCGAGGTCATCGAGGGTGATTTCCTCCTTAACCACTTCCGTTACTGCTCTGTCTTGCAACCCCTCAAGTGTGAACCTCGAGGGTGGATCCTCTTACGTTCACCTTGATGATAACATCAAGTGGGATTCACCGGGGGTGATTCCTCGGGTTTTCCCCTTGGTGTTAGACACACAGTTACTATGGTTACTATGACTTTACACTGAGCCATGTTACTAAAGACGGGTCGACCCTGAGGGGTACCTGCGCGAGCTTAGTAGCGAGTGATGTGGATTCGGGTTGACCTGGAAGGTGCCCGCGAGATACTTACGAGGCGTGGCTGGGCATTCTTAGCCCTTGCCGCAAGTACTCGAGACGGGGCGACGGGGTCACTTCGATCGTGAGTCTCTGCTCGTTACCGCGCATTCCTAATCCACTACGATTTGGATATTTGATCTGAGGGGCCTCTCGCCTGATAGCACTAACCATCACGTGGGCATAGTATGGGCGTTCTGCGTCGTATACATCAGCCGAAGCTTAATATACGTCATCGACTAAGCGGCGCGCGCCGGGTTGGACTGGTAAGCACCTACCTTGTTGAAGGAGGTAGCTAGGTCTGCTCACCGGCCGCCCACGCAACGTGCAGGAGTTCCCGGGGAGATGGCCCATGACCCCTGGCGGCATAGGTTTAGTCCGGCGTGCTGGCCTCTCTATTAAGCCTAGGTCCGGTTGCAGCGTATTGTTTGGCCGAGGTCGGGCATGACCCAGGAAAGTGTGTCCGGCCGGAGTTAATCGAGCGTGGTGGGTAAGTTGGTGCACCCCTGTAGGGAAGAAAACATCTATCGATAGCCTGTCCTACGGTAAGGGACACTTGGAGTTGTATCCCGATCGATACAACTAGAACTGGATACTTGAGATGAGACATGGAGATGAGACTTGGATATGAGATGATAACTGGATAGTATGGCTCTGGGATTGCTTTCTCGCAGGGAGTCGAGAAAGGATCTCTGGCCGAGGTTTATAACACTTCTACTACTTTACTTTATGCTACTCTACTCCCTCCTGTTGCTGCAAGATGGTGGTTTCCAGAAGATGCTAGTCTTTGATAGGCTAGGCTTTTCCCTTCCCTCCTGGCATTCTGTAGTTTAGTCCACAGATACAACCCATTCCTTTGATACAGATGCATACTTAGTTTAGATCTGATGTAAGTCTTGCGAGTACTTTGGATGAGTACTCACGGTTGCTTTGCTACTTCTTTTTTCCCCCATACCCAATTGTTGCAATCAGATGACGTATCCCAGGAGCCAGACGACGCCACTGATGACTACTACTACCCGGAGGATGCCTACTACTACGTGAAGACCACAGACGACTAGGAGTAGTTAGGAGGCTCCTAGGCAGGAGGCCTTGCCTTTTCAGTCGTTGTTGCTTTTGTGCTAGCCTCCTTAAGGCAATCTTGTTTAACTCATGTATGTACTCAGATATTGTTGCTTCCGCTGACTCTTGTGTATTCAAGCTTATGTATTCGAGCCTTCGAGGCCCCTGGCTTGTAATATAAAGCTTGTATTATTTTAATTTGTGTCTAGAGTTGTGTTGTGATATCTTCCCTTGAGTCCTTGACCTTGATCGTACACATTTGCATGTATGATTAGTGTACGGTCAAATCGAGGGTGTCACATTAAGTATTTTAATAGAGGTGTTGTGATCAGCACTACTAGTTGGAATAGCTTCTACCCATTTAGTAACATAATCAACAGCGACCAAAATATGAGTATAGCCATTATAGGAAGGAAAAGGTCCCATGTAATCAAATCCCCAAACATCAAATGGTTCAACAGCAAGTGAATAATTCATAGGCATTTCTTGACGCTTATCGATATTACCTATTCTTTGGCGTTCATCACAATATAAGACGAACTTGCGGGCATCCTTGAAGAGAGTAGGCCAATAAAATCCAGATTGCAATACCTTGTGAGCAGTTCTATCTCCAGCATGATGCGCTCCATAAGCCGCGGAGTGACATTTCCGAAGGATTTGTCCCTATTCATGCTCAGGTACACAACGTCTAATAATACCATCTACTCCTTCTTTATAAAGATGTGGGTCATCCCAAAAGTAATGTCTTAAATCATAGAAGATTTTTTTCTTTTGTTTAAAAGCTAGGTGGTAAATATTTAGCAACAATGTAATTAGCATAATCAGCATACCAAGGAATACTATGAGAAACATTTATTGCAGCTAACTGCTCATCAGGAAAACTATCATCAATAGGTAGTGGGTCATCAAGCACATTTTCAAGCCTAGACAAATTATCAACAACTCGGTTCTCAACTCCTTTTCTATCAATGATATGTAAATCAAATACTTGTAACAAGATAGCACGTCGAATAAGTATAGGTTTAGCATCTTTATTTTCCATAAGATATTTACTAGTAGCATTGTCTGTGTGAACAATTACTTTGGAATCAACAATATACGGTCTAAATTTATCACAAGCAAACACAACTGCTAAGAATTCTTTTTCAGTAGTAGCATAATTCCTTTGAGCACTGTCTAGAGTTTTACTAGCATAATGAATAGCATTAAGTTTCTTATCAACTCTTTGCCTTAGAACAACACCAACAACATAATCACTAGCATCACACATAATTTCAAAAGGCAAGTTCCAATCAAGTGGTTGAACAATAGGTGCAGAAATTAAGGCTTTCTTAAGTGTTTCAAAGGCTTCTAAACAATCATCATCAAAAACAAAAGGAATATCCTTCTACAAGAGACTAGTAAGAGGCCTAGAATTTTTTGAAAAGTCTTTGATAAATCTCCTATAGAAACCAGCATGACCTAAGAAACTACGAATACCTTTTACATCTTTAGGACATGGCATTTACTCAATTGCATCAACCTTAGCTTTGTCCACTTCAATACCTCTTTCAGAAATCTTATGACCCAAGACAATGCCTTCATTAACCATAAACTGGCACTTCTCCCAATTCAAGACAAGATTTGTTTGTTCACATCTCTACAAAACTCGATCAAGATTGCTTAAACAATCATCAAAAGATTTCCCATAAACAGAAAAGTCGTCCATGAAAACCTCAATAATCTTTTCACAAAAGTCAGATAATATGGCAGTCATACATCTTTGAAAGGTAGCAGGTGCATTACATAAACCAGAAGGCATACATCTATAAGCATAGGTTCCAAAGGGACAAGTAAAAGTGGTCGTTTCTTGATCAGGTTGAGATACATGTATTTGTGAAAAGCCAGAATATCCATCAAGAAGCAAAAGTGTGTGTGCTTAGATAATCTTTCAAGCATTTGATCAATAAAAGGCAAAGGGTAATGATCTTTTCTAGTTCCTTTATTTAATTTTCTAAAATCTATTACCATTCTATAGCCCGTAACAATTCTTTGTGGAATAAGTTCGTTCTTATCATTAGGAACAACAGTTATACCTCCTTTCTTAGGAACACAGTGAACAAGGCTTACCCATCTACTATCAACTATGTGATAGATTATACCTGCTTCCAGAAGTTTTAATATTTCTGTTCTTACCACTTCTTTCATCTTTGAATTTAACCGACGTTGGTGATCAACAACGGGTTTAGGGTTAGGTTCCATATTAATTTTGTGCTGACATAGAGTGGGACTAATGCCCTTTAAATCATCAAGAGTATATCCAATAGTAGCTTGGTGCTTCCTTAGAACTTTCAATAATCTTTCTTCTTCATGTTCTGAAAGGTTAGCACTAATAATAACAGGATATATCTTCTTTTCATCAAGATAAGCATATTTCAAAGTGTCTGGCAATTGTTTTAATTCAAACACAGGATCACCTTTAGGTGGAGGAGGACCTCCTAGAGTTTCAATAGGCAAATTGTGTTTAAGTAGAGGACGTTGTTCAAAGAAAATTTTATCTATTTCATTTCTTTCGTGCATATGAAAATCATTCTCATGGTCTAGCAAATATTGTTCTCAAGGATCAGTAGGTGGTACAACAATAGAAGCAAGACGAATTAATTCATCTTTACTAGGCGATTCTTTTTCATGAAGCTTTCTACTAAACTTGGAAAAATTAAATTCATGAGACTCATTACCAAAACTAACACCGATAGTTTGTTTCTCACAATCTATCTTAGCATTAATGGTGTTCAAGAAAGGTCTAGCAAAAATAATGGGACAAAATTCATATTGTGGGGAACCAAGAACAAGAAAATTAGTAGGGTATTTTATTTTCCCACACAAGACATCAACATCTCTAACAATCCCAATTGGTGAAATTGTGTCTCTATTAGCAAGTTTAATAGTAACATCTATTTCTTCTACCTCTGCAGGTGCTATGTCATTCATAATTTCTTGATATAAGGTGTAAGGAATAGCACTCACACTAGCACCTATGTCATATAAACCATGATAGCAATGATCTCCTATTTTAACTGAGATGACAGGCATGCCAACAACGGATCTATGTTTATCTTTCTTCTCAGGTTTGGCAATTCTAGCAGCTTCTTCACAGAAGTAAATAACACAACCATCCATATCTTCTTCCAATAGATCTTTAACCATAGCAATACTAGGTGCAACTTTAATTTGTTCATCAAGTTTATGTGTTCTAATATGGCTTTTGTTAACCATAGTTGAAACTTTAGCATGTTCCTTTATCCTAACAGGAACAACTGGATCAACATTATAATGTATAGTTTCTTCTTTAACTGGTGCTGGTTCTTTAGTTTCTTCCTTAATAGGTGGGTGATATTTAAACCACTTCTCTTTAGGGAGTTCAACATGAGTAGCAAATGATTCACAAAAGGAGGCTACTATCTCAGAGTCAAGTCCATGTTTAGTGCTAAACTTTTGAAAAGCATCGGTATCCATAAAAGATTTAACACAATCGTACTTAAGTTTAATACCTAACACTTTACCTTTATCGAGTTCCCAATCTTCAGAGTTGTGTTTAATTCTTTCCAAAAGATCCCACCGGAATTCAATAGTCTTCTTCATAAAGGTACTAGCACAAGAAGTATCAAGCATGGTTTGATCATTACGAGAAAGTGGAGCATAAAAATTCTGAATAATAATTTCTCTTGAGAGCTCATGATTTGGGCATGAATATAACATTGACTTAATCCTCCCCCAATCTAGAGCGATACTTTCTCCTTCATGAGGCCAAAAATTATATATATAATTCCGATCACGATGAACTAGATGCATAGGATAAAATTTTTGGTGGAACTCCAATTTCAAACGATTCCAATTCCATGGTCCAATATCATCGCATAGCCTATACCATGCCAATGCTTTTCCCTTCAAAGATAAAGGGAAAACCTTCTTTATAACTTTATCTCTGGGTAAACCTGCAAGCTTAAACAATCCACAAATTTGTTCCACATATATCAAGTGCATATCGGGATGTTCGGTTCCATCTCCTGCATAAGGATTAGCTAGCAGTTGTTCTATCATACCCGAAGGAATTTCATATTCAATATTTTTAGTAGGTGCAGTACGTTGAGGGGTAGCTAATTGTGGTTCCGGACGAGGTGAAGATACCCCAAACAAACCCCTCAAAGGATTGTTTTCCATAGTAACAAGTTACAATAAATTTCAGCACACTATATAAATGTTACCTTACCAGTTTCCACTTACCAAAGGCGCTTCACTCCCCGGCAACGGCGCCAGAAAATAGCCTTGATGACCCACAAGTATAGGGGATCAATTGTAGCTCTTTTCGATAAGTAAGAGTGTCGAACCCAATGAGGAGCAGAAGGAAATGACAGGGTTTTTTAGTAAGGTAATGTCTGCAAGTGCTGAAATTGTAAGTAGCAGAGTAGTTAGATAGCAAGATAATTTGTAACGAGCAAGTAACGGTAGTAGTAAAAAAGTGCAGCAAAGTAGCCCAATCATTTTGAGGCAAAGGACAGGCCAAAACGGTCTCTTATGATAAGCAAAGCGTTCTTGAGGGTACACGGGAATTTCATCTAGTCACTTTCATCATGTTGAGTCGATTTGTGTTTGCTACTTTGATAATTTGATATGTGGGTGGACCGGTGCTTAGGTGTTGTTCTTACTTAAACAAACCTCCTACTTATGATTAACCCTCCCGCAAGCATCCGCAACAACAAGAAAAGTATTAAGAATAAATTCTAACCATAGCATTAAACTTTTGGATCCAATTGGTCCCTTACGGAATAGCACATAACTGGGGTTTAAGCTTCTATCACTCTCGCAACCCATCATCTAATTGATACTCCACAATGCATTCCCTTAGGCCCAAATATGGTGAAGTGTCATGTAGTCGAGGTTCACATGACACCACTAAGGGAATCACAACATACATACTATCAAAATATCGAACACATATCAAATTCACATGATTACTTGCAACATGATTTCTCTCGTGACCTCAAGAACAAAGGTAACTACTCACAAATAATAATCATGCTCAAGATCAGAGTGGTATTAAATAGCATATTGGATCTGAACATATAATCTTGCACCAAATAAACCATATAGTAATCAACTACAAGATGTAATCAACACTACTAGTCACCCACAAGTACCAATCTATAGTTCCGGTAACAAGATTGAGCACAAGAGATGAACTAGGGTTTGAGAGGAGATGGTGCTGTTGAAGATGTTGATGGCGATTTCCCTCCCCGAGATGGGAGAGTTTTTGGTGATGATGATGACGATGATTTCCCCCTCTGGGAGGGAAGTTCCCCCGGCGGAATCGCTCCGCCGGAGGGCAAAAGTGCTCTTGCCCAAGTACCGCCTCGAGGCGGCGGTGCTTCGTCCCGAAAGTCCTCTCCTTATTTTTTTCTAGGTCAAAATGACTTATATACAAAAAGATGGGAACCGAAGGTGGGCCGAGGAGGGCATGATGACCCACAATTATAGGGGATCTATCGTAGTCCTTTCGATAAGTAAGAGTGTCGAACCCAACGAGGAGCATAAGGAAATGATAAGCGGTTTCCAGCAAGGTATTCTCTGCAAGTACTGAAATAAGTGGTAACAGATAGTTTTGTGATAGGATAATTTGTAACGAGCAACAAGTAACAAAAGTAAATAAAGTGCAGCAAGGTGGCCAAATCCTTTTTGTAGCAAAGGACAAGCCTGGACAAACTCTTATATCGAGAAAAGTTCTCCCGAGGACACATGGGAATATCATCAAGCTAGTTTTCATCACGGTCATATGATTCATGTTCGGTACTTTGATAATTTGGTATGTGGGTGGACCGGTGCTTGGGTACTTCCCTTACTTGGATAAGCATCCCACTTATGATTAACCTCTATTGCAAGCATCCGCAACTACAACAAAAGTATTAAGGTAAACCTAACCATAGCATGAAACATATGGATCCAAATCAGCCCCTTACGAAGCAACACATAAACTAGGGTTTAAGCTTCTGTCACTCTAGCAACCCATCATCTACTTATTACTCCCCAATGCCTTCCTCTAGGCCCAAACAATGGTGAAGTGTCATGTAGTTGACGTTCACATAACACCACTAGAGGAGAGACAACATACATCTCATCAAAATATTGAACAAATACCAAATTCACATGACTACTAATAGCAAGACTTCTCCCATGTCCTCAGGAACAAAAGTAACTAATCACAAAGCATAAACATGTTCATAATCAGAGAGGTATTAATATGCATATAGGATCTGAACATATGATCTTCCACCAATTAAACCAACTAGCATCAACTACAAGGAGTAATTAACACTACTAGCAACCTACTAGCACCAATCCCGGACTTGGAGACAAGAATTGGATACAAGAGATGAACTAGGGTTTTGAGAGGAGATGGTGCTGATGAAGATGTTGATGGAGATTTCCCTCTCCCGATGAGATGAGCGTTGGTGATGACGATGGCGATGATTTCCCCCTCCGGGAGGGAAGTTTACCGGGCAGAACAGCTCTGCCAAGGTTCCGCCTCATGGCGGCGGAGTTTCATCCGAGAAGATGGCTTCTGATTTTTTTCCCATCGAAAGACTTCATATAGCAGAAGATGGTCACCGGAGGGCCACTAGGGGGGCCCACGAGGTAGGGGGCGCGCCCAGGGGGTAGGGCGCGCCCCCCACCCTCGTGGGCAGGGTGTGGCCCCCTGGTGAAGTTCTTGCTCTCATTATTTTTTATATATTTGGAAAACGTCTTCCGTGGAGTTTCAGGACTTTTGGAGCTGTGCAGAATAGGTCTCTAATATTTTCTCCTTTTCCAGCCCAGAATCCCAACTGCAGGCATTCTCCCTCTTTATGTAAACCTTGTAAAATAAGAGAGAATAGGCATAAGTATTGTGACATAATGTGTAATAACATCCCATAATGCAGTCAATATCGATATAAAAGCATGATGCAAAATGGACGTATCAACTCCCCAAGCTTAGACCCCGCTTTTCCTCAAGTGAAAAGCCGAAATCGAAAAATATGTCCACATGTTTAGAGATAGAGGTGTCGAGAAGAATAAAATACGGACATGAGGGCATCATGATCATTCTTAGAACAACAACTTATATAATTCTTGTCATATGATATCTTATGCTAAAGTAATAATTCAATCACAATTTCAAGTATGAATCATAAACTTCATTGAAAACTAACAAATTATAATCTCAGTCATTGGAGCAATTGCAATTTATCATAACATAGGAAAGAGTCAACATATAAGAGCTTTTCAGCAAGTCCACATACTCAACTATCATATAGTCTTTCATAATTGCTAACACTCACGCAATACTTATGGGTATGGAGTTTTAATCGGACACAGAGAAAGATAGGGGCTTATAGTTTTGCCTCCCAACGTTTTACCTAAAGGGTAATGTCAACAATAATAGTTCATGAAAACTCACATCCAATTAGCCATATATACCAGGATCTTTCCAACATACTGTGCTTGCCAAAGGATAAAATATAAAAAAGAAAGGGTGAAGATCACCATGACTCTTATGCAAGGTAGGAGATAAAAGTAAAAGATAGGCCCTTCGCAGAGGGAAGCAGAGGTTGTCATGCGCTTTTATGGTTGGATGCACAAAATCTTAATGCGAAAGAACATCACTTTATATTGCCACTTATGATATGGACCTTTATTATGCAGTCTATCGCTTTTAATGCTTCCATATCACATGATCGTATAAAGCTTATTTTCTCCCACACTAATAAGTCATACATATTTAGAGAGCAATTTTTATTGCTTGCATCGATGACAACTTACTTGGAGGATCTTACTCAATCCATAGGTAGGTATGGTGGACTCTCATGGCAAAACTGGTTTAAGGGTATTTGGAAGCACAAGTAGTATCTCTACTTGGTGCGATGAATTTGGCTAGCATGAGAGGGAAAGGCAAGCTCAACCATGTTGGATGATCCATGAAAATATAATTTATCTCAGATGTAAGAAAACATAACCCATTACGTTGTCTTCCTTGTCCAACGTCAACTCTTTAGCATGTCATATTTTAATGAGTGCTCACAATGATAAAAGATGTCCAAGATAGTATATCTATATGTGAAGACCTCTCTTTCTTTATTACTTCCTATTAATTGCAATGATGACCAAAACTATGTTTGTCAACCCTCAACAACTTTTATTCATCATACTTTTTCTATGTGGGCTCATTACTCTCCATAAGATCCATATGATCTCTTTGTTTCTTTTTATTTCTTTCTCTTTTCTTTTATTCACTTAGGATCATGGCAAAATAATTAAGCCCTTGACTCAACACTAATCTTTATTATATATAGCTCACGGACTCGATTACATAGAAGGATAATAAAGCAAAACCCACAACTAGATCATACTAAGAACTTTTATTCTACTAGATCAAGATATTACCAAAAGGATCAAACTAAGAAAAATGGTAAAGATAAAAGTGATGGTGATACAATACCGGGGCACTCCCCCAAGCTTGGCAGTTGCCAAGGGAAGTGCCCATACCCGATGCTCAGTTCTGATTTGTTGGTGAAGAAGGTGGAGTTGTTGATGATGGATAGTCACACATCGAGCATAGGAGGTCTTCTAACTTGCGGATAATGCCTTTGATTGCAATGATATGCTCCTTCAACAAAATAGTTTCACGTGTGAGATACTTATTTTGTATACGAGCTAACTCAATCATCTTGAAAGCTTCGATCTCAGTTGGCGTAAGAAGATTGTGATCAAGTTGAAGGATGTCTGCTGTTGCCGAAACTTGGTCCTCCATTGCCTTCTTGATCCCTTCATCCTTGCTGATCTCCATGGGTTCTTCTCTCTTCAACTCTATCTTCATTAGCCAAGCATCATTGCCCTCATGGTTGGAGGAGGAGGGATACGACATAGTGCCTGGCCTTGACAACCCTGACAGAAAACAGCTCGAAACAAAGACACGAGATTTTTGCGTGATATAGGAGTCAAAACCCCCAGTAGATTATATAATGAATTTTTACCGACCAAAATACGTGTCATGTACGAAAACGGAGTCCGGAGAGCACACGAGGTGCCCACGAGGTAGGGGGCGCGCCCAGGGGGGTAGGGCGCGCCCTCCACACTCGTGGAGCCCTCGTGTCCTTCCCGGACTGCTACTTATTTTTCTATTTTTCTAAACATTCCAAAACAGAGAAATATTGCCTAAAAAGCTGTTTTGGAGTCGGTTTACTTACCGTACCACATACCCATTCCTTTTCGGAGTCTGAAATGTTCCGAAAAGTGTCCCTTATGTATTCCTTCGGGGTTACGGTTTCAATAACATTGGTTTCAACATTTATGGGATTACCTGAGATATAATGTTTGATTCTTTGACCATTCACCACCTTCGGATTTGTGCCTTCAAAGTTGTTGATTTTTATGGCACCAGAACGATAGACCTCCTCAATAACATAAGGACCTTCCCATTTAGAGAGAAGTTTTCCTGCAAATCTTAAACGCTTTTGTATTCTTTTGTCATGCCATCTTTTAACTTTTTATATAAACAACTTGGCATTTTCATAAGCTTGGGTTCTCCATTCATCAAGTGAGCTAATGTCAAATAGCCTCTTCTCACCGGCAAGTTTGAAATCATAATTGAGCTCTTTAATAGCCCAATATGCCTTGTGTTCTAGTTCGAGAGGTAAGTGACATGCTTTTCCATAAACCATTTTATACGGAGACATACCCATAGGATTTTTATATGCAGTTCTATAGGCCCATAATGCATCATCAAGTATCTTGGACCAATTCTTTCTAGATCTATTAACAGTCTTTTGCAAAATTAATTTGAGCTCTCTATTGCTCAATTCTACTTGACCACTAGACTGTGGGTGATAAGGAGATGCAATTCTATGATTAACATCATATTTAACAAGCATTTTACGGAAAGCACCATGAATAAAATGTGAACCACCATCAGTCATTAAATATCTAGGGACTCCAAATCTTGGAAAAATAACTTCTTTAAGCATTTTAATAGAAGTGTTATGATCAGCACTACTAGTTGGAATAGCTTCTACCCACTTAGTAACGTAATCACCAGCAACTAAAATATGTGTATATCCATTAGAGGAAGGAAAGGGTCCCATATAGTCAAAGCCCCAAACATCAAATGGTTCAATAACGAGTGAATAGTTCATAGGCATTTCTTGACGTCTACTAATATTACCAATTCTTTGACATTCATCACAATATAAGACAAACTTACGGGCATCCTTGAAGAGAGTAGGCCAATAAAAACCAGATTGCAATACCTTATGTGCAGTTCTATCTCCAGCATGGGGTACCTCCATAAGCTTTGGAGTGACACTTGCGTAGGATCTGTTCCTGTTCATGCTCAGGTACACAACGTCTAATAACACCATCAACTCCTTCTTTATAAAGATGTGGGTCATCCCAAAAGTAATGCCTCAAATCATAGAAGAATGTTTTCTTTTGCTGGTATGTGAAACTAGGTGGTATAAACTTAGCAACAATGTAATTAGCATAATCAGCATACCATGGAGCAGTATGAGAAGCATTTATGACATTTAATTGCTCATTAGGAAAGCTATCATCAATAGGAAGTGGGTCATCAAGCACATTTTCTAACCTAGACAAGTTGTCTGCAACGGGGTTCTCAGATCCCTTTCTATCAACAATATGTAAGTCAAATTCTTGTAGCAAGAGAACCCATCTAATAAGTCTTGGTTTAGCATCTTTCTTTTCCATGAGATATTTAATAGCAGCATGATCAGTGTGAATAGTTACTTTAGAATCAACAATATAAGGTCTGAACTTATCACAAGCAAATACAACTGCTAAGAATTCTTTTTTAGTGGTAGCATAATTTCTTTGAGCATTGTCTAGGGTTTACTAGCATATTGAATAACATTTAATTTCTTATCAACTCTTTGTCCTAGAACAGCACCTACAGCATAATCACTAGCATCACACATAATTTCAAAGGGTAAATTCCAATCAGGTGGCTGAACAATAGGTGCAGAAATCAATGCTTTCTTAAGTATTTCAAATTCTTCTACACAATCATCATAAAAAACAAATGGTATATCTTTTTGTAATAAATGAGTCAGAGGCCGAGAAATTTTTGAGAAGTCCTTAATGAACCTCCTATAAAATCCGGCATGACCAAGGAAACTTCTTATACCTTTGATGTCCTTGGGACATGGCATCTTTTCAATAGCATCAACCTTGGCTTTATCAACTTCAATACCTCCTTCAGAAACTTTATGCCCCAAGACAATACCTTCATTGACCATAAAGTGGAACTTTTCCCAATTCAAGACAAGACTAGTTTCTTCGCATCTCTGCAAAACTCGATCAAGGTTGCTTAAGCAATCATCAAAAGAAGATCCATAGATGGAAAAATCGTCCATGAAAACCTCACAAATCTTTTCACAAAAGTCAGAGAATATAGCCATCATGCATCTTTGAAAGGTAGCAAGTGCATTACATAAACCAAAAGCCATACATCTATAAGCAAAAGTACCAAAAGGGCATGTAAAAGTAGTCTTCGATTGATCTTTGGCTGACACAGGTATTTGAGAGAAACCAGAATAACCATCTAGAAAGCAAAAATGTGTATGTTTGGATAATCTTTCTAGCATTTGATCGATAAAAGGTAAGGGGTAATGATCCTTTTTAGTTGCCTTATTTAATTTGCGGAAATCAATTACCATCCTATAACCTGTAATAATTCTTTGAGGAATCAATTCATCTTTATCATTAGGTACGACAGTAATACCTCCCTTCTTAGGGACACAATGGACATGAATTACCCACTGACTATCAGCAACGGAATAGATTATACCTGCCTCAAGGAGCTTTAGTATTTCCTTTCTTACCACTTCTTTCATTTTAGGATTCAGCCGTCGTTGATGATCACGAACTGGTTTAGCATCTTCTTCCAAATTAATTTTATGTTGACATAGAGTGGGACTAATGCCCTTAAGATCATCAAGAGTATACCCAATAGCAGCATGGTGCTTCTTCAGAGTTTTCAATAATCTCTCTTCCTCATGCTCTGAAAGGTTAGCACTAATAATAACAGGATATGTCTTTTTCTCATCAAGATAAGCATATTTAAGAGTATCAGGTAACGGTTTAAGCTCAAACATGGGATCACCCTTAGGTGGAGGAGGATCCCCTAGGATTTCAACAGGTAAATTATTTTTCAGAATAGGTTCCTGTTTAAAGAATACTTCATCTATTTCCCTTCTTTCATTCATAAACATATCATTTTCATGGTCTAGCAAATATTGTTCTAAAGGATCACTAGGAGGTACGGCAATAGAACAAGACCAATAATATCATCCTTACTAGGTAATTCTTCTTCACGGTGTTGTCTACTAAATTTAGAGAAATTAAATTCGTGAGTCATATCATCTAAACCGACAGTAACAACATCTCTTTTGTAATCTATGGTAGCATTAACAGTGTTCAAGAAGGGTCTACCAAATATAATGGGGCAAAATCTATCTTGTGGGGAGCCAAGAACAAGAACATCAGTAGGATATTTAGTTTTCCCACACAAGACTTCAACATCTCTAACAATTCCCATTGGTGAAATAGTATCTCTATTGGCAAGTTTAAATGTGACATCAAAATCTTCTATTTCAGTAGGTGCAATCTCATGCATAATTTCTTTGTATAAGGAATGAGGTATTGCGCTACCACTGGCACCCATATCACATAAGCCATGATAACAATGATCTCCTATTTTAACAGAAATAACAGGCATGCCTACCACAGGTCTAGGTTTCTCTTTAGCACAGGGTTTAGCAATTCTAGCAGTTTCATCATAGAAATAAATAACATGCCCATCAATATTATTGGACAAGAGATCTTTAACAATAGCAATATTAGGTTCAACTTTAACTTGCTCAGGAGGTGTGTCGGAGTCAAAACCGGCGGATCTCGGGTAGGGGGTCCCGAACTGCGCGTCTAGGCCGGATGGTAACAGGAGGCAAGGGACACGAAGTTTTACCCAGGTTCAGGCCCTCTCGATGGAGGTAAAACCCTCCGTCCTGCTTGATTAATATTGATGATATGGGTAGTACAAGAGTTGATCTACCACGAGATCGAGGAGGCTAAACCCTAGAAGCTAGCCTATGGTATGATTGTTGATGTGTATGTTGTCCTACGGACTAAAACCCTCCGGTTTATATAGACACCGGAGAGGGTTAGGGTTACACAAAGTCGGTTACAATGGTAGGAGATCTTCATATCCGTATCGCCAAGCTTGCCTTCCATGCCAAGGAAAGTCCCTTCCGGACACAGGACGGAGTCTTCAATCTTGTATCTTCATAGTCCAGGAGTCCAGCGGAAGGTATAGTCCGGCTACCCGAACACCCCCTAATCCAGGACTCCCTCAGTAGCCCCTGAACCAGGCTTCAATGACGACGAGTCCGGCGCGCAGATTGTCTTCGGCATTGCAAGGCGGGTTCCTCCTCCGAGTACTTCATAGAAGATTCTGAACACAAAGATATTGGCCGTCTTTGCAAAATAAGTTTCCACATATTTTCATAGAGAGAATAATATTTACACCAGTCTAATCTGCTGATGTATTCCGTAGCGTGACACACCACGGCCAAGCCTTTATCCGAGCCGTTTCATTATCCCACCTCAGCGCGTCATGCGAGGCGGTTTCCTTGGCACGTCTTGCTAAAGCAGAGATCGTGTCCCCTTATCCCGGGATTCTCATCAATACGGGTGTCGGTAACCCAACCGCGCCATTGATTACGGCGCTTGGAGATAAGCGAGTTTTACCAGACTGGTGGGGACATGTAGTTGCGTCCACCCATATAAGGGGATAAGGATCCACCTTTTCACCTACGCCTTCTTCCTCCTTCGCCTATCCATTCTTGCGCACTCGAGCTCCAGCGCCCAAGTCCACACTCCCCACCTCCACCTTCTCCAGCCATGTCCGGAGCGGGAGGCAAGTGGATGGTCTCCTCTATCATGGAGGGACATATCAAAAAGCTGAGGAAGGCCGGATACCTGTCTAACGACATCGCGCACCGGCTCCCCGAAAAGGGGCAGCTCATCCCCACCCCTAGGCCCCATGAGAGGGTGGTGTTCCTCCCCCATTTCCTCCGCGGATTGGGCTTCCCTCTCCACCCATTTGTCCGGGGCTCATGTTCTACTACGGCCTGGATTTCCACGATCTGGCCCCGAACTTCGTCCTCAACATCTCGGCGTTTATCATCGTGTGCGAGGCCTTCCTCCACATCCGCCCCCATTTCGGCCTATGGCTCAAGACTTTCAACGTCAAGCCGAAGGTGATGCGCGGCAACCTGGCGGAGTGCGGAGGCGCCATGGTGGGCAAGATGGCCAACATCCTCTGGCTTGTGGGCTCCTTTGTTGAGACCCTGAAGGGGTGGCAATCGGGGTGGTTTTACATCACCGAGCCACGCGACGCCGAATGGGTCGCACCCCCCGAGTTTCGGTCCGGACCCCCAACGCGGCTCATGTCCTGGAAGGAGACGGGCCTATCATGGGGTAAAAAAGGAGAGCTTACCGGACTCCAAACATGCGTCAAAACCCTGGCGGACAAGAAGCTCAAACTTGTCAACGTAGTCTAGGTTATGCTCATCCGCTTGATCCTCCCGTGCCAACAACGGGCTTTCAACCTATGGGAGTTCAACCCGGCGCGGCACCAAACTCTGAGCAGGCTCTTCAACACGACGTACAAAGATGCCTGGAAGGTGCTTTTCAAGGGCGCCGAGGCTCCCGCATCCGCTACTGAGGATCGCGGATTCAGTGCGCAGCGTCACGCTCAAGCTATTTTTTCCTTTTATAGGGTATCAGTTTTTCATAGTTTGGCTCCATGCGGGATCTAAGCTCCCTTTCCTTTGACAGGATTGGCAGGTGACGTTCGGACAGATCAACTGTCCGGCCCCTTTGCCCGAAGGCCCAGCGGATGCTCGCTTGGCGAGGCTGCTGGTTCCGGCACCCTATGTGGTGCCAAAGAAGAAGGTCAAGAAGAAGGCCACAGGGACTCGAAAGAGTGCCCGACACCCGGAGGTGTCGGATTCATCATCCGATGAATCCAAGACGCACTCCTCCCGTGAAGACGAGGAGGAGGAAGAAGAGACCCCTCCCCCTCCAGTGGGGGAAGGGAAGAAAAGGAAGGCCGCCCCAACTAGGGAGGCCGAAGGGTCCAAGAAGGGGAAACCCTTCCTCCGGACTGCTCCACCGACGCCGACGGCGGCGGAGAGGAGTGGGCGCCTAGGGCCAAGCCCCTGGCCAAATCGTAAGTATCCGGATACCAGAGTAATTCATAGTATTCGTTTATTACACAGCTTTCCCTCACGTCGAATATGTTTATGCAGCCCACCCAAAGACCGGCTCGACGCGTCGTCGGGCGGCTCACTGGACTCGTCGGATGTGAACTCGCTTCCGACGGCTTCCTCCCCCCGCCCTACGGACGACACCGAAGTGTTGTCCCAACAGGTTCCAAGACGGGAGGAGGTGGTCCTGGAGGCGCCGCAAGGCGACCTCCCGGGCTCCAGGAGCAAAGGGGATGAAACCCCCCAGGGCTCCAAGTCCGGCTCTAGGCCGGACACTGCTCCAGAACCTTCAAAGGTTCCAAAGTCCGGCAGGCGACCTCCCGGACTCCAGGAGCAAAGGGGATGAAACCCCCCAGGGCTCCAAGTCTGGCTCTAGGCCGGACACTGCTCCAGAACCTTCAAAGGTTCCAGAATCCGGCAGGCAACCTCCTTCCAAGAGGAGCCAGCCCACTGTGCCGGTGGCCCCCGTCCAACCGGAGGCGCCGGACAATATGCTGGAGGCGCTCCAAGGCGCCTCCATCGACGAGGAGCATTGTGCTATTATGAGTGCGGTGGTCCAGAAGGTTCAGTCCGCCAAGAGCGGACTGACTGAAGCTTGCACTAGCCTTTTGACAGGCTTTGAGGTAAGTAAAGAATGTGTAAATAATAGTACCGCATAGACAGTAGCCCCTGATGCTCTGTTTGGCGTTCGGTAAGAAAAGCCGAATAGAGGATCAAATAGAATTCGCAGGAGTCTAACAAAAATGAGTCAATATGCGTATGCAGGCTTCTCTGCTTGCGTCCGCCGCACTGACTGCGGAAGTGGATACGCTAAAGCAGAACCTCGAGTGGTCCGAGCAAGAGCTCGGTCGTGCCAAGAAGCAGCTCGAGGACAATGAAGGTAAGAAATACCTTGTTTAAATATATATAAAAAAGGTGCAATTGCAAAAAATGACAGGATTATCGTGGCTATTGTAGGGGCCACGTCTGAGGTGGCGACCCTTAAGCAAGCACTGGACGAGGCCGAGAAGAGGGCAGCCTCAGAGCGCACTGAGCGGGAGAAGTATGAGGCCGAAGTTGGCAAGGTGCGGCAAGAGCTCCAGGCTCTCATGGAAAAACATGAGAGTTTGGAGCTTGACTCAAAGAAGCGAGCGTCCGAGCTCGCGGTGGCTATTGAAAATGCCAAGTCTGCCAAGGCCGAATCCCAGAAGACCCTCCAGGAGTTGGATGAGGTGAAGAAGATAGTGGCGGGTAAGGCATTCTTTATGCAAAGCAAACACATAAACGTGAGTTACTTCTTACTTACCCGAATCCGGAGCTATCCAGGAGTGTTCGCAGATCTTCCCCGGAGTGTGTCCGATGCCGCCGCATTCTATCGAGCCGAGGAGGGCAGCTCGACGGAGAAGGTGTTTTGGTCTCAGTATGCTGAGGCCGGACACCCCGTGCCCCTGAGCGACCAGCTGAAGCAACTGGTTGAGCTCCACAAGGCGGCCGAACAGGCCATGAAGGGCCTCATTGTTCGGCTATGGCCTGGAGGGGCTCTGCCTGGGAGCTATTTCGGGCTGGTGCGGCGGCTGGTGGAGGCCTGTCCAAGGCTCGAAATTATCAAGCGCTCCGTCTGCATTGAGGGTGCCCGTAGGGCCCTTGCCCGTGCTAAGGTGCACTGGGGCAAGCTGGATGTTGAGAAGCTTGTGAAGGACGGGCCACCACCGGGGAAAGAGCATCGCAAGCCCGAGAATTACTATAAGGATGTTCTGAAGGGTGTCCGCCTTGTGGCGGATGAATGTTCTAGGGATGTAATTTTTGAGTGAAACTTGCTCGTTTTGTCCTGTGCGCTGAAAACTTGTTTATATGCGCTAAGCAATGCTGTTGGAATTTAAAATATTACCTTCTGTGCGGCTGTTTATCAATTCTGAGAGATGGCGGGTCGTCGGCTTCTGCCCCCATGCCGCTAGTGCTGGGGTGTTCGGGGATAAACCTGAGCGCTCTTTTCCCCATGTTTGGGTCCTTCGAGGGAGGCGCTCAGCCCAACGAACAAGGCAATTGGACTATAATGCGTGAACACTCTCACTTAGCCATAGAATTCTATAATTTTAAATTTCGGCGAAGCCCCTGGTATTCGAAGACCGAGTTCGGGGCACTATCCACGCCTTGGCAGGACAGAGCCGGCTCCTCACCCTAAGCGGCATAAGTCTTTAGGGACTCGAAAAAACCTCTCGAACAGCGACCAACTCTCGCTTCATCATGACAGTCAGTTTTAGCTTTCTCCACTGAGGTGCTCGACCCAGCTCAACCGGGGCACAATCGCAGTGGTTCTCCTAGTGCTACCTTAGCCGATATAGCGGAACGTAAGGCACCAAAACATAGGAGCCGGGCAAACCCAACTATTGACCTAAGACATGATTCGGAGCCGATGCATATAATGCTATAAGTTCGGGGTGCCTCACTTGTGAAAGTGTTCGGACTTCTCACACCATATTGAGGGGTACTAAAGCCCCTGGCGTATTTTGGTCGTACCAACGTGTACGGGTGCAACATGTCGTTAAGGAACATATATAAAGAAAAAAGGTAATGCAAAAATAGACGAAAGCTATGCATTGCTTATTAAAAAAGGGCTGCGATCAAAGCAGAACGATACAAATAATGCGATAAGTGGAAGGTTGAACTAGTTAACATGTCCGTTCCAGGGGAAAGTTGCGGAATAGTATGCGGAACGGGTATACTGCTCATGATAGAGACCACCTGGGAGTTCCGTAGTGCGCGTGGCTTGTCTGCTTCCCTGGTTCTTGCATCGTTTGTGCGGCAATTGAACTTCCGAACATGCCTTCCGAAGGATGAAGTCTTGAAAGTAAGAGAAAATTAAAAAATCGGCAGCCCCTGGTACGGTTTAAGCTGTGTTATGGGCGTGCCGTGATGGTGCCCCTCCCCCTGTGCCCATGGTATCTCTAGAGCGTAGTTATGTACGCGAAGTACTGGCGTCGCCTTTTTGTGAGGGTTGGGGTTGGGGCCGCATTGCTACGCTTGCTCAGATCGTGCCAGGCGGTCTTATTGTAGGTTACTCCGGGCGCGCTTGACGGTGTCCGGTCGCTTAGTGGCCGGACTGGAGAATTGCCTGGAAAGGCTGCTTTGTACTTCCGCTGCAAGGGCCGCCGTGTGCTCCTCCGTTCGGAGGGAGCGTTTGGTGTTTCCATTGACCGTAATTACTCCTCGAGGGCCTGGCATCTTGAGCTTAAGGTATGCGTAATGCGGTACCGCATTGAACTTAGCGAATGCGGTTCGCCCGAGCAGTGCGTGATAGCCACTGCGAAACGGGACTATGTCGAAGATTAACTCCTCGCTTCGGAAATTATCTGGGGATCCGAAGACCACTTCAAGTGTGACTGAGCCTGTACAGTTGGCCTCTACACCTGGTATTACGCCTTTAAAGGTCGTTTTGGTGGGCTTAATCCTCGAGGGATCTATTCCCATTTTCCGCACTGTATCCTGGTAAAGCAGGTTCAGGCTGCTGCCGCCGTCCATAAGGACTCTAGTGAGATGAAATCCGTCAATAATTGGGTCTAGAACCAATGCGGCGAATCCGCCATGACGGATGCTAGTGGGATGGTCCCTTCGATCAAAGGTGATCGGGCAGGAGGACCATGGGTTGAACTTTGGGGCGACTGGCTCTACCGCGTATACGTCCCTTAACGCGCGCTTCCGCTCCCTTTTGGGGACGTGGGTTGCGTATATCATGTTCACCGTCCGCACTTGTGGGGGAAAACCCTTCTGTCCACTGTTGTTCGGCGGCCGGGGCTCCTCGTCGTCATCGCTATGCAGCCCCTTGTCTTCATTTTCGGCGTTTAACTTGCCTGCCTGCTTGAACACCCAACAATCCCTGTTGGTGTGATTGGCCGGCTTTTCGGGGGTGCCATGTATCTGGCACAAGCGGTCGAGTATTCGGTCCAAACTGGACGGGCCCCTAGGATTCCTTTTGAATGGCTTTTTCCGCTGACCGGATTTAGAGCCTCTGAATCCGGCATTAACTGTCGTATCCTCAGCATTGTCGCCGTTAATGCGGCGCTTCTGCTTGTTGCGACGCGACCTGCCACTACTGTCCCTGGTGTCCGAATTACCAGGGTTCTTGGTCATATTGTTGCTACGAGCAAGCCAGCTGTCTTCTCCCGTGCAAAAGCGGGTCATGAGTGTCGTGAGTGCTGCCATAGATTTCGGCTTTTCCTGTCCAAGGTGCCGGGCCAGCCACTCGTCACGGATATTGTGCTTGAAGGCTGCTAGGGCCTCAGCGTCCGGACAGTCAACTATTTGATTTTTCTTTGTTAGGAACCGTGTCCAGAATTGCCTGGCCGATTCCTCTGGCTGCTGAATTACGTGACTTAGGTCATCGGTGTCTGGGGGTCGCACATAAGTGCCCAGGAAATTGTCGAGGAATGCGGCTTCCAGGTCCTCCCAACAACTGATTGATCATGTTGGCAATCTGTTAAGCCAATGCCGAGCTGGTCCTTTAAGCTTGAGTGGGAGGTATTTGATGGCGTGGAAATCATCGCCGCGGGCCATGTGGATATGAAGGAGATAATCCTCGATCCATACCGCAGGATCTGTTGTGCCATCATATGATTCAATGTTTACGGGTTTTAAACCCTCGGGGATTTGATGATCCATTATTTCGTCTGTAAAGCAGAGTGGGTGTGCGGCACCTCCGTACTGGGCTATATCATGACGTAGCTCCAATGAGCCTTGTCTACTGTGTTCGGCCCCGCTGAATTTGTGGCCGGCGTGACGGTTACCGTCTCAAGCCGTGGGGCACCCACGCGATCCGTAGATCGATCTTGTTTGCCTTGCCTTGTCCTCCAACATGTCTCGTAAGTCCGGCGCGTATTCCCGTGCCTTGGTACGGGGTGTGGCTTGAGTGGAGGGCCGAGAGGCCTCTCTGTCGCGACCACGAGGTGGCTGGTCGGCCGCATCAAGTGCTTCCTCCTCTAATCGGGGTAGCAACCTGTGCTTTGGGCAACTCTTGGAGGGGCATTGGAGTTTATGCTCTTCGGCCGCAAGGAATTCAGTCCATCTGTCGACTAGCAAATCTTGATCAGCTCGAAGTTGTTGTTGTTTTTTCTTGAGGCTTCTTGTCATGGCCATAAGCCTACGTTGAAAACGCCTTTGCTCGACGGGATCCTCTGGCATGACGAATTCGTCGTTGTCGAGGCTTGCCTCGTCTTCGGAGGGAGGCATATAATTATCGTCCTCGACCTCTCTGTCTGCCGCTCTCTCATGAGGGCTGGTTTCTCCATCCTCCTGTGCTAAATCTTGCTGGAGGGGGTTTTCTTCGGCGCTTTCCGGAGTATTATTATCTCCCGTGCTGGAATCACCGTGTTTGTTTTGGCGGGATTTTGAGCGGCGCTGCTGACGCTGGCGCTTAGGCTATTTCTTGGAGGGGTCATCCTCCGTTGTTCCATCGCCATCTCCCTCTTTTGGGGTGTCCACCATGTATATGTCATACGATGAGGTGGCTTTCCAGGACCTAGTAGGCGCTGGTTCTTCATCATCTCCTTCATCGGCGTCCATACTGTCGATGTCCTCGGAGTCGAAGTCGAGCATGTCGGTTAAGTCGTCGATAGCGGCTATAAAGTGGGTGGTGGGTGGGTTTTGAATTTCTTCATCGTCCATACCCCAACCTTGCTGGCCGTAGTCCGGCCAGGGCTCTCCTGATAAAGAGAGAGACTTCAGTGACTTCAGGATATCGCTGAACGGCAAGTGCTGAAAGATGTCCGCGGCAGTGAACTCCATGATCGGTGCCCAATCGGATTCGATCGGTAGGGGCGCGGAGGGTTCAGAGTCCGGAGAGGAGTCCGGCTCCTTGGAGTCACGAGTCTCGCAGAGTACGGGGCTGGTGCTTGGCTCAATCGCTGTTGGGGTCGCAGCCCCCGAGGTGGCGTCCAACCGCCCATCCTCGATCGGTGCAGTTGGCTCCGAGTTAAGGGTCGGAGCCGATGCGGGTGTGGCCTCCAGGGCGCTGTTCGGTGGCAGAGCTAGATCATGCTCGTCGTGACAGTGCGGCGCGCTTGGCAGTGGCTCGAATCCGTCGAAGATCAAGTCCCCGCGGATGTCAGCCGTGTAGTTTAAATTTCCAAATCTGACCTGACGGCCAGGGGCGTAGCTTTCGATCTGCTTCAGACGGCCAAGCGAATTGGCCCGCAGTGCGAAGCCGCCAAAGACGAAGATCTGCCCGAGGAGGAAAGTCTCACCCTGGACTGCATCGCTATCGATGATCGTAGGAGCCATCGAGCCTGACGGCGATGACACAGAGGAACTCTCAATGAAAGCACCAATGTCAGTGTCAAAACCAGCGGATCTCGGGTAGGGGGTCCCGAACTGTGCGTCTAGGCCGGATGGTAACAGGAGGCAAGGGACACGAAGTTTTACCCAGGTTTGGGCCCTCTCGATGTAGGTAAAACCCTACGTCCTGCTTGATTAATATTGATGATATGGGTAGTACAAGAGTTGATCTACCACGAGATCGAGGAGGCTAAACCCTAGAAGCTAGCCTATGGTATGATTGTTGATGTGTATGTTGTCCTACGGACTAAAACCCTCCAGTTTATATAGACACTGGAGAGGGTTAGGGTTACACAAAGTCGGTTACAATGGTAGGATATCTTCATATCCATATTGCCAAGCTTGCCTTCCACGCCAAGGAAAGTCCCTTCCGGACACGGGACGGAGTCTTCAATCTTGTATCTTCACAGTCCAGGAGTCCGGCCGAAGGTATAGTCCGGCTACCCAAACACCCCCTAATCCAGGACTCCCTCAAGGTGTATATGTTATAATATTGCTTTTACGAACTACAATTGAAGCTTTTGCATGATCCTGTATCCTGACAGGGAAAGGTGGTTTCTCAACATAAGAAGTGGGAACAATAGGATCATTATAAGTGGCAATCTTTTCTTCAACTTTAATAGGTGCAGCTACTTTTACTTCTATGGGAGGATGATATTTAAACCACTTCTCCTTGGGGAGATCAACATAAGTAGCAAAAGATTCACAGAAAGAAGCTACTATCTCAGAGTCAAGTCCATCTTTAGTGCTAAGTTTACGAAAAATATCGGTATCCATAAAAGATTTAACACAATCAAAACTAGGTGTTATACCTGACTCCTTACCTTTGTCGAGGTCCCAATCTTCAGAGTTGCGTTTAATTCTTCCCAATAAATCCCATTTGAATTCAATAGTCTTCATCATAAAAGACCCAGCACAAGAAGTACCAAGCATGGTGTGATTGTTATCAGAAAGCCGAGCATAGAAATTTTGAATAATCATTTTTCTCAAGAGCTCATGATTGGGGCATGAATATAACATTGATTAAAGCCTCCCCCAAGCTTGAGCGATGCTTTCTCCTTCGCAGGGCCAAAAATTATATATGTAATTGTGATCACGATTAAGCAGATGCATAGGATAAAACTTCTGATGAAATTCTAATTTCAATCATTTGTAATTCCAAGACCCCATATCATCACATAGCCTATACCATGTTGATGTGTCTCCCTTCAAAGATAAAGGGAAGACCTTCTTCTTAACAACATCTCCGGGTACACCTGCAAGCTTAAATAGTCCACAAACTTCATCCACATATATTAGATGCTCATCGGGATGTTTTGTTCCATATCCTAAAAAGGGATTAGCTAGCAGTTTTTCTATCATACCCGAAGGAATTTCAAAGCAGACATTTTCATTTTCATTTTCAGTAGGTTGAGTAGGTTGAGGAGCAACTCTTTGCTCTACTGGTCGGGGTGAAGATACCCCGAACAAGCCCCTCAGAGGATTACTTTCCATAATAACAAGTGACAGTAAATTTCAGCACACTATATAAATTTTTTCCTTACCAAATTCCACATACCAAAGGCGCTTCACTCCACGGCAACGGCGCCAGAAAAGAGTCTTGATGACCCACAATTATAGGGGATCTATCGTAGTCCTTTAGATAAGTTAGAGTGTCCAACCCAATGAGGATCAGAAGGAAATATTAAGCGGTTTCCAACAAGGTATTCTCTGCAAGTACTGAAATAAGTGGTAACAGATAGTTTTGTGATACGATAATTTGTAATGAGCAACAAGTAACAAAAGTAAAAAAAGTGCAGCAAGGTGGCCCAATCCTTTTTGTAGCAAAGGACAAGCCCGGAAAAACTCTTATATAGAGAAAAGCCCTCCCGAGGACACATGGGAATATCATCAAGCTAGTTTTCATCACGGTCATATGATTCGCGTTCGGTACTTTGATAATTTGGTATGTGGGTGGACCAGTGCTTGGGTACTGCCCTTACTTGGACAAGCATCCCACTTATGATTAACCTCTATTGCAAATATCCACAACTACAACAAAAGTATTAAGGTAAACCTAACCATAGCATGAAACATATGGATCCAAAGCAGCCCCTTACGAAGCAACGCATAAACTAGGGTTTAAGCTTCTGTCACTCTAGCAACCCATCATCTACTTATTACTCCCCAATGCCTTCCTCTAGGCCCAAACAATGGTGAAGTGTCATGTAGTCGACATTCACATAACACCACTAGAGGAGAGACAACATACATCTCATCAAAATATCGAATGAATACCAAATTCACATGACTACTAATAGCAAGACTTCTCCCATGTCCCCAGGAACAAAAGTAACTACTCACAAATCATAAACATGTTCATAATCAGAGAGGTATTAATATGCATATAGGATCTGATCATATGATCTTCCACTAATTAAACCAACTAGCATCAACTACAAGGAGTAATTAATACTACTAGCAACCTACTAGCACCAATCCCGGACTTGGAGACAAGAATTGGATACAAGAGATGAACTAGGGTTTTGAGAGGAGATGGTGCTGATGAAGATGTTGATGGGGATTGCCCTATCCCGATGAGGGGAGCGTTGGTGATGACGATGGCGATGATTTCTCCCTCCGGGAGGGAAGTTTCCTGAGCAGAACAGCTCTGCCAGAACCCTAGATTGGTTCCGCCAAGGTTCCGCCTCATGGCGGTGGAGTTTCATCCAAGAAGATGGCTTCTGATTTTTTTCCCATCGAAAGACTTCATATATCAGAAGATGGTCACCAGAGGGCCACCAAGGGGCCCACGAGGTAGGGGCGTGCCCAGGGGGGTAGGGCGCGCCCCCACCCTCGTGGGCAGGTTGTGGCCCCCCTGGTGAAGTTCTTGCTCTCAGTATTTTATATATATTTGGAAAACGTCTTCCATGGAGTTTCAGGACTTTTGGAGTTGTGCAGAATAGGTCTCTAATATTTGCTCCTTTTCCAGCCCAGAATCCCAGCTGCCGGCATTCTCCCTCTTTATGTAAACCTTGTAAAATAAGAGAGAATAGGCATAAGTATTGTGACATAATGTGTAATAACAGCCCATAATGCAATAAATATCGATATAAAAGCATGATGCAAAATGGACGTATCAGGGCACAACCCACCAGGGCGCGCCTGGGCTCCCTGGCGCGCCCATGTGGATTGTGCCCACTTGGTGGGCCCCCTCTGGTAGTTATTTGCTCCAATAATTCTTAAATAATCCATAAAAAATCTCCGTGAAGTTTCAGCTTGTTTGGAGTTGTGCAGAATAGGTGGCCTGACGTAGCTTTTCCAGGTCTGGATTTCCAGCTACTCGAATTCTCCCTCTTGGTGTGTACCTTGCGAATTATGAGAGAAAAGGCATTAGAATTACTCCAAAAAGCATTATTATGGATAAAAACATTATAAATAATAGTAAGAAAACATGATGCAAAATGGACGTATCATTACACCGCTGCATAGAGGGGGGAGAGTTGGTGATGACGGCGGCAAAGTTGTTGGTGTAGATCGTCGTCATGATGATGGCCCCGACGGCGTTCCGGCGCTATCGGGGGAGAGGGGGAGAGAGATCCCCTCCTTCTTCTTCTTCCTTGACCTCCTCCTAGATGGGAGAAGGGTTTCCCCTCTGGTCCATGGCCTCCATGGTGGTGGAGGGGAGAGAGCCCCTCCGAGATTGGATCTCTCTCTTTGTTTCCTTCTTTTTCTGCGCTCCCTGTTTCTGGCCTTTCACCGTTTCTTAAATTCCTGGAGATCCGTAACTCCGATTGGGCTGAAATTTTAATACAATTTTATACGAATATTAGCTTTCTTGCGCCAAAAGAAGGGCACCAGCCGCCTTACGGGGTGACCACAAGGGCCCAGGGCGCGCCCTACAGATGACCCACAAGTATAGGGGATCAATCGTAGTCCTTTCGATAAGTAAGAGTGTCGAACCCAACGAGGAGGAGAAGGAAATGACAAGTGGTTTTCAGCAAGGTAATGTCTACAAGCACTGAAATAGTAAGTAACGAGTAGTTTGATAGCAAGATAATTTATAACGAGCAAGTAACGATAGTAGTAACAAATGTGCAGCAAGGTAGCCCAATCCTTTTGAGGCAAAGGACATGCCAAAACAGTATCTTATGATGAGCAAAGTGTTCTTGAGAGTAGAAGGGAATTTCATCTAGTCACTTTCATCATGTTGGTTTGATTTGTGTTCGCTACTTTGATAATTTGATATGTGGGTGGATCGGTGCTTAGGTGTTGTTCTTACTTGAACAAACCTCCTACTGATGATTAACCCCCTCACAAGCATCCACAACTACGAGAAAAGTATTAAGAATAAATTCTAACCATAGCATTAAACTTTTTGGATCCAATCGGTCCCTTACGGAATAGCGCATAAACTAGGGTTTAAGCTTCTGTCACTCTCGCAACCCATCATCTAATAACTACTCCACAATGAATTCCCTTAGGCCCAAATATGGTGAAGTGTCATGTAGTTGACGTTAACATGACACCACTAAGGGAATCACAACATACATACCATCAAAATATCGAACACATATAAAATTCACATGATTACTTGCAACAAGATTTATCCCGTGACCTCAAGAACAAAAGTAACTACTCATAAATGGTAATCATGCTCAAGATCAAAGGGTTATTAAATAGCATATTGGATCTAAACATATAATCTTCCACCAAATAAACCATATAGTAATCAACTACAAGATGTAATCAACACTACTAGTCACACACAAATACCAATCTATAGTTCCAGTACAAAGATTGAACACAAGACATGAACTAGGGTTTGAGAGGAGATGGTGATGTTGAAGATGTTGGTGGAGATTGCCCTCCCCAAGATGGGATAGTTATTGGTGATGATGATGACGATGATTTCCCCCTCCAGGAGGGAAGTTCCCTCGGCGGACTTGCTTCGCCGGAGGGCAAAAGTGCTCCTGCCCAAGTTCCGCCTTGAGACGGCGGAGCTTCATCCTGAAAGTCCTCCTCTTTTTTTCTATGTCAAAATGACTTATATACCAGAAGATGGGCACTGGAGGTGGGCTGGGTCGAGCACAACCCACTAGGGCGCGCCCTGGTGTCTTGTGCTCACCAGGTGGCCCCCTCCAGTAGTTATTTGCTCCAGTATTTCTTATTTATTACATAAAAAATCCTCGTAAAGTTTCAGCTCATTTGGAGTTGTGCAGAATAGGTAGCCTAACGTAGCTTTTTCAGGTCCAGATTTCCAACTGTCAGAATTCTCCCTCTTTGTGTGAACCTTGCATATTATGAGAGAAAAGGCATTAGAATTACTCCAAAACACATTATTATGCATAAAAACATTATAAATAACAGTAGGTAAATATGATGCAAAATGGACGCATCAACTCCCCCAAGCATATACCTCGCTTGTCCTCAAGTGAAAACCGAAATCGAAAAACATGTCCACATGTTTAGAGAGAGAGGTGTCGATAAAAAACAAAATACGAACATAGAAGCATCATGTAAATTATTATAACAGCAATAAACTTTAACATAAAACTTTAATCATAGACTTCTCATGAATAAGTAACAACTCATCACAAAATCGAAGTATATAAACTCTACTGGAAACCAACAAATTATGTTCTCAGTCAACTTTGCAACTACAATTCATCATCTTTTCAGGAAGGGTCGCGTATCAGAGCCTTTAGGAAAGTCCACATACTCAACCATCATATAGTCTTCTATGATTTCTAACACTCACAACATACGCATGAGCAAAACATTTCAACCGGACACATAGAAAGATAGGGGCTTATAGTTCCGCCTCCCAATGTATTCACCTCAAGGGTGATGTCAACAATAATAACTCATGCTACCCATATCCAACTGGATATATGTGCCTAGATCTTTCCTCACCACATGATGCTTGCCAAAAGAGAAAAATAAAAGGGAATAGAAAGAAGAACTTTGACTCTTTCATACAAGTAAATACATAAAAGTAAAAGATAGGCCCTTCGTAGTGGGAAGTAGAGGTTGCCATGCGCTTTTCGTTTGTCTGTTCAATCCCTTAGTGCAAAAGAACGTCACGTTATATTGCCCCTTGTGATAGCAACCTTTATTATGTAGCCTGTCGCTTTTATTCTTTGCCATCACAAGTTCGTAAAATGCTCAATTTTCTCTTACACTAAATGATCTAACACTTTTAGAAGCAATTTGTATTGCCTTATTGCACCGATGACAACTTACTTGAAGGATCTTACTCAATCTTTAGGTAGGTATGGTGGACTCTTGAAAATAAGATTTGGGTTTAAGGGTTTTGGATGCACAAGTAGTATCTCTACTTGGTGCGGAATTTTTGGCTACCAAAGATGGGGGGTAAGCACCGCATGTTGAAGGATCTATGACAATATAACTTGTATGTGAATATTAACAAACATAAATCATTCCGTTGTCTTCCTTGTCCAACATCAACAATTTTGGCATATAATATTTTGATGGGGGCTCACAATCACAAAAGATTTCCAAGATAGTGTATTTGCATGTGAATCTTCTCTTCCCTTATTAATTATTTCATGAATTGCATCATTGACCAATGCTATGTTTGTCAATCTCCAATAAAATTTTCTACTTATACTTTTCCTTATGTGGTGTCATTACTTACCATAAGATTAGCATATGATCTTTTTCATTTATTTTCCTTCGCTTTTTTATTGAACATGAAAGTAAAGAAAGCAAAACTCAAACTAAACTTTATTATATATCTCACACACGATTACAAAGATAGTTCACTAAGCAAACTCTCGAAGAGAAAGGATTGAACTAAACTTTTTTTCATCTAAAGCAAAAGATAACTAGGGATCAAACTAAGATAAGTGAAGGCAAAAGATAGTGGGGGTGATACGATACTGGGGCACCTCCCCCAAGCCTGGTAAACATGATGCAAAATGGACATATCACCTACCCCCTGGGGCATGCCCCTCACCCTTGTGAGCCCCTTGGGCATCGTCTCGCGTTGATTCCACTTCCCAAAATTCACATATATTCCAAAAAAAATCTCAGTAAGTTTTTATCCCATTTGGACTCCGTTTGATATGTATTTTTTGCAAAACAAAAAACATGCAACAAACAGGAACTGGCACTGGGCACTGGATCAATATGTTAGTCCAAGAAAATCATATAAATTGTTGCCAAAAGTATGTAAAAGTTGTAGAATATTGGCATGGAACAATCAAAAAATTTAGATGCGACAAAGACGTACCATATTTCCATATTCATAATTAAGGAGTTTATATCCTATGTTATAACTGCTATGATCCTGAAATATGCGATTCATTTGAAAACGCATATGCATGTGTGGGGTGATAAATGGTAAATGAAAAGGTTCCAGAGTCTCGCCTCTAAGACTAGCTCAAGTGTTGTTAATGATCACGTTTTCCAGATCATAGGATATCGTTAAGTGTAATGATGATCCTAAAACAACATTGAGATTATGATGTTAGAAGCACGATCATATTGAATTGACCCAAGCTTGTTTGTTACGAATTGAGTTAATATCGCCTGCATTCAATAAAAGTAACATGGAGTGTTGATGTGTGATATTGCTCCTTAGACCATGAGAGTATCATGGCCACTTATTATCGTACGATGGGCTTTGGGGTTGCTCAAATGTCACCTATAACATAGTGATCATAATGACAACTTATAGGTTGATACGTCTCCAATGTATCTATATTTTTTGATTGTTCCATGCTATTATAGTATCAATCTTGGATGTATCAAGGTGTGTGCGATATATGGCATGCGGTTCACTAGGATGAACTGTTTGTGTTGAGACAAGAGAATAGAAATGGCTCAATATAATAAGATGTGTGTGATACACGGCAAATAGGTCTGTAATCAGAAATGTGTGCGAAGACCGATAATAACACAGACAGTTGCTGCTAATAAGTCATATGTGTTGTGCCATGGGATTGCATACAGAACAACAACATATCTATACCTACTATTAAAGGGAGGTGATATTCTTGGTTTCGTCCCGCGTCGTTTGGTCCCGCTTCAATTAATTTCAGGTACGCTATTTGGTTTCGTTACTTGCCACCCGTTTTGGCCCAACAGAGGAAGCCCACCCGATGGTGCACTGTGGCCCAGGTCCGGAAAACTGGCAAAAAATAAAATTGTTGATGGGAGGGTTTGATCTCATATCCTACCAACCAATCACACATAGTTTGTCCAACTGACCTAGCTAGAGATATGAGAGGATATTTTTTCTCCCGTTGCAACGCATGAGTCTTTTTGCTAGTATATATATATATACAAACTTATAAGGACGTGGTTGCGTAATCAAATTAAACATCCACTTACATAGGTGGCTACTAAAACCATGGCATTTGCACACACCAAAGTAAACTATTACATGCATAATTACATAGGTGGATACTACACACATGACATTTCCACACACCAATAAAGTAAACTATATATTACATGCATGATTAACTAGCATAAACGATCATCTGATCATCATCTACTTCTTGTGATGCTTGCTCTGCTTGTGGCTCGATCCGGGCTCGTCGATTCAGGTAACAAGGCACTTCCATGTCAACGATCCGCTTGTGCATCTCGTAGCATGTGTACACGCTCTTGGTCGCGAACCTGAGGTGAGGTTCGTCCAGTTGCCGCATCCAGGCCCTATGCCAGGATAGGGGACTTGTTCTCTAGGCATCTTGCTTCATCTTTTCGTAGTAGGGGTCGATGATTGCCGAGGCGAGTTCGACCAGGGAGTCCTTCTTCATGCTGCCCCAGACCTTGTAGTGGTCATGGATTTCGACAAGGTTCTTGCAGGCCAAGCCCGTAACACTGAGCACTTTTACATCGTCGGTAGTTTCCACCATGGCGAACTTGTAGTCGGTGCTGTTGACAAACCTATTGAAATGGTCGCAAGGCTCTGTGGCCATGCAATAGTGGTAGATGAGGACATGATGGCGCACACACAACTGGGCGACAACAACCTTCTGATCTATGTCGGGACGACCGGTGGTGTGCTGGAGGTCGATGCCGACCACCTTGTACTTGTCTCGAGCAAGCAACTGTTGAACGCTGTTGATGTAGTCGTCCACCATGGCCAGGTCGATGGTGTACACCACCGAGAGATCCGTCTCCTCGCGTGAGTCTCCACTCTATGCTCGTCGAACTCCATTGGAGCGCCGCAAGACATCCCCTCTCTATGTGTCATCGTGGGTGTGCTTGTTGTGTTGGGGGGCGTGATCGAAAGGTTCAAGAGACTAAGGTTATAATGGTCGCGGGAATTAAAGGGGAAGCCGGATGGCCAAGAATATCGGCAGCCCTGATGGCAGTTCTAATTTGCAGTGCGTAACTCCATCATGCCGCACGAAACTGCATCACGTGGCAACGCACGCGGCGCAACCGCATGCATATGGGGCCCGTGACGTGATCGTGCGCATGCCCAACCGCTGGTAGAGCGCTCCGCGGTTGCCTCAACGACGAGCAACCATATATGTATATGCATATAGCAGTTGAACACGCAAGGAAAAGCTGTCCACAAGCTGAGCATGCCGACGGACGCGAGCAGAGCGTGCCGCGGCGCCTAACGACGAGCAGAGCTTGCCGAGGGACGCGAGCAAAGGTCGACACAGTGATACATGGCAAATAAGATGAACTGTGCGAGCGATGTCGGAGACATCAAGCACAAATCGAATTAGAGTTGTGTGTGCGATACGTGGCATACAGTTGACCCATCCGAGCTGTTTGTGATGGAATAAGCCGTGTGTGTTGCGGGCAAACGCTTGTTGGTATATAACCTTATATTTAACCAAAAAAGTGTTAATGCATGTTACAAAAATTGTATAAATGGAAACTATGTTCAAATACAAATTCAACGATATAATCTTTGCTGACATGCATTCGTATTTTATTAGTTAAATGCTACATATAAACCAGGACGGGGGTATAGTAGGTAACTAAATCACAAACATTTTTTTGTATTAACCGTATGTGTATGTGTCCTTTCGTCCTCCTCTCGCACGTCTTGTCACCCCGCTGCCCCAGACGGCTTACAGCGCAAGCTTGCACAGCGTGTGGGGGCGTTCTTTTGGCCAAACAGTGGCGCGAATGAATCATCGGTGAGCCCGTTCCCGCGCAACCTCGCAGGTTCCCGTGCAAGCTTCCCGCCCGACTCGGTGAAATCTCCCAAAATCCCAATGCTTACTGGCAGCTATATAAACCCTCACGGTCGGCGAGTCCCGCATCGCATTTTCCCCTCCCTCCCTATAGCTTATCTCGTCTACTTCTCCCACAATCGCCAATGGCACCGGTCCATCGTCGACGCTCAGCCACTCCACATTCATCAGAGGACAACTCCAGCTGGGAGGCTACACCGCGGGGGCGGCTCAATCCCCGATGTAGTGTAGTGCGTGTGGCGTCCCTGTTGGGTGTGAGCGGAACACCCAACACACGCTTCGCCGCCGCTGCCCGTCGGCAGCTGTTGCCGGCCGCTGTTGCCGCCACACCACCATCGAAAGCCAGGGCCATCGCCCACTCCGCCGCCACGGCCCGTAGGCGGGAGGTGGCCATCATGGCCACCATCCCACTGTCGGCCATCACCTGCTCTGCCACCGCGGCCCGAAGGCGGGATGTGTCCGTCGTGGCCGCCACCCCATCGTCGGCCGCCGTGGCCGCCAGCACACCGTAGACCGCCGGGATCATCACCCGCTCCTCCACCGCCACTCGAAGGAGGGAGGCGCAGGTGGAGGCCCGCACGTGTGTCAGCGACCTTGCGCGCTACATCGAGCTCCTGCGAGAGGAGGAGGAGCGCCTCGTCGAGCACACAAAGAGCCTTACCGCAGCCGTGGACGCAGCACACGCCGATGCAGAGGCGAGGAATCGGGAGATCTACGAGTAGTCCGGCCGCTTCGAGAGGGATCGTCTAGAGTGGCAGTGGGCGTTCGAGCTGGCGAGCGTCGGTGAACGTGCAACAGCGGCAGGCACCGTATTGCATTTGTCCAGCTCATCGGCCTCCTCCTCCTCTGCCTGTTACTGAGCGTGCTCGGCAGAGGAGAGGTTGCCGGAAGTAGCACAAAGCCCCTCCGTAGTAGTAGTATTTAGGTGCTATTTTGTTCTATTCATCTGACTACAGATGTGTGGTGGAACTGTACAATGAACTTAAAATTAGCTAGTATATATAGTTGAACTAGCTATTCCAGTACATGGTTTGCAACAATTGGGGAAAATTTTGGTCGGTTCAGCTATGAGTTGAACTGTTTGTATAAATTAAGAAGGACTGCTTAATCTATGAATGAAATCTATGCTTAATTACTGAATTTTAGTTGCAAAAACTAGATAGTGCTAGTGATTTCTAGCTGCATATTTTGACAAATCGCATTGTTACAAGGATTGACAAATGGCAATGTTACTAGATCAACAGATGTTAATCTTTCTAGTTTGACAAATGGCAACATACCCAATATGACAGATGCAAATCTTACCAAATTGTTTGTACGTGGATGCACACGGGTCATCCAAAACAACCATTTGCGTTGAAGGGATATCATAGCTCTCACTTTGCATGCGGGTGTTCTATCTAAAACGTTTGCGATCAAGAGCTGCAGAAATCCTGCTCAGCACATTTTCTCTTGGCTTCCGGGGGAAGCTGTCAGTTTGCATACGGGTGTTTGATACATATCCGTCGTATCTACAATTTTTTATTGTTCCATGCCAATATTATACAACTTTCACAAACTTTTGGCAACTTTTTATACTATTTTTGGGACTAACATATTGATCCAGTGCCCAGTGCCAGTCCTGTTTGTTGCATGTTTTTTGTTTCATAGAAAATCCATATCAAACGGAGTCCAAAAGGGATAAAAACTTATGGAGATTTTTTTTGAATATATGTGACTTTGGGGAAGAAGAATCAACGCGAGACGATGCGCGAAGGGGCCACGAGGCAGGGTGCGCACCCCAGGGGGGTGGGCGCGCCCCTGACCCTCGTGGCCACCCCGTAAGGCGGTTGGTGCCATTCTTTCGCCGCACGAAATCCAATATCCGGATACAAATCGTGTTAAAATTTCAGCCCAATCGGAGTTACGGATCTCCGGGAATATTAGAAACGGTGAAAGGCCAAAATCTGGAACGCAGAAACAGAGAGAGACAGAGAGACAGATCCAATCTCGGAGGGGCTCTTGCCCCTCCACCGCCATGGAAGCCAAGGACCAAGGGGTAAACCCTTCTCCCATCTAGGGGGGAGGTCAAGGAATAAGAAAAAGGAGTGGGGCCCTCTCCCAGTGGCGCCGGAACACCGCCGGGGCCATCATCGCGACAATGATCTACACCAACACCTCTGTCATCTTCACCAACGTCTTCATCGCCTTCCCCCATCTATCTACAGCGGTCCACTCTCCCGCAACCCGCTGTACCCTCTACTTGAACATGGTGCTTTATGCTTCATATTATTATCCAACGATGTGTTGCCATCCTATGATGTCTGAGTAGATTTTTGTCCTCCTATCGGTAATTGGTGAATTGCTATGATTGGTTTAATTTGCTTGTGGTTATGTTGTTGTCCTTTGGTGCCCATCATATGAGTGCGCGCGTGGATCACACCATGCTAATAGTTCCAATCATAAGTGCATAGAATTCCAAGTCAGGTATGACATGCTAGCAGTGGCCTCTCCCACATAAAATTTGCTATCGGTCTAGTAAAGTAGACAATTGCTTAGGGACAATTTCGCAACTCCTACCACCACTTTTCCACACTCTCTATACTAACTTTATTGCTTCTTTACCTAAAACAGCCCCTAGTTTTTATTTATGTGCTCCTTATATTCTTGCAAACCTATCCCGTTACACCTACAAAGTACTTCTAGTTTTATACTTGTTCTAGGTAAAGCGAACGTCAAGCGTGCGTAGAGTTGTATCGGTGGTTGATAAAACTTGAGGGAATATTTGTTCTACCTTTAGCTCCTCGTTGGGTTCAACATTCTTACTTATCGAAAGAGGCTACAATTGATCCCTTATACTTGTGGGTAATCAAGACCTTTTTCTGGCGCCGTTGCCGGGCAGTTATAGCGTGGGGTGAATATTCTCGTGTGTGCTTGTTTGCTTTATCACTAAGTAGTTTTTTATTTGTGCTCTTGTTTTCTATCTTTAGTTATGGGTAGGATAGCAAAATACCAAAAAAATAGTGGTATCTACTGAACCAATGGTTGAAGAACCACTCAAAATATATCACACTACTGAAGCTTTTTACTTGGATCATCTTTGATCCCTATGTGCTCGGGCTGAAACCCCAACTAGCTAAGTTGAGGGCAAATCTTTAGATGAGCATGCTTGTTATGTGTGACACCGTATATCTGAAAAGGGAAACTTTTACTGGATCAAATTCATCGTTTGCAGTGCTATGCTTGGAATTTATGTGAAATATATGATTGTACTTGTTGTTCTAAAGACCCTAAGAAACACCTTCCTTACCAATGTGAGTTTAGTGATAATGGAATCATATCTTCGTATACTAAGGGTGTTTATAATTACTATGATGTTCAACAAAATGAAGAATTTGTTGCTTTTAGGGGTACTTGTGAAATTGCTTTTTTTATTGAAGAGTGTGATACTACTCTCTACAAATCTGAAAATTTGACCATACTTAAATATTTCTATGATAATTATGTTTCTAATCCCTATATTAAACCATATATTGAGGACTCCTCCGTTGTCCAAGAAGAGACTAATATTTTGCAGGAGTCTATGGAAGAAGAAATTAATGACATTGTGAGCTCATTGGGTGAAAAAGATGAGGAGGAGAGTGAAGAACAAAAGGAGAAAGAGCGGATTGATCACCCGTTCCCACCATCTAATGAGAGTAACTATTTATCCCATACATTGTTTAATTTCCCTTTGAATTTATCGAAGGTTGAATGCTATGTGATTGTTATGATCCCTTTGATTCTTTTGAAATATCCCTTTTTGATGATGCTTGCTATGCTTGTGGCCAAGATGCCAATATGAATTATGCTTATGGAGATGAACTTGCTATAGTTTCTTATGTTAAACATGAAATTGTTGCTATTGCACCCACGCATGATAGTCCCATTATCTTTTTGAATTCTCCCGACTACACTATATCGGAGAAGTTTGCCCTTATTAAGGATTATATTAATCGGTTGCATTTTACTACTACACATTATGATTTTTATCGATATAATATGCATTTGCTTGCTGCTCCTACTTGCAATTATTATGAGAGAGTAACTACATCTCCGCCTCTCCATGTTTCCAATATAATAAAATTGCAAGAAACTGTTTATACTATGCATTGTCCTTTACTATGTGTGCATGAATTTTTCTTTTATGACATGCCGATGCATAGGAAGAGAGTTATACTTCATTGTTGCATGATATATTATACTTTGTTCTCACTACTAAATCACAAATCTATACCTACTAATAAAGCAAGGTGGTATTCTTGGTTTCGTCCCGCCTACGTGATTTTGTTATTTGGACTTTTTTTAATCTAATGAGGTGGTACTATTCACGTGAATTTCTGGCCGTGTTTTCATGCGATGGGAGAACATAGTCGGAAGGTGCAACGGCCCAACTGGCTGGGCATCGACCTTCCTTTGATGGGCCTGCTCCTGCCACTTTCATGAAAAAAGGTAAAAAAAATATGTTTTAACTGGGTATCGAACCCCTAACCTCTGGGTTGGGCCACGAAGGCTATAGCCAGCCGGCCTATAATCGGATTGCAGTAAAGAACTGATTCAATCAATATTAGTCCTACCTCGCTCCTTTAGATCAAATTTCACCAACTTATATACACACGTGAGTTGTAGTAGATTCAACTTATATCAGCAAGTCATCTTCAAAACCAAGAAAGAGAGGAAACAGCATACCAAAAGGAGAGAAAACTCCATAATGAAGGGGATATGGACGATGCAACCATGTTGTATTGGCTCTAATTAGAAGGATTTATGGGCTTGGCATGGTGTGATTGTCTCTAATTAAATTAAATGAGAAAAAGATACATGCATGGCTCTAATTAAAGGAAATGATGACATGATAAAAGCGTACATGCATGACCCGTATGCCGCGTTGATGGGCATTTTGGTGAATGGCGAAACTAGCCTTTTTCTCAAATCAATGCATCAATTTTCTTCCCCGGTGCAACGCACGGGCTTTTGTGCTAGTCATTGTTAATTAAAATTGGCTTTGATATACCTTGGGATCCGGGTGCATCCATTACTTGAGCACTATATGCCTAGCTTAATGGCTTTAAAGAAAGCGCTGCCAGGGAGACAACCCGAAAGTTTTAGAGAGTCATTTATTTCTGTTGTGTGATTTTAAAAAGTTTGAAAACAAAAAAATAAAGAGGGGAACCTAAAACTTTTTCAAAAAGAAAAGCGAAAGTGAGAAAGACGGGCATTGTTAAAGTGGGAGCTAGCCTTGAACTTTGTTCATGCCCATGGAAACTTTGTGACCCTGGATTACAGAAACTTTTCAACAAAAATAATTATCCCATTGTACAAATCCATTGTATCATAAAAATAATGTGCCAAGATTTGCCTTTAGGATGTTTACATTGCTTGTTGGTTTGTGCGGTGCAAAACAGAAACTTTGGCTGAAGTGCGCGATTTTACATTTTTTTACTAGAACGTCAAACGGTTCTGAAACATTTTTCACTGTCTTTCTATACAAATTTTTTATTTTTCATAATTTTTTCAGAATTTTTGGAGTAACAAAAGTATGGTGAATGTTCAGATTACTACAGACTGTCCTGTTTAAGACAGATTCAGTCTTTGATGCATCGTTTTGCTTGTTTTGATGAAACTATTGATTTCTATTAGTGGATAAAGCCATGGAAAAGTTATATTACAGTAGATACAATGCAAAAACAAAATATGAATTGGTTTGCAACAGTAGTTAGAGTAGTGATTTGCTTTATTATACTAACGGATCATACCGAGCTTTCTGTTGAGTTTTGTGTGGATGAAGTGATCAAAGATCGAGGAGGTCTCGATATGAGGATAAGCAGGAGAGGCAACAGCTCAAGCTTGGGGATGCCCAAGGCACCTCAAGTAAATATTTAAGGAGACTCAAGCGTCTAAGCTTGGGGATTCCTCGGAAGGCATCTGATAACCCACAAGTATAGGGCATCACAACAACTTTCGAGGGTAGAGTATTCAACCCAAATTTATTGATTTGACACAAGGGGAACCAAAGAATATTCTCAAGTATTAGCAGCTGAGTTGTCAATTCAACCACACCTGGAAACTTAGTATCTGCAGCAAAGTGTTTAGTAGCAAAGTAATATGAAAGTAATTGTAACGGTAACAAAAGAGTAACGAAAGCAAAGTAATGTTTTTGGTATTTTGTAGTGATTGTAACAATAGCAACGGGAAAGTAAATAAGCGTAAACCAGTATATGGAAACCTCGCAGGCATCGGATCAATGATGGATAATTATGCCGGATGCGGTTCATCATGTAACAGTCATAACATAGGGTGACACAGAACTAGCTCCAGTTCGTCAATGTAATGTAGGCATGTATTCCGAATATAGTCATACGTGCTTATGGAAAAGAACTTGCACGACATCTTTTGTCCTACCCTCCCGTGGCAGCGGGGTCCTTACGGAAACTAAGGGATATTAAGGCCTCCTTTTAATAGAGAACCGGAACAAAGCATTAGCACATAGTGAATACATGAACTCCTCAAACTACGGTCATCACCGGTAAGTATCCCGATTATTGTCACTTCGGGGTTAACGGATCATAACACATAATAGGTGACTATAGACTTGCAAGATAGGATCTAGAACTCTCATATATTGATGAAAACATAATAGGTTCAGATCTGAAATCATGGCACTCAGGCCCTAGTGACAAGCATTAGGCATAGAAAAGTCATAGCAACATCAATCTCAGAACATAGTGGATACTAGGAATCAAACCCTAACAAAACTAACTCGATTACATGATGAATCTCATCCAACCCATCACCGTCCAGCAAGCCTACGATGGAATTACTCACGCACGGTGGTGAGCATCATGAAATTGGTGATGGAGGATGGTTGATGACGACGACGACGAATACCCCTCTCCGGAGCCCCGAACAGACTCCAGATTAGCCCCCCCGAGAGGTTTTAGGGCTTGGCGGCGGCTCCATATCATAACACGCGATGATTTCTTCTCCTCGATTTTTTTCTCCCCGAAAGCAGTTATATAGAGTTGGAGTTGGAGTCGGGAGGTCTCCAGGGGGCCCACGAGGTAGGGGGCGCGCCCTAGGGGGGGGGCGCCCCCACCCTCGGTAGAAGGGTGTGGGCCCCCTGGTCTTCATCTTTGGCGAGGATTTTTTATTATTTATTGTAAGATATTCCATGGAGTTTCAGGTAATTCCGAGAACTTTTGTTTTCTGCACATAAAACAACATCATGGCAATTCTGCTAAAAATAGCGTCAGTCCGGGTTAGTTCCATTCAAATCATACAAGTTAGAGTCCAAAACAAGGGCAAAAGTGTTTGGAAAAGTAGATACGACGGAGACGTATCAACTCCCCCAAGCTTAAACCCTTGCTTGTCCTCAAGCAATTCAGTTGACAAACTGAAAGAAATAAAGAAAAAACTTTTACAAACTCTGTTTGCTCTTGCTGTTGTAAATATGTCAAGCTAGCATTCAAGTTTTCAGCAAAGATTATAACTAACCACATTTGCAATAATTCTCAGGTCTCATGATTACCCGTATCAATAGCATAATCAACTAGCAAGCCATAATAATAAATCTCGGATGACAACACTTCCTCAAAACAATTGTAATATGATATAACAAGATGGTATCTCGCTAGCCCTTTCTGAGACCGCAAAACATAAATGCAGAGCACCTTTAAAGATCAAGGACTGACTAGACATTGTAATTCATGGTAAAAGAGATCCAATCATAGTCACACCCAATATAAATTAACAATAATGAATGCAAATGACAGCTGCGCTCTCCAGCTAGTGCTTTTTAATAAGAGGGTGATGACTCAACATAAAAGTAAATAGATAGGCCCTTCGCAGAGGGAAGCAGGGATTTGTAGAGGTGCCAAAGCTCGGTTTTGAAATAGAGGTGATTAATATTTTGAGCGATATACTTTCATTGTCAACATAACAACCAAGAGATGGCGATATCTTCCATGCTACACACATTATAGGCGGTTCCCAAACAGAATGGTAAATTTTATACTCCCCCTCCACCAACAAACATAAATCCATGGCTTGCTCGAAACAGCGAGTGCCTCCAACATACATTAGGTCCCAGGGGGAGTTTTGTTTGCAATTATTTTGATTTAGTTTGCATAAAGCATGCGACTGGGCATCCCGGTGACCAGCCATTTATCTCGTGAGTGAGGAGCGGAGTCCACTCCTCTTGAGAATAACCCGCCTAACATGGAAGATACAGACAACCCTAGTTGATACATGAGCTATTCAAGCATACAAAACAGATATTTATTTGAAGGTTTAGAGTTTGGCACATACAAATTTAGTTGGAACGGTAGGTAGATACCGCATATAGGAAGGTATAGTGGACTCATCTGGATTAACTTTGGGGTTTAAGGGATTGGATGCACAAGCAGTATTCCCGCTTAATACAGGTGAAGGCTAGCAAAAGACTGGGAAGCGACCAACTAGAGAGCGACAACAGCCATGTACATGCATTAAAATTAATAAACATTGGATGCAAGCATGAGTAGGATATAATCCACCATGAACATAAATATCGTGAAGGCTATGTTGATTTGTTTCAACTACATGCGTGAACATGTGCCAAGTCAAGTCACTTAAATCATTCAGAGGAGGATACCACCCTATCATACCACATCATAACCATTTTAATAGCATGTTAGCACGCAAGGTAAACCATTATAACTGATAGCCAATCAAGCATGGCACAAGCAACTATGATCTCTAATTGTCATTGCAAACATGTTTATTCATAACAAGCTGAATCAAGAACGATGAACTCATCATATTTACAAAAACAAAAGAGGTCGAGTTCGTACCAGCTTTTCTCATCTCAGTCAGTCCATCATATATAATCATAATTGCCTTTCACTTGCACGACTGAATGATGTGAATAATAATAAGAGTGAACGTGCATTGGACTAAGCTGGAATCTGTGAGCATTCAATAAACAGGAGAAGACAAGGCAATATGGCCTCTTGGTTAAATCAACAATAAAGCATATAAGAGCCATTTCAACAATTTAATTATGGTCTTCTCCTACTGACCCCCAAAGAAAAGAAATAAAACTATTTACACGGGAAAACTCCCAACAAGCAAAAGAAGAATAGGAAATATTTTTGGGTTTTCTTTTTAATTACTACTACAAGCATGGAAAGTAAATTGATTAAAAACTACAACTATTTTTTTGGGTTTTTCTTAAGGTTTATTAAACACACAAGAAGAAAGCGTAAAAAAGGAAAATAAACTAGCATGGATGATACAATGAAAAAGTATGAGCACCGACATCTAGCAATGAGTGTGTGTGAACATAAATGTAATGTCGGTGAGAAATATGTACTCCCCCAAGCTTAGGCTTTTGGCCTAAGTTGGTCTATGGCCACGGCTGGCCTGGCTGATATCCATAATAATAGTTGTTGGGGTCGTACTGTGATGCAGCAGCTATCGCCTCCTGAGCTGTAGTGTGACAACGAGCAGCCTCCGCTCTCCTCTCGTACTCATCTACCCCCTCTCTGGTAATAGTATATCCTCCTCTTGCTTGATAATCAAAGAAAGCAGGAGTAGGGAGAGTAATATGGACAGCACGACGTCTGTCAAAGATTAGTCGGTACTGGAGAGGTGATTCGTTCCTCTCGACAAAATGGTGCGAAACCATAGAATCAAAATCTAAATAAGCAGGATGCATCTCCATGTCTCCTTCGCGAACATCTATCTCAAGAAATTTAGCTAAGCGGGTTGCATAAACTCCTCCAAAGAAATCTCCATTATGTCTATTATGATGCAACCTACGAGCTACAATGGCTCCCATATGATAAGATTGGTCTCCTGACACAGCACTCCTGAGAATGCTAAGGTCAGGGACACACATGTGACATGCTTCATCCTTAGCATTTATGCACCTACCTATGAAGAGAGCAAAATAATGTATAGCAGGAAAGTGAATGCTCCCTATGGTAGCTTGCGTTATATCTCTAGATTCCCCTACAGTTATACTAGCAAGAAAGTTTCTAAATTCAGATTTAGGGGGATCCCTAACACTACCCCATTGTGGAAGTTTGCAAGCAAAAGTGAAATCCTCTAAGTCCATGGTATAAGATTTGTTATAAAGATCAAACATGACTGAAGGAGAATTACGCGAGGATGAATACTCAAACCTCCTCACAAAAGAGCTTGTGAGCTCATGATACTGGGGGCATTTGTCTGCCTCAAAGTCCTCAAGACCGGCATTACGCAAATATGCGTTGAATTCTTCTTTTATTCCCGCTCGATCCATAAAATTTTCAGAAGGCCACTCGCAAGGACGCACTGGAGCGTCTCTTGGTGGCTCTTCGTCAGCATCACGCATTGCAAGCCTGGGTCCTTGCTTCCTTGAAGAACCACCTTGGAACATTTTCCTAAGCATATTTCTTCCTCTGAAAAATTCTGAATTTTTTTAGTAACTTCAAAATAAAAGTAAACCAAACTCAATAATATTGATAGCCACTACTCCTACAAGTGCCTAGGGCCTATATCATGCATCAAAACTACTTTTGACCATATAAATTTGACATGCAAGCTCAAGAACAGGGTCACCTAAGCAGCAAAAATTTGCAATGAATAAAGCACTAGAACAAAAACTAATTGGACCAATGGAGGAGTCACATACCAAGGAACAATCTCCCCAAGCAGTTTTGTGAGAGGTGCTTTGAGCAAGGAGATCGAAAATGGCAGCAAAACGAGCTTGGACTCGGGTTTGAGCTGGTTTTTCGTGTTTGGGGGAGGAAGATGAAGTGTGTGGCTGAAAGAATAAGTGGAGGAGGGCCACCGTGGGCCCACGAGGCAGGGGGCGCCCTAGGGGGGTGGGCGCGCCCTCCACCCTCGTGGCAAGGTGGTTGGCCCCCCTGGTGTGTTCTTTGTTCCATAAATCCTCAAATATTCTAGAAAAAATCATATTTAATTTTCAGGGCATTTGGAGAACTTTTATTTTCGAGATATTTTTATATTGCACGGATAATCAGATAACAGACAGAAAATTATTTATTTTTACTTTATTTCAACTAAATAACAGAAAGTATAGAGAGGGTACAGAAGGTTGTGCTTCTAGTTTCATCCATCTCATGCTCGTCAAAAGGAATCCACTAACAAGGTTGATCAAGTCTTGTTAACAAACTCATTCCGATTAACATGAAACCGGAGAAATTTCGAATAACACTAGGTTACCTCAACGGGGATATGCACATCCCCAATAATAAGTATATCATATTTCTTCTTGACAGTAGGAAGAGGAAATTCAAAACCTCCAAATATAATCGATGGAATTTTTCCGATAGAATTGATACTATGAACTTGAGGTTGTTTCCTCGGAAAGTGTACCGTATGCTCATTACCATTAACATGAAAAGTGACATTGCCTTTGTTGCAATCAATAACAGCCCCTGCAGTATTAAGAAAAGGTCTTCCAAGAATAATAGACATACTATCGTCCTCGGGAATATCAAGAATAACAAAGTCCGTTAAAATAGTAACGTTTGCAACCACAACAGGCACATCCTCACAAATACCGACAGGTATAGCAGTTGATTTATCAGCCATTTGCAAAGATATTTCAGTAGGTGTCAACTTATTCAAGTCAAGTCTACGATATAAAGAGAGAGGCATAACACTAACACCGGCTCCAAGATCACATAAAGCAGTTTTAACATAGTTTCTTTTAATGGAGCATGGTATAGTAGGTACTCCTGGATCTCCAAGTTTCTTTGGTATTCCACCCTTAAAAGTATAATTAGCAAGCATGGTGGAAATTTCAGCTTCTGGTATCTTTCTTTTATTTGTAATAATATCTTTCATGTACTTAGCATAAGGATTTGTTTTAAGCATATCAGTCAATCGCATACGCAAAAAGATAGGTCTAATCATTTCAGCAAAGCGCTCAAAATCCTCATCATCCTTTTTCTTGGATGGTTTGGGAGGAAAAGGCATGGGTTTCTGAACCCAAGGCTCTCTTTCTTTACCATGTTTCCTAGCAACAAAGTCTTTCTTATCATAACGTTGATTCTTTGATTGTGGGTTATCAAGATCAACAGCAGGTTCAATTTCTACATCATTATCATTACTAGGTTGAGCATCATTATGAACATCATCATTAACATTTTCATTAGGTTCATGTTCATTACCAGATTGTGTTTCAGCATCAGACATAGAGATATCATTTGGATTATCAGGTGGTTCAGCAATAGGTTCACTAGAAGTTTGCACAGTTCTATCATTTTTCTTTTTCTTCCTTTTAGAAGAACTAGGTGCATCAATTTATTTCTCTGAGAATCTTGCTCAATTCTCTTAGGGTGGCCTTCAGGATACAAAGGTTCCTGAGTCATTCTACCAGTTCTAGTAGCCACTTTAACAGCATAATAATTTTTCTTACTATTCATCTCATTGAGCAATTCTTTTTGAGCTTTAAGTACTTGTTCTACTTGAGTGGTAACCATAGAAGCATGTTTGCTAACAAGTTTAAGTTCACCTCTAATATTAGCCATATAATCACCCAAGTATTTAATCATATCAGCATCTTGTTTTAATTGTCTACCAAAATAAGCATTGAAGTCTTCTTGCTTAAACATAAAATTATCAAACTCATCCAAGCATTGACTAGCAATTTTAGTAGGAGGGATTTCAGCTTTATCATATCTATAGAGAGAATTTACCTTTACTACCTGTGTCGGGTTATCGAGGTCTGGAGGTTCTTCAATAAATAAAGGATTAAGATCATATGTTTCTTCAATAGGCGGTAAATTAAGACCATGTATTTCTTCAATAGGAGGTAAATTCTTAACATCTTCAGCTTTAATACCTTTTTCTTTCATAGATTTCTTTGCCTCTTGCATATCTTCGGGACTGAGAAATAGAACACCTCTCTTCTTCGGAGTTGGTTTAGGAATAGGATCATTAATTGGAGCAGGAGCTGGCTCAGGAGGTGCCCAATTATTTTCATTTGTCAACATATTATTCAATAAGATTTCAGCTTCATCCGGTGTTCTTTCCCTGAAAAGAGAACCAGCACAACTATCCAGGTAATCTCTGGAAGCATCGGTTAGTCCATTATAAAAGATATCAAGTATTTCATTTTTCTTAAGAGGATGATCAGGCAAAGCATTAAGTAACTTGAGAAGCCTCCCCCAAGCTTGTGGGAGACTCTCTTCTTTAATTTGCACAAAGTTGTATATTTCCTTTAAAGCAGCTTGTTTCTTATGAGCAGGGAAATATTTAGCAGAGAAGTAATAGATCATATCCTGGGGACTACGCACACAACCAGGATCAAGAGAATTAAACCATATCTTAGCATCACCCTTTAATGAGAACGGAAATATTTTAAGGATATAAAAGTAGCGAGATCTCTCATCATTAGTGAACAGGGTGGCTATATCATTTAATTTAGTAAGATGTGCCACAACAGTTTCAGATTCATAGCCATGAAAAGGATCAGATTCAACCAAAGTAATTATATCAGGATCAACAGAGAATTCATAATCCTTATCAGCAACACAGATAGGTGAAGTAGCAAAAGCAGGGTCAGGTCTCATCCTAGCATTTAGAGATTGCTTATTCCATTTAGCTAATAACCTTTTGAGTTCATATCTATCTTTGCAAGCTAAAATAGCTAAAGAAGCATCTTGATCAAATAAATAACCCTCAGGAATAACAAGTGATTCTTCATCATCACTTTCATCTTCATAATCAGATTCAATATTTTCAATCTCTCTAGCCCTAGCAAGTCGTTCCTCGAGAAAATCACTAAGTGGCATAGTAGTATCAGGCATAGAGGTAGTTTCATCATAAGTATCATGTATAGCAGAAGTAGCATCATCAATAACATGCGACATATCAGAACGAATAGCAGAAGCAGGTTTAGGTGTCGCAAGCTTACTCATAACAGAAGGTGAATCAAGTGCAGAGCTAGATGGCAGTTCCTTACCTCCCCTCGTAGTTGAGGGATAAATTGTTGTCTTAGCGTCTTTCAAATTCTTCATAGTGTCCAGCAGATATAAATCCCAAGTGACTCAAAGAATAGAGCTATGCTCCCCGGCAACGGCGCCAGAAATTAGTCTTGATAACCCACAAGTATAGGGGATCGCAACAGCTTTCGAGGGTAGAGTATTCAACCCAAATTTATTGATTCGACACAAGGGGAGCCAAAGAATATTCTCAAGTATTAGCAGCTGAGTTGTCAATTCAACCACACCTGGAAACTTAGTATCTGCAGCAAAGTGTTTAGTAGCAAAGTAATATGATAGTGATGGTAACGGTAACAAAAGAGTAATGAAAGCAAAGTAATGTTTTTGGTATTTTGTAGTGATTGTAACAATAGCAACGGGAAAGTAAATAAGCGTAAACCAGTATATGGAAAGCTCGTAGGCATCGGATCAATGATGGATAATTATGCCGGATGCGGTTCATCATGTAACAGTCATAACATAGGGTGACACAGAACTAGCTCCAATTCGTCAATGTAATGTAGGCATGTATTCCGAATATAGTCATACGTGCTTATGGAAAAGAACTTGCATGACATCTTTTGTCCTACCCTCCCGTGGCAGCGGGGTCCTAATGGAAACTAAGGGATATTAAGGCCTCCTTTTAATAGAGAACCGGAACAAAGCATTAGCACATAGTGAATACATGAACTCCTCAAACTACGGTCATCACCGGTAAGTATCCCGATTATTGTCACTTCGGGGTTAACGGATCATAACACATAATAGGTGACTATAGACTTGCAAGATAGGATCTAGAACTCTCATATATTGATGAAAACATAATAGGTTCAGATCTGAAATCATGGCACTCGGGCCCTAGTGACAAGCATTAAGCATAGCAAAGTCATAGCAACATCAATCTCAGAACATAGTGGATACTAGGGATCAAACCCTAACAAAACTAACTCGATTACATGGTGAATCTCATCCAACCCATCACCGTCCAGCAAGCCTACGATGGAATTACTCACGCACGGCGGTGAGCATCATGAAATTGGTGATGGAGGATGGTTGATGATGACGACGGCGACGAATCCCCCTCTCCGGAGCCCCGAACGGACTCTAGATCAGCCCTCCCGAGAGGTTTTAGGGCTTGGCGGCGGCTCCGTATCGTAAGACGTGATGATTTCTTCTCTCCTATTTTTTCTCCCCGAAAGCAGTAATATAGAGTTGGAGTTGGAGTCGGGAGGTCTCCAGGGGGCCCACGAGGTAGGGGTTGCGCCCTAGGGGGGACGCCCCCACCCTCGTGAGAAGGGTGTGGGCCCCCTGGTCTTCATCTTTGGCGAGGATTTTTTATTATTTATTGTAAGATATTCCGTGGAGTTTCAGGTCATTCCGAGAACTTTTGTTTTCTGCACATAAAACAACATCATGTCAATTCTGCTAAAAACAGCGTCAGTCCGGGTTAGTTCCATTCAAATCATACAAGTTAGAGTCCAAAACAAGGGCAAAAGTGTTTGGAAAAGTAGATACGACGGAGACGTATCAGCATTCCATATTGCTTCAACAACTATCGGTATGTTTTCGTCTTTGTTTCGTTCATGTGATATGTGCAAATCTTGGAGCGTCTTTTGCATTTAGTTTTCACTTTTCTTTGATGCACCATGCTGGTATGATATGGTACATGTTTGATTTATAGAATGCTCTTTGCACTTCACTTATATCTTTTGAGTATAGCTTTATAGAATGCTTCATGTGCGTCGCTTATATCATTTGAAGTTCGGATTGCGTGTTTCCCTACACATTGAAAACCGCCATTTGTAGAATGCTCTTTTGCTTAACTTGTATTTTTTAGAACGTGGGCATATCTTTTGTAGAAAGATTTAAACTCTCTTGCTTCACTTATATCTATTTAGAGAGTTGACAGGAATTGATCATTCACATGGTTAGTCATAAAATCCTACATAAAACTTGTAGATCACTGAATATGATATGTTTGATTCCTTGCAATAGTTTTACGATATAAAGACGGTGATATTAGAGTCACGCTAGTGGGTAGTTGTGGATTGTAGAAATACTTGCGTTGAAGTTTATGATTCCCGTAGCATGCACGTATGGTGAACCGTTATGTAACGAAGTTGGAGCATGAGGTATTTATTGATTGTCTTATGTAATGTAGTACTTTGTTTCGATGACTAATAGACGTTTGCAATAAGTATATGCGTTTTTTATGACTAATGTTGAGTCCATGGATTATACGCACTCTCACCCTTCCATCATTGCTAGCCTCTTCGGTACCGTGCATTGCCCTTTCTCACCTCGAGAGTTGGTGCAAACTTCGCCGATGCATCCAAACCCCGTGATATGATACGCTCTATCGCACATAAGCCTTCTTATATCTTCCTCAAAACAGCCACCATACCTACCTATTATGGCATTTCCATAGCCATTCTGAGATACATTGCCATGCAACTTCCATCATCATCATATACATGACTTGAGCATTCATTGTCATATTGCTTTGCATGATCGTATGATAGCTAGCATGATATTTTCATGGCTTGTCCGTTTTTTGATATCTTTGCTACGCTAGATCATTGCACATCCCGGTACACCGCCAGAGGCATTCATATAGAGTCATACTTTGTTCTAGTATCGTTGTAATATTGAGTTGTAAGTAAATAAAAGTGTGATGATCATCATTATTAGAGCATTGTCCCATGTGAGAAAAGGATGATGGAAGCTATGATTCCCTCACAAGTTGGGATGAGTCTCCGGACTTTACAAAGAAAGAGGCCAAAGAAGCCCACAAAAAAATAAAAGAGGCCAAAGAAGCGCACAAAAAAATGAGAGAAAAGAGAGAAGGGACAATGTTACTATCCTTTTACCAGACTTGTGCTTTAGAGTAGCACCATGTTCTTCATATAGAGAGTCTCTTGAGTTATCAATTTTATATACTAGTGGAATTTTCATTATAGAACTTGGCTTGTATATTCCAACGATGGGCTTCCTCAAGTGCCCTAGGTATTCATGATCAAGCAAGTTGGATGCACACCCACTTAGTTTCAGTTTGAGCTTTCATAAACTTATAGCTCTAGTGCATCTGTTGCATGGCAATCCCTACTCATTCGAATTGACATCAATCGATGGGCATCTCCATAGCCCGTTGATTAGCCGTGTTGATGTGAGACTTTGTCCCTTTTTGTCTTCTCTACACAACCTCCACCATCATATTCTATTCCACATATAGTGCTATACCCATGGCTCACGCTCATGCATTGCGTGAAAGTTGAAAAGGTTTGAGAACATCAAAAATATGAAACAATTGCTTGGCTTTTCATTAGGGTTGTGCATTGTAATGCCCCGAGACCATTGCGCCAGGTGTCTTCCAGTTTTTCGCCATCGTTGCCATGTCATTCGTTTGCGTGTTGCATCTTTGCCATGTCATCATGTGCATTGCATCATCATGTTTTCAAAACTTGCATCTATCTCGGCCTCCCCGTTCCTTCTATTGTCCGTTCTGAACCCAGACACACTTGCACGCGCCCGCGGCATGTCCGGAATAGTATTTTATAAGTGGCCGGAAAATGTTCTCGGAATGGGTTGAAAGTTGGCATGCGGTGTTGTTATGTTGTAGGTAGGTCGCCTGCCAAGTTTCATCGCATTCAGAGTTCATTTGATGCCCCAATGGATAACTATAGCGGCAGATAGCCGGTCTATCGTCGAACGTTTTCGGTCTCCGGAAACTGTTACTGGGCTGCTATTCGCTCTCCTCCCAGCCCACTCCCACTCTACACAGCCCACTAGGCTCAACCTAACCCCCAATCCGCTCCGGACCGTCCGATGGTGATCGAACGGCTCCGAAACGGAGCAAAACCCCCTCCTCTAGCCCCTTTCCCTATATAATCTCCCCCCCCCCTTCCAATTTTGGAACCCTAACCCCCCTTCACCTACCTCTACAGCGTGTTTGGCAGCTTGAGGGATTGGGAATGGGAGTTTAGGAGGGGGAGTTTGTGAAGGGATTAGACTTGGGAAGTAGAGTTTTAGTCCCAATCCCATGTTTGGTGTGTGGTGGGAATTATCAGTGGGAATTCAACAGGAAGTTATTTTCCTTTGTTTGGTTCGTGGGTATAGGAATGGGAATTGTTCTATGAGATTGGCAAATGAGTGTTACCGTTAAATAGGTCTGAATAAGAAAATACTCATATTTTTAATTTATTTGTTCCACACGTAACAGAGAAAATGTTAAAGCTACAACGTTGCATTTGATCAGTATACTTACATACATACAAAATATCAGAAGGTATCAGGTCAAAAAGGAGATACCCATAATGGAATTTAACATGAATGTACTTCCTACATTTATATAATATATACCCCTCACATATGAAGTCATCAAATCTGTAGCAGCTATCAAGACTTGTTTGAGTGTAAAACTGAACTTAGAAAGTACAGGAAGCATGAAGCATAAAGGTATACAAATGCAAGTGCTATATGACATATATACATATTGTTCTCTACATGCAGCCACAACGACAAGTTAGAGACATTGTGGCTTGCCGTTTTTCATGTATGTGTCAGGTGGCATGATGTACAATATTGGTTCTCTACATGTACAAGTAGCAGCCACAATGGCAAGCCAGCGATAACCAACAAACTACAGCTGAACACTAGCAAATAAATTTATACAAGTACAAGAGAATTCATCCAGTAAATATTCACATCCATGTCCCATGTATGCTTCTAAAAAAGTAAAAAGGACATGACAAACTATTCAAGACAGAGACCTCTGTACAGTATTTTTATGAATCAAACAAGGGAACAAATGATATACTAAATCAAAGTAGTAATCCACACCTCTAGCCTTTTGGTGACTCTTGATTGTGAACTACAAAGGGACAACGGGAGTGATGGAACAAATCTGTGACCTGTGTATTAGGAAAAAAAATAGAAAGAATATCTGCATCAGTTTGTGAAGGGAAAAGAAACGAATCCAGTTTTGTTAACAAAACCAGATGGGATACAGCTAGATATGCACGTAACAAAGTTGGATTGGCAGCAAAATTTCCTCAATTCACGATGGAAAGGGGAAGAACAGGTTACCTCAGCCGTCGATTTGTTTGGAGGAAGAATGGCGGCGCTGCTAAATAAGGGTCATTAGCTAGGATTTTGCCGGGCTATCACTGGGATTTTCGTCCTTTTTTCCCTTCCGCCGCCGGCCGCCGCCGCGCGACATGAGGAATAGCGTAGAGCTTTTTTTTGGCGTCAACTCCCACTCCCACGCTGAATTACCAGGGTCCCCCCAGGGAAGAGTTTGAGGGGAGTTGGGCCTCCTAATTCCTCTTCCCCTTCCCCTCTTAATTCCCTTGTCCATGAGACAATCAAAGGAAGTTAATTCCCATGGACCTTAAACTCCCATTCCCCACATCCAAATCCCCTCAAACAAACACGTTGCTAGCCTTTTCCCCTCGGATCAGCCGCCGCCACCTCGAAATCCGCACCGCCAGCCACATCCAGCCACCTCCCCCTCGTTTTCTGGCCCAGCCACCACCGTCTCATCACTTGGTGCTCAGCCACTGGCCGAGCCGCCACCTGCGTGCCGCTCCAGCCAACCAGAGCCCTCCACCTGTCCCCGCCACGTCTCCCCACTCCTCCCCGCCGCCGCAGGCCCGCGCCAGGCCCGCCCGGGCCCCGATCTGGGCCCGAGGCGCCCGCACTGCGCCGCCGCCTCACCCTGGATCGGGAGGAGCCCGGATCCCGCAGCTCGTCCCGCTGCCTCCTCCCGCCGGCGACCCAGACCCCACCGCTGGACTCCGCCGGCGCCTCCTCGGTCGTCCCTCGTCACCGCCCTCGCCGGAGATGAGTCCTGGTTGCCCTTTTCCCTCTCCTTCCCTCTCCTTCTCTCTCCATCTCTCTCTCTGACCTTCCCTTCCTCCATTGCCCTGCAGGAACTACCACCGCCCGTGGAGTCGCCCAGGCCGCGTTCTTCGCCCGATCCGGTGGGGGTCCGCCAGATCTGGAGTACCTCGGCCTATTCCCGGCCTTCCCGCTCAGATCCGTCGCCGGAGTCCGAGTCTCTGCCGCTCGCCGGTGACGTGCATGGCGCCGCCGCGCTTTTGCTCGATCCGCATACGTTGACCTGTGTGGTCGACCGCGTGGCCCTCCAGCCATCCCGCGCCAAGGCCCAGCGCCATCCTCCATGCACTCCGCGTCCCAGCCCCGCGTCCGGCCCATCTATAGCAAGGCCCAGTTCGCCCCGGCCAAGTGGCCACGCTGGTGAGCAGCCGCTTGCAAAGCCTCGCCCCTGGGCGCTGTGTAATATGTTGCGCCCACTGTTTCGGCCCATGTTTTTTTTCCTGAACGAATTTGTCTAATTATCCAGTGCACTGCATATTTACAGAAAAGTCCCTAGAGTTCATGCATATAGTAACTCACAAACCGTGCATCAGATTAAAACAAACTTTATATGTAAAATGGTTAGAATTTTGTGTAGATTAATAATTTCCAACTTTCATCCATGTTTAAAATGTTTAAATTGCTGTTTGTGTTTATTTTTCTAAATGCCATGCTAAAATGCTTTATTTCATAACTAAAAAACAATAGCTTGGATTTAAATAAACTTTATATGTAAATGGGGTAGAAAAATGCCTAGTTTAACATGGTGGCTTTACTTTGCATGTTTAATAACTCTAAAATTGTGTATAGGGCAGAACAGTACCAATTTTAAAATATGCACATGAGGATTTTTCCGGACTTGTTGTTTGTTGTTCCGGCCTCATTTAAACTTGCCTGTATAGGTAGTTTTCATATGCTTCACCTCTTGCCATGTTAATCAACATTTAATATTGTTGGATACATGAACGAGATCGAACTAAATAACTTGAATGTGGTGATCCGTCAATATGCAACTCGTTGCATATTGAGCTCCACTTAACTTGTAGTTTTGCTTGTGCACTTTGCCATGCCATGTTTCATTAAACCGGACATGCATCATACTTTTTTGCGCATCATGCCATGTTTATATGATGGTTGTTTACTATGTTGCTTTCTTATTTCCGGGTTGCCTCTCTCGTTAGCTTCATTTTTGTTCCGGAGTTGTGAGGATTCGTTCGACTTCGCCCGTTTGTCTTCTTCTTGGACTCATTCTTCTTCCTTGCGGGATTTCAGGCAAGATGATCATACCCTCAAAATCACTTCTATCTTTGCTTGCTAGTTGTTTGTTCTATCGCTATGTCGCGCTACCTACCACTTGTTATATCATGCCTCCCATATTGTCATGGCAAGCCTCTAACCCACCTTCCTAGCAAACCGCTGCTTGGCTATGTTACCGCTTTTGCTCGGCCCCTCTTATAGCGTTGCTAGTTGCAGGTGAAGTTGAAGTTTGTTCCATGTTGGAACATGGATATGTTGGGATATCATAATACATCTTATTTTAATTAATGCATCTATATACTTGGTAAAGGGTGGAAGGCTCGGCCTTATGCCTGGTGTTTTGTTCCACTCTTTCCGCCCTAGTTTCCGTCATACCGGTGTTATGTTCCTTGATTTTATGTTCCTTACGCGGTTGGGTGTTATGGGAACCCCTTGACACTTCGATTTGAATAAAACTCCTCCAGCAAGGCCCAACCATGGTTTTACATTTTCCTAACAAACTATTACACTTCCCTTGGGTCGGCCAACCCGAGGGTCATCTTTATTTTAACCCCCTCGGGCCAGTGCTTCTCTAAGTGTTGGTCCGAACTAGAGCGCCTTGCAGCAACACCTCGGGGAAACTTGAGGTTTTATTTTAGTTGTACGAATTGCTCATCCGGTGTTGCCCTGAGAACGAGATATGTGCAGCTTCTATCGGGATTGTCGGCACATCGGGCGGCTTTGCTGGTCTTGTTTTACCATTGTCGAAATTTCTTGTAATCGGGATTCCAAGACTGATCGGGTCTTCCTGCGAGAAGTAATATCCTTCGTTGACCGTGAGAGCTTGTGATGGGCTAAGTTGGGACACCCCTGCAGGGTTTAAACTTTCGAGAGCCGTGCCTGCGGTTATGTTGCAGATGTGAATTTGTTAATGTCCGGTTGTAGAGAACTTGACACTTGACTTAATTAAAATGCATCAACCGCGTGTCTAACCTGATGGTCTTTTTTCAGCGGAGTCCGGGAAGTGAACATGGTTCTTGTGTTATGCTTGAACGTAAGTAGTTCAGGATCACTTCTTGATAACTTCTAGTTCATGACTGATGCGTTGCTTCTCTTCTTGCTCTTATTTGCATATGTATCCACCATATATTCTTAGTGCTTGCTGCAGCTCCACCTCATTACCCTATCCTACCCATAAGCTTAAATAGTCTTGATCTCGCGGGTGTGAGATTGCTGAATCCTCGTGACTCACAGATACTTCCAAACAGTTGCAGGTGACGATGATACCAGTGCAGGTGGCGCAACCGAGCTCAAGTGGGAGCTCGATGAAGATCTTGATCGTTGTTATGTGCCTTTTCTGGATGATCAGTAGTGGTGCCCAATTGGGATGATCGGGGATCTAGCATTTGGGCTTGTCTTCTTTTATTTTGGTTCCGTAGTCGAACCTTGATTGTATTATGGATGGTGTATGTTTAACTTGTATTTGTGTGAAGTGGCGATTGTAAGCCAACTCTTTATCCCTTTCTTATTCAGTACTTGGGATTGTGTGAAGATTACCCCTCTTGCGACAAACCTACCATGAGGCTATGTCTCTAAATCGTGCCCCGACACGTGGGAGATATAGCCTCATTGTGGGTGTGACATGCCTGATTTGAATACATTATGTGGTGAAGATGGAGCATAGCCAGACCATAAGATTTTGCAGGGATAACTTTCTTTGGCCATGGTATTTTGGAAAGACATGATTGCTTTATTAGTATGCTTGAAGTATTATTGTCTTAATGTCAAATGATAGACTATGCTTTGAATCATTCGTGTCTTAATACTCACGCCATGATTAGATCACATGATCAAGATTATGCTAGGTAGAATTCCACATCAAAAATTGTCTTTTTTATCATTTACCTACTCGAGGACGAGCAGGAATTAAGCTTGGGGATGCTGATACATCTCCGTTGTATCTATAGTTTTTTATTGTTCCATGCCAATATTATACAACTTTCATAGACTTTTGGCAACTTTTTATACTATTTTTGGGACTAACATATTGATCCAGTGCCTAGTGCCAGTTCCTGTTTGTTGCATATTTTTTGTTTCGCAGAAAATCCATATCGAACGGAGTCCAAACGGGAAAAAAACTTACGGAGATTTTTTTGGAATATATGCGATTTTTGGGAAGAAGAATCGATGCAGACGATGCCCGAGGGGGCCATGAGGCAGGGGGCGCGCCCCAGGGGGTGGGTGCGCCCCTGACTCTCGTGGCCACCCCGTAAGGCGGTTAGTACCCTTCTTTTGCCGCAAGAAAGCCAATATCCAGATACAAATCGTGTTAAAATTTCAGCCCAATCGGAGTTACGGATCTCTAGGAATATAAGAAACGGTGAAAGGCCAGAATCTGGAAGCAGAAATAGAGAGAGACAGATCCAATCTCGGAGGGCCCTCGCCCCTCCGCCGCCATGGAAGCCATGGACCAGGGGGTAAAACATTCTCCCATCTAGGGGGAAGGTCAAGGAAGAAGAAGAAGGAGGAGGCACCTCTCCCCTCTCTCTCGGTGGCGCGGGAACGCCGCCAGGGCCATCATCGCGACAACGATCTACACCAACACCTCCGTCATCTTCACCAACGTCTTCATCACCTTCCCCCATCTATCTATAGCGGTCCACTCTACCGAAACCCGCTGTACCCTCTACTTGAACATGGTGCTTTATGCTTCATATTATTATCCAATGATGTGTTGCCATCCTATGATGTCTGAGTAGATTTTCTTTGTCCTATCGGTAATTGGTGAATTGCTATGATTGGTTTAATTTTCTTGTGGTTGTGTTGCTGTCCTTTGGTGCCCATCATATGAGCGCACATGTGGATCACACCATACGGTTAGTTGTATGTTGATAGGACTATGTATTGGAGGGCAAGAGTGACAGAAGCTTCAACCTAGCATAGAAATTGATGCATACAGGATTGAAAGGGGACCAATATATCTTAATGCTATGGTTGGGTTTTACCTTAATGAACGTTAGTAGTTGCGGATGCTTGATAATAGTTCCATTCATAAGTGCATAGAATTCCAAGTTAGGGATGACATGCTAGCAGTGGCCTCTCCCACATAAAACTTGCTATCGGTCTAGTAAAGTAGTCAATTGCTTAGGGACAATTTCGCAACTCCTACCACCACTTTTCCACACTTGCTATACTAACTTTATCGCTTCTTTACCTAAAACAGCCCCTAGTTTTTATTTACGTGCTCTTTATATTCTTGCAAACCTATCCTGTTACACCTACAAAGTACTTCTAGTTTTATACTTGTTCTAGGTAAAGCGAACGTCAAGCGTGCGTAGACTTGTATCAGTGGTCGATAAAACTTGAGGGAATATTTGTTCTACCTTTAGCTCCTTATTGGGTTCGACACTCTTACTTATCAAAAGAGGCTACAATTGATCCCTTATACTTGTGGGTTATCAAGACCTTCTTCTGGCGCCATTGTCGGGGAGTTATAGCGTGGGGTGAATAATCTCGTGTGTGCGTGTTTGCTTTATCACTAAGTAGTTTTTATTTTGTGCTCTTGTTTTCTATCTTTAGTTATGGGTAGGACATGCAAAATACCAAAAACATTAGTGGTACCTACTGAACCAATTGTTGAAGAACCACTCAAAATATATCACACTACTGAAGCTTTTTACTTGGATCATCTTCGATCCCTATGTGCTCGGGCTGAAACCCCAACTAGCTTAGTCGAGGGCAAATCTTTAGATGAGCATGCTTGTTATGTGCGACACCGCATATCTGAAAAAGGGAAACTTTTACTGGATCAAATTCATCGTTTGCAGTGCTATGCTTGAAATTTATGTGAAATATATGATTGTACTTGTTGTTCTAAAGACCCTAAGAAACACCTTCCTTACCAATGTGAGTTTAGTGATAATGGAATCATATCTTCGTATACTAAGGGTGTTTATAATTACTATGATGTTCAACAAATTGAAGAATTTGTTGCTTTTAGGGGTACTTGTGAAATAGCTTCTTTTATTGAAGAGTGTGATACTATTCTCTACAAATCTGAAAATTTGGCCATACTTAAATATTTCTATGATAATTATGCTTCCAATCCCTATATTAACGCATATATTGAGGACTCCTCCGTTGTCCAAGAAGAGACTAATATTTTGTAGGAGTCTATGGAAGAAGAAATTAATGACATTGTGAGCTCATTGGGTGAAAAAGATGAGGAGGATGCGAATAACAAAAGGAGGAAGAGCGGATTGATCACCCGTTCCCACCATCTAATGAGAGTAACTCTTTATCCCATACATTGTTTAATTTCCCTTCGAATTTACCGAAGGATGAATGCTATGATGATTGTTATGATCCCTTTGATTCTTTTGAAATATCCCTTTTTGATGATGCTTGATATGCTTGGCCAAGATGCCAATATGAATTATGCTGATGGAGATGAACTTGCTATAGTTTCTTATGTTAAACATGAAACTGTTGCTATTGCACCCACGCATGATAGTCCTATTATCTTTTTGAATTCTCCCGACTACACTATATCGGAGAAGTTTGCCCCTATTAAGGATTATATTGATGGGTTGCGTTTTACTACTACACATGATTATTTTGATAGATATAATATGCATGCGCTTGCTGATCCTACTTGCAATTATTATGAGAGAGGAACTACATCTCCGCCTCTCCATGTTTCCAATATAATAAAACTGCAAGAAACTGTTTATACTATGCATTGGCCTTTACTGTGTGTGCATGAATTGTTCTTTTATGACATGCCGATGCATAGGAAGAGAGTTAGACTTTGTTTTTGCATGATATATCTTACTTTGTGCTCACTACTAAATCACAAATCATTGTTAATTAAAATTGGCTTTGATATACCTTGGGATCCGGGTGGATCCATTACTTGAGCACTATATGCCTAGCTTAATGGCTTGAAAGAAATCACTGCCAGGGAGACAACCCGGAAGTTTTAAAGAGTCATTTATTTATGTTGTGCGCTTTTATAAATTTTAAAAACAAAAAAATAAAGAGGGGAACCTAAAACTTTTTCAAAAAGAAAAGCGAAAGTGAGAAAGATGAGCATTGTTAAAGTGGGAGCTAGCCTTTAACTTTGTTCATGCCCATGGAAACTTTGTGACCCATGATTACAGAAACTTCTCAACAAAAATAAATATCCCCTTGTACAAATCCATTGTATCATAAAAATAATGTGCCAAGATTTGCCTTTAGGATGTTTACATTGCTTGTTGGTTTGTGCGGTGGAAAACAGAAACTTTGGCTGTAGTGCGCGATTTTACAGTTTTTACTGGAATGTCAAACAGTTCTAAAACTTTTTTCACTGTCTTTCTATACAAATTGTTTATTTTTCCTAATTTGTTCAGAATTTTTGGAGTAACAGAAGTATGGTGAATGTTCAGATTACTACAGACTGTCCTGTTTAAGACAGATTCAGTTTTTGATGCATCGTTTGCTTGTTTTGATGAAACTATCAATTTCTATCAGTGGATTAAGCCATGGAAAAGTTATATTATAGTAGCTACAATGCAAAAACAAAATATGAATTGGTTTGCAACAGTACTTAGAGTAGTGATTTGCTTTATTATACTAACGGATCTTACCGAGCTTTCTGTTGAGTTTTGTGTGGATGAAGTGATCAAAGATCGAGGAGGTCTCGAGATGAGGAGAAGGAGGACAGGCAAGAGATCAAGCTTGGGGATGCCCAAGGCACCTCAAGTAAATATTTAAGGAGACTCAAGCGTCTAAGCTTGGGGATTCCCCGGAAGGCATCCCATCTTGCTTCAACAAGTATTGGTATGTTTTCGTCTTCGTTTCGTTCATGTGATATGTGCAAATCTTGGAGCGTCTTTTGCATTTAGTTTTCACTTTTATTTGATGCACCATGCTGGTATGAGATAGTACATGTTTGATTTATAGAATGCTCTTTGCACTTCACTTATATCTTTTGAGTATGGCTTTATAGAATGCTTCATGGGCGTTGCTTATATCATTTGAAGTTTGGATTGCCTGTTTCCCTACACATAGAAAACCGCCATCTGTAGAATGCTCTTTTGCTTCACTTATATTTGTTAGAGCATGGGCATATATTTTGTAGAAAGAATTAAACTTTCTTGCTTCACTTATATCTATTTAGAGAGTTGACAGTAATTGGTCATTCACATGGTTAGTCATAAAATCCTACATAAAACTTGTAGATCACTGAATATGATATGTTTGATTCGTTGCAATAGTTTTGCGATATAAAGATGGTGATATTAGAGTCATTCTAGTGGGTAGTTGTGGATTGTAGAAATAGTTGTGTTGAAGTTTGTGATTCCCGTAGCATGCACGTATGGTGAACCGTTATGTAACGAAGTTGGAGCATGAGGTATTTGTTGATTGTCTTCCTTATGAGTGGCGGTCAGGGACGAGCGATGGTCTTTTCCAACCAACCTATCCCCCAGGAGCATGCGCGTAGTACTTTGTTTCGATGACTAATAGACTTTTGCAATAAGTATATGAGTTCTTTATGACTAATGTTGAGTCCATGGATTATACGCACTCTCACCCTTCCATCATGCTAGCCTCTTCGGTACCGTGCATTGCCCTTTCTCACCTCGAGAGTTGGTGCAAACTTCGCCGATGCATCCAAACCCCGTGATAAGATACGCTCTATCACACATAAGCCTTCTTATATTTTCCTCAAAACAGCCACCATACCTACCTATTATGGTATTTCCATAGCCATTCCGAGATATATTGCCATGCAACTTCCATCATCATCATATACATGACTTGAGCATTCATTGTCATATTGCTTTGCATGATCGTAAGATAGCTAGCATGATATTTTCGTGGCTTGTCCGTTTTTTATATCTTTGCCACGCTAGATCATTGCACATCCCAGTACATCGCCGGAGGCATTCATATAGTCATATTTTGTTCTAGTATCGTTATAATATTGAGTTTTAAGTAAATAAAAGTGTGATGATCATCATTATTAGAGCATTGTCCCCTGTGAGGAAAGGATAATGGAAGCTATGATTCCCTCACAAGTTGGGATGAGTCTCCGGACTTCACAAAAAAGAGGCCAAAGAAGCCCACAGAAAAATAAAAGAGGCCAAAGAAGCCCGCAAAAAACACAAAAAATGAGAAAAGAGAGAAGGGACAATGTTACTATCCTTTTACCACACTTGTGCTTTAGAGTAGCACCATGTTCTTCATATAGAAAGTCTCTTGAGTTATCACTTTTATATACTAGTGGAATTTTCATTATAGAACTTGGCTTGTATATTCCAACGATGGGCTTCCTCAAGTGCCCTAGGTCTTCGTGAGCAAGCAAGTTGGATGCACGCCCACTTAGTTTCAGTTTGAGATTTCATACACTTATAGCTCTAGTGCATCTGTTGCATGGCAATTGCTACTCCTCACATTGACATCAATCGATGGGCATGTCCATAGCCCGTTGATTAGCCGCGTTGATGTGAGACTTTCTCCATTTTTGTCTTCTCCACACAACCTCCACCATCATATTCCATTCCACCTATAGTGCTATATCCATGGCTCACGCTCATGTATTGTGTGAAAGTTGAAAAGGTTTTAGAACATCAAAAGTATGAAACAATTGCTTGGCTTGTCATCGGGGTTGTGTATGATTTGAATACTTTGTGTGGTGAAGATGGAGCATAGCCAGACCATATGAATTTGTAGGGATAACTTTCTTTGGCCATGTTATTTTGAAAAGACATGATTGCTTTATTATTACGCTTAAAGTATTATTGTCTTAATGTCAAATGATAGACTATTGCTTTGAATCACTCGTGTCTTAATACTCATGCCATGATTAGATTACATGATCAAGATTATGCTAGGTAGCATTCCACATCAAAAATTATCTTTTTTATCATTTACCTACTCGAGGACGAGCAGGAATTAAGCTTGGGGATGCCGATACGTCTCCGTCGTATCTATAATATTATACAACTTTCATAGACTTTTGGCAACTTTTTATACTATTTTTGGGACTAACATATTGATCTAGTGCCCAGTGCCAGTTCCTGTTTGTTGCATGTTTTTTGTTTCGCAGAAAATCCATATCAAACAGAGTCCAAATGGGATAAAAACTTATAGAGATTTTTTTGGAATATATGTGATTTTTGGGAAGAAGAATCAACGCAAGACGATACCCGAGGGGTCCAGGAGGCAGGGGGCGTGCCCCAGGGGGGTGGGCGCGCCCCTGACCCTCGTGGACACCCCGTAGGGCGGTTGGTGCCCTTCTTTCGCCTCAAGAAAGACAATATCCAGATACAAATCATGTTAAAATTTCAGCCCAATCGGATTTACGGATTTCCGGAAATATAAGAAACGGTGAAAGGCCAGAATCTGGAAGCAGAAACAGAGAGAGCAGATCCGATCTTGGAGGGGCTCTCGCCCCTCCACCGCCATGGAAGCCATGGACCAGGGGGTAAATCCTTCTCCCATCTAGGGGGAAGGTCAAGGAAGAAGCAGGAGGGGCCCCTCTCCCCATCTCTCCCGGTGGTGCCGGAACGCCGCCGGGGCCATCATCGCGACAATGATCTACACCAACACCTCTGTCATGTTCACCAATGTCTTCATCACCTTCACCCATCTATGTACGGTGGTCCACTCTCCCACAACCCTTTGTACCCTCTACTTGAACATGGTGCTTTATGCTTCATATTATTATCCAATGATGTGTTGCCATCCTATGATGTCTGAGCAGATTTTCGTTGTCCTATCGGTAATTGGTGAATTGCTATGATTGGTTTAATTTGCTTGTGGTCATGTTGCTGTCCTTTGGTGCCCATCATATGAGCGCGTGCGTGGATCACACCATAGGGTTAGTTGTATGTTGATAGGACTATGTATTGGAGGGCAAGAGTGACAGAAGCTTCAACCTAGCATAGAAATTGATGCATACGGGATTGAAGGGGGACCAATACATCTTAATTCTATGGTTGGGTTTTACCTTAATGATTGTTAGTATTTGCGGATGCTTGCTAATAGTTCCAATCATAAGTGCATAGAATTCCAAGTTAGGGATGACATGCTAGCAGTGGCCTCTCCCACATAAAACTTTCTATCGGTCTAGTAAAGTAGTCAATTGCTTAAGGACAATTTCGCAACTCCTACCACCAGTTTTCCACACTCGCTATACTAACTTTAGTGCTTCTTTACCTAAAACAGACCCTAGTTTTTATTTACGTGCTCTTTATATTCTTGCAAACCTATCCCATTACCCCTACAAAGTACTTCTAGTTTTATACTTGTTCTAGGTAAAGTGAACGCCAAGCGTGCGTAGAGTTGTATTGGTGGTCGATAAAACTTGAGGGAATATTTGTTCTACCTTTAGCTCCTCATTGGGTTCGACACTCTTACTTATCGAAAGAGGCTATAATTGATCCCCTATACTTGTGGGTTATCAGTGTTCTAACTAAAACATTTGCGATCAAGAGCGTCACAAATCTTGCTAGGCACATTTTCCCTTGGCTTCCTCGGCAAGTTGTCAGTTTTGCATACGGGTGTTCTAACTAAAATGTTTGCAATGAGTGATTTATATTTAAAAACCGCATGAAACTACAGCTTGGGCGCCATTAATGTAGAGGACGAGAGCAAGGCGGGCGGCCATGGAAGTTAAAGGGATCGCTTCCCGGGGAGCGTGCGCGGGGTACAGCTCGCACGCTTCCCGGTGGGCCTCCGCATTGGAGTACAGCTCGCACGCCTCCCGTTTAGTCAAGCACTCAAGCACCTGTCCGCACCGCACCTTCTAGCCATTAAAAGAGTGAGGCGCGGCGTCATGTGAATGGTTAACAGAACACACACAATTTAAATTATACAAAACGTTTGAGATGTTACGGTGGCAGCTATTTGTTTCAAAATGCCTTTGTTGGCTGTTATTCGAGTGCGCCTTCTCTCAAAATGGACACGAAAAATAGCACAGCATGTCGGGTGCCATTCCATTATAGCATCCAAGTTTCATGAATTTCAGATGAGTTTTGCATTTGCTAGAATTTAAAGACAAAGTATCTCAACGTTTTGCCAGCAATCAATAGTGCCCTCATGTTTGAAATTCATTCCCATTTCTTGCATGGGACCTAAGCATGCACCGAATGACACAGATATGATTTTTCAACCAATTTATATGCACTGGAGATGTGCGTGTAGTTCAAATTTGAATTATGCACACAAAATGCCTAGAAAACCCAGTTAATGTATAAAACTGTCCAAACGATCCCCCAAAAATTCCAAAATTAAACACAACACTCCTGTTGTTCTATGTTGACACTAGAAATTTTTTGAAAGCAATAAGAGGCAACGGATATCGTTTCATCCCAAAGGTGGCACTCCCTACCGAAACCATCACGCTTGTTGTGAGAAGCTTATTCCCAAACTTGCCCCAAATGGGACAAAAAAATTACCACGGCATGTTGATGCTGCTCCATGATAGCATGCCAAGTTTCATGAATTTCAGACGAGTTTTGGATTTACTAGAATTTAAAAACCAAGTATCTCAATGTTTGCGGCCGAGTGACGGTGGCAGGGTGTTTGAAATTCATTCCCATTTCTTGCATGGGACCTAAGCATGCAACCAAGGACCATTACAAGAAACCTGTTAATCCATGACGGATTTTCGATGACAATGTGGAAAACTGTCATGGACGACCTGGTACAGCCCCGCAAGCCCGCTGAAAGCCCATTGAAACCCGCCTAACCGTTCCCATATAAAATGAGAACCCTAAATGCTCCTCCTTGGCCCCTCCTCCCTCCCTCTCGGCAGCCCCCTCCCTCATCTCCCACAGAACACCGCCACCCACCACCTCTTCGCGTCCCTCCTCCCATAGCTCGCCGCTGGCACTTGCCCTCCCTCCCCCTCACCTCGCAGCTCCGGCAACTACCAGATCCGCCGAATCCCCCACCCATCCATCCCTCTCGCAACAAATCTCTCTCTCCCTGGTTCAACCACTCATCCCGAGACCAACGCCAGGCGATTTCGATGACGTCCGCCACCACGAGCTGTTCTCCGACCCCTTCGTCCTCCAGTCTGGTTGGATCCGTCGCTCCCGGTCTCTGGCGCTCGCCCGCGACCCCTAGCCATGGCTAGGGTTTTGGCTGCGGCATCATATCCAACGCCGCGCATCTCCAGCGGCTCCTCTCCGTCCACACAGCGCCTCTCCGGCAGCTCGTCTCTGTCCACACCAACCCCTTGGAAATCACCTTGTGGGCTGCGTGGTGTTGTCGCTGTCCAACATCCAGCGGTGGGCGACCAACCCCCGGGCCACCATCGAAAACGCCTTCTTCTCTACCAAGGTTAGCCCCTCGTCTCACCCAGATCACACTAACCCATCGCTGATGCCCCCCGACCCACCTCTCTTGATTTGGTCTGATTCCCCTGTGCGTGCGTGCAGGAAGTGTTTGAGAGTCCCCCTGTTTGTGATCTGTTTATGAGTACTTGGCATTCAAGGAGCAGCCTGTCGATGAGCAGTAAGTTTCAGCATGAAATCATAGCAGTCGTAGGTAAATTGTTCATTCTACTTGTAGTGAATAACCTTATGAATTCATTCTCTCTGTCTTTACAAAAGTTCCAGCAGGAAATTTGTGCTTGAGCTTGATTAACCCACTACTTCGCATTCTGTCTTTGGGTTCAGAGTGTGTTGCCGACTCGCCCGATTGATGGCCTTTTTTAATGGCGGATGTATTTGAGGGAGGCAGTGAGTAATATACCAAGTTACAATCTTATTGATGAGTTTTTTCCCAATCGCTATATACCAAGTTACAATCTTATTGATCCGTTAATCCCCTTTGTTCCTATATAGATAGTACTTGATGATGCACGTGTATATCAACAGTCGCTTCACCTTTGTTCCTATATAGATTGATAACAAAGGTCCAAACTGTTAGTGTCGATTGCCTAGTGTGGCTACTGCTCTCTCTAACTATACGGGTGTGTTGAGTGTGCGTGCTGGCAAGGTGGTGCCAGCTGTTATCGGTGCGGCAGCCGGTGTGTTGTGTGTGTGTGCTTCCTCTCTGAATCTTTAACACTAAGATTTCTCTGAATTTCTTATGTATCTTGTACACTGCAGGGTACTAAGTAGAGACAAAACTGCAGGGTACCAAGTAGAGACAAAACGCTGCACTGTGGTATGTGGCCTTCTATCAAGATCTAATTCAGTTTAGACTTTCCCCCTAGGTCTTGGAGACATGATTTCTGCTACTGTATTAATATGTCAACATGTTCTATTTAGAGTTTTCTCTCTAGGCATTTCTTTTTCTATCCTTGTTGCCTTCTGCAGCCCGGTGAATATCTACTCCAGAAATAAGTTTAATCCGAATCTAAGAAGAAAATTATATTGTTACATTGTGGCAGTCCTATAGTAAGAATACAGATGTTTAAACCTGTTTATTTGTGTACTGCACACATATATTAGTGAGTCAATTTAGAGTAGTAGTACTACCATTGGTCGTGCACCTACTAGTACTAGTAGCAAGTCCACGTGTTCGCTCATTCTATATCAACCAGGAGGCACAAACCGAGCTAGCACTTGCCAACACAGTGACACAATGCATTTTTTCTTTAACTCCTTTGCTCCATCACTAGGTCGCCCTCCTCAATAGTGCTCCTGACAAGTGATCCTAAATATTCTTTCTTGATTTTATTCCTCTCTTTATTTTGATAACTTAACACTCTAATTTTCTGACTATGATCTCTTGTTTTCGGTATGCAGGTCTAGGTAGCTTCGTAACAGCCATGGCGCACAATAGAGCTTCGGAGGGCGATCACGATGGCCGTTATTGAACTGAATCGCGATCAACCAAGGGTTAGTTCTCTACTGAGCGATTCAGCATATTTGGATTCCACTACTATGATTTCTCTGTTATTTCCATTCGCTGGCTCAATAGCTACTGAACTGCACCTATTTAGTTGATCTAGTTCAGAGTTACGCATTTTTCACCAGGGTGTGATTCTCAACTAACTTATTTGGGCCCCATGGATCTTGGTGGTTAATTTTATATCCTTACGCACTCGAATCAAAGTAAACCTATACATCCTAACCACCATCTCAGTACCTCTTAACAGAACCATTTGCCTCTTTTTTCTATAGATCTATTAGTCGCCATGTCTCTTAGTTATTTTGCATGCCATTTGGAGTTAACTTGGCATGTAAGTGTTGTTCACTATTGTAAATATTTAGTTCCATGTGTAAACTTGTTGAGATATTAACATTAGAAGCTTACACCAGCTAGGTCGACGAGCGGTGGCTCCGCGCCGTGGATATCGTATGTTGGTGATGCATTTTTGTTGGATTTATATGGCCTCAAATGCTGCTGCTATAATACTTGAGTTCTGCAATGTATGTTCTATTATGTTGTCACTTATAGGTCAACTTGATTAGACTTTCATTTGACACATTTCTATTTGGATTAATTTGTAGCAACCTCAGGTTTATTGTTGTTTTATACTAGATACTTTGTTATTCTCATTTGTAAGCACAATAAGGTTTAAGTATATTTGAAAGCATGTAATTTTTTTAAGTTTCTTCTACTATCTATTCATTTCTACAAATGTCTAATGATGTTGTGAATATGGTAGGTATGACTGGGTAGCATGCTACGTGCTGATGTCCATCACAATCCACCATGACATATAGTTGCCATCAGGAGAGTCGATGACAAGAACACGAGTGGCAACCTTATAGTTTATATGTTTTCATGATTTAAATTGGATTGAATCAGTTCCTAATCCTTCCTCTGTGATATATTGTGTCAATATATGCTGTATATTATCATTTCATGGAGGATATGATAAATTGCTTCGGAAATATTGTAGTTTGAAAATATTTATGTAATGTATGGTGTTTTGGAAATATTGTTTTGGTCCAAAATTTGCATTATAATTTATAGGACATGTTATGCTGAAAGTGTATTTGATGAAAATTGGTCTGAAAGAAATAGATGGTACCATATTTAAATTCATCCTAAATCCATGACGGTTCTTGTGACAAAAAATAGTGTCCACGTAGGTGGCCACGTCATTCCACATGGCATTGGTCCATGACGGTCTGTTCTATCACAGCCTAGTTTGGGCTTGGGCGGGCCTGAGGCAGTTCCATGACGGCCAAGAACCGTCATGGAAGCTACGATCTCAAATTATGACGCGATATACATGATAGATTTCAAGTCCGTCATGGATGGGCACGCATGACAGATTTTGCTTGATCTGTGACAGCTAAGGACCGTCACGTATTAATAGATTTCTTGTAGTGGACACAAATTTGTTTTTTCAACCAGTTTATATGCACGGGAGTATGCGCATGTAGTTCAAATTTGAATTATGCACATAAAATGTCCAAACAAACCCCGAAAAATTCCAAAATTAAAGACAACACTCTTGCTATTCTATGTCGACACTAGAATTTTTTTGAAAGCAATAAGAGGCAACGGATATCGTTTCATCCCCAAAGGTGGCACGTTCCCTACCTAAACCATCACCCTTGTTGTGAGAAGCTCTGGTTTGTGAGAAGCTTATACCCAAACCAGCCTCAAATGAGACAATTTTTTTACCATGGCATGTTGATGCCGCTCCATGATAGCATGCCAAGTTTCATGAATTCCAGACGAGTTTTGGACTTACTAGAATTTAAAAACCAAGTATCTCAATGTTTGCGGCCGAGTGACGGTGGCAGGGTGTTTGACATTCATTCCCATTTCTTGCATGGGACCTAAGCATGCACCGAAGGACACAAATTTGTTTTTTCAACCAATTTATATGCACTGGAGCATGTGCATGTAGTTCAAATTTGAAGTAGGCACATAAAATGCCTGGAAAACCCAGTTAATGTATAAACATGTCCAAACAAACCCAGAAAAATTCCAAAATTAAACACAACACTCCTGTTGTTCTATATTGGCACTCGAATTTTTTTGAAAGTATTAAGAGGCAACATATATCGTTTCGTACCCAAAGGTGGCATGTTCCCTACCGAAACCATCACACTTGTTGTGGGAAGCTCTGGTTTGTGAGAAGCTTATACCCAAACCTGTCCCAAATGGGACAATTTTTTTTACCATGGCATGTTGATGCCGCTCCATGATAGCATGCCAAGTTTCATGAATTTCAATAGAGTTTTGGATTTATTAGAATTTAAAAACCAAGTATCTCAATGTTTGCGGCCCAGTGATGGTGGCAGGGTGTTTGAAATTCATTCCCAATTCTTGCATGGGACCTAAGCATGGAACCAAGGACACAGATTTGATTTTTCAACTAGTTTATATGCACTGGAGCATGTGCATGTAGTTCAAATTTGAATTACGCACATAAAATGCTTGGAAACCCAGTTAAAGTATAAAAATGTCCAAACGAACCCCAAAAAATTCCAAAATTAAAGACAACACTCCTATTGTTCTATGTTGACACTCGAATTTTTTTGAAAGATATAAGAGGCAATGTATATCGTTTCGTCCCCAAAGGTGGTATGTTTCCTACCGAAACCATCATGCTTGTTGTGAGAAACTCCAGTTTGTGACAAGCATATACCCAAACCTGCCCCAAATGGGACAAAAATTTTAGCACGGCATGTTGATGCTGCTCCATGATAGCATCCCAAGTTTCATGAACTTCAGACGAGTTTTGGATTTACCAGAATTTAAAAACGAGGCATGTCAATGTTTTGCCGGCAATCAACGGTGTCCTGGTATTTGAAATTCATTCCCATTTCTTGCATGGGACCTAAGCATGCACCCAAGGACATAGATTTGATTTTTCAACCAATTTATATGCACTGGAGCATGTGCATGTAGTAAGAAGCTCTCGTTTGTGAGAAGCTCTCGTTTGTGAGAAGCTTATACCCAAACCTACCCCAAATGGGACAAATTTTTTACCACAACATGTTGATGCCGCTCCATGATAGCATGACAAGTTTCATGAATTTCAGACGAGTTTTGGATTTACTAGAATTTAGAAACCAGGTATCTCAATGTTTGTGGCCGACTGATGGTGGCAAGGTGTTTGAAATTCATTCCCATTTCTTGCATGGGACCTAAGCATGCAACCAATGACACATATTTGATTTTTCAACCAGTTTATATGCACTAGAGAATGTGCATGCAGTTAAAATTTGAATTATGCACATAAAATGCCTAGAAAGCCCAATTAATGTATAAAAATGTCCAAACGAACCTCGAAAAATTCCAAAATTAAACACAACACTCCTGTTGTTCTATGTTGACACTCGAATTTTTTTGAAAGCAATAAGAGGAAACATATATCGTTTCATCCCCAAAGGTGGCACGTTCCCTACCGAAACCATCACACTTCTTGTGAGAAGCTCTGGTTTGTGAGAAGCTTATACCCAAACCTGCCCCAAATGTGACAAAATTTTTACCACGACATGTTGATGCTGCTCCATGATAGCATGCCAAGTTTCACGAATTTCAGACGAGTTTTGGATTTACTAGAATTTAAAAACTAGGTTCTCAATGTTTTGGCAAGGTGTTTGACATTCATTCCCATTTCTTGCATGGGACCTAAGCATGCAACCAAGGACACATATTTGATTTTTCGACCCGTTTATATGCACTAGAGCATGTGCATGTAGTTCAAATTTGAATTATGCACCTAAAATGCCTACACAACCAAGTTAATGTATAAAAACGTCCAATCGAACCCTGAATAATTCCAATTTTTTGATGACACACCTGTAGTTGCATGTTCACTGCAGATAAAAGTTCTAGAAATTCAGATACCATCCTTTGCAGCTGTGACCCCATTATGTAATTCAAATCAAGACAATAAATCAAGTAGATCGCACACAGTTTATTATCACCAATCATGTGAGATGCAACACAAAATATCTTGGAGCACCGTCGGTGTATAGTACGCCTATGTCTTACGCGAGAAGGTGCGTCGGCTACAGTCCATAGCCAGCATGTCAAGCACACTAGCGCACTCCCCAAATATCATTTTACTGTTCATTCATCGCTGGTGAAAGATGGGGACGTGGACTAGCATCGTGAGGGCAACTTCGGCGATCCACTCCGGCGAGAGCGCGGCCGCAGCCGCCTGGCATGTGCTAACAAGCTTCGTGAGGGAAACCGCAGTCTACGTCCGGGCGGCCAAGGCAGCCCAAACGACCGATGTTGCTTCTTAGGCGGCGGCGGCAGCATTTGCCTCGGGGATAGCATCTGGCAAGAGCGGCACAGCAGCTGTCCATTCCGTAGCGGCGGCCTTAGCCCTGATGGAGGCCGCCCACTACCATGTAGAGGCCGTCCACGCCCAGCTCGTGGCGGTCACCGCACAAATCGAACGAAGCTTCTCTGACAATGGTCGGCAACCCACGACCGAAGAGTTGGCAATCACCGAGAAAGTTCGAGCACCCGTCCATTCCTACGCGGCATACCTTGCCACGACGGAGCCCGCGAAAGCCCAGGTCGCGGCCGCCCACGCCCAGCTCGCGGTGGCCTATTCTAAAGATATGACAGACGTGGATGGCGAGATGCTTGCTGAGTATGGTGCAATTGATGCCATGGAGCCCCTTCCCCAGGAGACCGTTGGGCGCGAGCTGGACATGGAGGCGGCGACAGAGATCGACGAGCACCAGCCGTATTTGTACTCTTCGTTTTGTTTAATTAAGAGTGTCGGTCTTTAATTTTTTAGAGTAATGTTTAGGTCAGCTAGCTCTCTTTAATTGCAGAACTTGCTCGATTAAGATGTGTGGGTGTGCTGTAGTCTCCTTTGTGTACCCAAATTATGCAATGACGTGGATGACCACTGTAACCAGGGAAATTCGAACCAAAATTTTTGATGTTCAAACTCATCACACACAGGTTAAGCTATGAATCATTTGTGATGTTCACATATCGTACACAGTTCTAAATAAGGGACCGTGTCTGATGACACTTTGCGCGCCAGTTTTTTCGCTCAAGCGGTTCCAAATTTTCGGCTTCCGTGGAAATATCTACCTCCCCGCCTCCTCCCCCTTACCAAAATCCACATTTCCCCTGTTTCCGCATTCCTTCCCAAGTTGAAACCTTCACTACTTGCTTGCAGCGCCGCCTCCTCGCCAGCGACCCTCCTCCACGCTGCTCGGCCTCCCCTATCGAGGCAGGTAATCCACACCTGACCCCCATCCTCCTCCTCCTTCCACATCCCACATGCCCCGACCGTCAGCACGACACCTTCCACTCAAATCACCAACCCCTCCACCAAATAAACGCTGCCCTAAGCCATGATGCGCGCAGTATAGCCAGGATCTCAAGGACCATTTGGCAGCGGAGAAGCAAATCACGGCCGCACGCACGGACGAGGTCGCTATGACTTCCATTCGTGTCGACCCCCAGATCTTGGAGGAGCACCTCGCCGTCGAGGCCACCATCGATGCCTCGCGCGTCGACGACGCGACGTGGTTGGTTGTTTGGTTCAATTCTACAATGCGATGTTCAGTTGTTGTGGGTGCATTCTGTTATTCTATACCATGTGAGAAATAAATCGAATTTGGCTATACTAAATACATGAGAAACAAATACAATTGCTATATTTCCAAGTTGTTAAGCATGCTTGGTTTGGTTAACTGTCTGATCTTCTATTAGGAGTATGTTATATTGTGCAATGTGGTGCTCAGTTAACATTTGGTTCATTTGTTGTGGTGTTTAGTTAACTGTTCTGTTTGGTTCAATTCTGCAATGCGATGTTTAATTGTTGCGGGTGCATTCTGTTATTGTATACCATGTGAGGAATAAATTGAATTTGGCTCTACTAAATACATGAGAAACAAATACAATTCCTATATTTCCAAGTTGTTAAGCGTGCTTGGTTTGGTTAACTGTCTGATATTCTATTAGGAGAATGTTATATTGTGCAATGTGGTACTCAGTTAACGTTTGGTTCATTTGTTGTGGTGTTTAGTTAACTGTTTTGTTTGGTTCAATTCCGCAATGCGATGTTCAACTGTTCGGGTGCATTCTGTTATTGTATACCATGTGTGCAATAAATTGAATTTGGTTGTACTAAATACTTGAGAAACAAATACAATTGCTATATTTCCTACTTGTTAAGCATGCTTGGCTTGGTTAACTATCGGATCTTCTATTAGAAGTATGTTATATTGTGCAGTGTGGTTCTCAGTTAATGTTTGGTTCATTTGTTGTGGTGTTTAATTAACTGCTTGGTTAAATTCTGCAATGCGATGTCCAATTGTTGTGGCTGCATTCTGTTATTGTATACCATGTGAGGAATAAATCGAATTTGGCTGCACTTAATACATGAGAAACATATACAAGTGCTATATTTCCTAGTTCCTAATCATGCTTGGTTTGGATATATGGGTTTTCCATGTGGCTTGAATTAATCGGATGAATCTGCAATGTGCTTATTTTTCATCAACATATTTTACTGATATCATGCGAACCCTTACTCAACCTGATGACTAACTACCTTATATGTGTTGCAGGGAAACAATGGGAAGCACTGAGGTTTAGAATCGAGGTTAGCACGTGCATGGTCCGTTGTCTAATAGCACATTATTGTGCAATTGCAGGAACTATTCTAATATTTAGGTTTTTAACAATTTGGTCTTGCACCTGTAGGTCCTGCTGTCAGAGGTTTTGACCCACTTTTCGACCCTTTTTGCATATGGGGAATGAGTTGTCCATGAATATCAGTCAAGTCAAGAAACTCAGAAAGATTGTTAGGATAAAGAAATTGGCGACAAAAAAACAAGATCTTTGTCTGCACAATGAAGAAGACATCAGTTCACTATAGGATGGTACTAACTATTATACCTTGCCTTTTTTATTCCTTTGCTCCATTTCCAATATAGAGAAGATATTTATGCACATCCTTGTTTTCAGGCCTTTTCCAAAGCAGTTCACTAATGATTACCTCTCAAACCACCTATATGGTCAGGAGGCGAGGAAGGTATTCATACAACACCCACGGTTCAGTATTGAAGTCTTCCCGAAGAGATGAAGGATGGACAGTCAATCATCCACATGCACTGGACTAAAGTTACAAAGACCTTCAACATCAATGAAGGCTCAATATTCGCCTTCTACTTCAGCAGTTTTCCAGATGAGATACATCTGTCTATGTACCATCTATGATGCTAATTTCGAAAATAGATGTTGCATGTGAAACCTGGTGCTGGTGTAGTTGTGTAATGGGGTAG